>NW_023270380.1:13382089-13430207 GCF_011800145.1 Mirounga leonina | reverse complement strand
AGCTTTTGGCTCAGATTACTTCTTCATTCCAGGCGTCATCCTGGAATTCTGATCACTGAGACCTCTGACCATCATCAATTATTTCTCTAAACCCCGTCATTTTGTATTGAGATAATTTTCTAATATGCTCAGACAGATGTACTGAGTTTTCGATGCCTATTATATCTTGTTAAGACACAAAATGTGATGGAATCAATAAATTACAGTAATAGATAACAGTATTGTCTTACTTTGTGACATGCATCACACATTCCTTCCTATGGATATTACATTTAATATTTAAATACAGTAGTTTTCAATCTGACATGTGAAGAGTTTAGAAACGAACACTCTTATCCTCATAAGAAAGAAGGTGAACTGAAAATCACTTTTCTTAGAGCCATTGGAAAAGTAAGGTCACAGGGCTAATCGCTGCTTTGAACACTGGAGAGTTGGAAGGGGTGATACCCAGATTCACGGCTAACCTACTGGGAGCAGAAGCCCGGAAGCAGAAACCCCCAGCTAGAGCCAGTGTGGGCAAGAATGCTTTAAACCCTCACTGATGCATTGCCAGAGGCCAGTGTAGATCAGCGGGAGAATTAACCCCTGGGGGCCCAGCCTTAGGAAAACTCCCCACCCTTCTCAAGATTTTTACCCCTTAGGAATTCTACCAGGTGTTCAATCTGAAGATAGGGGCGGGGGGAATCACCATACTTGTTCAGGGAAAGAGGAAAACTAATGATTCTGAACTACACTCAGAGCCCTTTGTTCTGTTTACAAGGCCTGCACTCAAGGGAAACTATTCTGCTAGAGCCTCAGGGAGTTCTTACCAAAGATTAACCAAACTGGGTGAAGAACACACTCAAATCCAGGTCCCTCTAGCCTTTGATGAGGGGGGAGGGTGACACCTCACTTGGGCTCACTACAAGACTGAGACCTGATGATAGGACTATAGAAGGAATCCTGTCCCCTCCACACCTTTCCACCCATGATGGTTAATTGTAGGTGTCTACTTGACTAGATCATATGGTGCCTGGTATTTGTTTAATATTAAATCTGTGCATGTGTGAGAGTGTTTCTGGGTAAATGAACATTTGAATCTGTGGACTCAGGGAGGCAATTTGTCCTCCCCAATGTGGGTGAGAGCACCATGCACTTGATTGGGGGCCTAAAGAGAACAAAAAGGTGAAGGAAAGAAGAAATTTGACCCTTCTTGCTTTATTGCATAAGCCAGGGCATCAATTTTCTGCTCTCAGGACTCCTGGTTCTGAGGTCTTCAGACCCAGACTAGAATCCATACTGTCAGCTTCCCTGGTTCTTATATTTTCAGATTTGGACTGAATTACACCACTGGCATGCCTGGATCTCCAGCTTACAGACAACAGGTTGTAAATATAAACATATAAATATGAATCTCTTATTGGTTCTGTTTCTCTAAAGAATCCAGGAGTTTACAGCTACAAGACTGCAAGGCTCAAAGTCAATTAAGGAGTTTCCAGGGAAACCCAATGAAAACAGACTGGAAGAAAAGAAGGACACTAGAGGAAATTTTAGCCTTTGACATAACAGCTATAGTAAACACAGTCTAACACCCAAATAAACATAAAACCTCCCACTAAAGGCCCATCTTCCTCATTTTCTTTTACCCAATACACCATATCTGACTTTCAGCAATAGCAAAAAAATCATAAGCCATGCTAAAAGACAAAGAAGACACAATATGGAGAGAGAGAGTAAGACTAAGAACTAAACTAAGATTTGACAGAAATTCTGGAATTATCAACAGGGAATTCAAGTAACTATGAATAATATCCTAAAGGTTCTAATGGAAAAGTAGAGAGCATGCTAGAACAAATGGGTAATGGAAGCACAAAGTTAGAAAACTTAAGACAGAATCGAAGGGGACACTAGAAAACATGTAAATAGAAACTTTCAAAACCAAAATATGAAGAGAAAAGAAAGAGCATATATAGAACAGGATATCCAACAACTGAAGGACAATCACAAAATTTGTCACATGTGTAATGGTAATACCAGAAGAGGGGAGAAAGAAACAGAAGAAATAACTGAAATAAAAATGACTTAGCATGCTCCTGAAATTAATGAAAGACACAACCACAGATCCAGAAAACTCAGAGAATAGGATAAATACCAGTGTAGGTACATTATAGTCAATGCACTGGAAATCAAAGACAAGAGGAGAAACATGAAAGAAGGCAGAGGAATAAAAACACCTTACCCACAGAGGAACAAGGATAAGGATTACAACAAACATCTCTTCAGAAATCACACAGGTAAGAAGAGAATGGAGTGAAATATTTAACGTGTTGAAAGACTGCCACCACCATCCTAGGATTCTGTATACAGTGAAATTATCCTTCAAAAGTGAAAGAGAAGTAAAGACTTTCTCAGGCCAAAAAATTAATTAAATAAATAAATGAAAGAATTTGCCACCAATGAGATCTGTCTTGCCAGAATTGTTAAAAGAGGTGCTTCAGAGAAAAAGAAAATGATACAGGTTATAAACTCATACCTACATAAAGAAAGGAAGAGTCTTAGAGAATCATGAAGGTGATAACAAATTATTTTTCTTATTCTTTTTTTTTTAACTTAAAGATTTTTATTTTTATTTTTTTGTTTTTGCTTTTTTTTTATTCTTATGTTAATCCCCATACATTACATCATTAGTTTTAGATGAAGTGTTCCATGATTCATTGTTTGTGCATAACACCCAGTGCTCCATGCAGAATGTGCCCTCCTCAATACCCACCACCAGGCTAACCCATGCTCCCACCCTATTCTTCTTATTCTTAATTAATCCACCAGATAACAGTTGGTTCAAAACAATAATAGTTACGATGTATAGGTTATTTTACCTTACAAGTAAGTGAAATGAATGGCAGCAGGATAAGGGGAGAGAATACTCTGGGATAAGGTATTTGTACTACCTGGGAAGTGATATAGTATTTCTTCAAGGAGGACTTAGGTTAGTTGTAAATGTTTATTTCTTTTTTTTTTTTTTAAAGATTTTATTTATTTATTTGAGAGAGAGAGAATGAGAGACAGAGAGCACGAGAGGGAAGAGGGTCAGAGGGAGAAGCAGACCCCCCGCTGAGCAGGGAGCCCGATGTGGGACTCGATCCCAGGACTCCAGGATCATGACCTGAGCCGAAGGCAGTTGCTTAACCAACTAAGCCACCCAGGCACCCTAAATGTGTATTTCAAACTCAAGGGCAAATACTAAAAAGGATTTAGGGGTGCCGGGTGGCTCAGTTGGTTAAATGTCTGCCTTCTGCTCAGGTCATGATCTCAGGGTTCTGGGATCGAGCCCCATGTTGGGCTCCCTGCTCAGTGGGGAGTTTGCTTCTCCCTCTCCCTCTGCCCCTCCCCATCCAGTCATGCTGCTCTCTCGCTCTCAAATAAATCTTTTTTAAAAAATGTTTTAAAGATGAAAATACACAATTGGTATGCTAAGAAAGGACAGAAAATGAAATCATAGGAAATGTTCACTTACAACCACAGTGAGCACAAAAAGAAATAAAAGAAAGAGAAAAAATACAGCTTATGAATAGAAAACAGTTATACAGGTGCCTGGGTGACATAGTTGGTTAAGCATCTGAATCTTGGTTTTGGTTCAGGTTGTGATCTCAGGGTCGTGAGATCCAGTCCCATGTCGGGCTCCCCACTCAGCATGGAGTCTGCTTAAGATTCTCCCTTCTTCTATCTTTAAAAAAAAAAAAAGATTCTCTCTTCTGTTCCCCCACCCACCACCGTTCTCTCTCTCAAATAAATTACGATGGGCTGAAAGCTCAGATAACAGCATTTTTTACCAATAAAATATTTTTAAATGAAAATATGTACATTGTATTTTTAGACATAATGCTATTGCACACTTAAGAGGATAGCATAGTATAAACAACTTTCATATGCACTGGGAAGCCAAAAAAGTCATTTGACTTCCTTTATTCTGATATTCTCTTTATTGAGGTTGTCTGGAACCAAACCCACAATATCTCCAAGGTTTGCCTATAATTAATAACCTTCCAGAATAGAAAACACCAGGCCCGGATGGGTTCACTGGTGAATTCTACCAAATATTTAATAAAGAAATGATGCCCATTCTCTACAATCGGATCCAGAAAACAGTAGCAGAGGAACTATTTCCCAACTTATTCCCCGAGGCCAGCGTTACCTTAGTATCAATACTAGAAAAATGCTTTAGGACAAAAGAAAATTACCAACCAGTATCTCTCATGCAAAAACCTTCAATAAAATATTAGCAAATCACATAAGCAAAGCATATTAAAAAATTATACACTATGACCAAGTGGAATTTATTCTGGCATGCAAGGCTTGTTTAACATTCAGAAATCAGTTACTGTAAAGTCATACCAATAGGCCAAAGAAGAAAAACTTTATGATCATATCAATTGATGCCAAAAAAAAGAAAAATTCACAAAGTCCAACACCATTCATGATTAAAAAAAAAATAAAAACACAACTCTCTTCAATCCAGAAATAGAGAAACCTACAGTTAAAAATGTACTTAATGTTGAGGAACAAGATGCTTTCCCCTAAGACTGGGAATAAGAGAAGGATGTTGCCTCTCTTCACTCCTCTCAATGATGTACTAGAAGACCTAGCTAATGTGTTAGAAAACAAAGCAAACAGATGAGGAAGAAAAAAAATTAAAAATGTCTTTGTTCATAGACTACAGGATTGTTTATGTATACCATTTTTAAAAAGGCCAAAAAACTAGAATAAGTAATTATAGCAGGATTGCAGGATGCAAAGTTAATATACAAAAGTCAACTGACTTCCTATATTCTGGCACGAACAAGTGGAATTTGAAATTAAAAACACAGTGTCATTTACATTAGCAACATTACAGAGACAGTAAATGGGAGATGGAGGGAGGGACACATGAGTGTAACTCATGGGATTTTTAGGGCAGTGAAGCTATTCTCTATGACACCGTAATGCTGGATGGAAGATGTTACGCATTTGGCAAAACCCACACAAGTGTACAACAGAAAAAGAGAACTCCTAAACATAAACCATGGACTGTAGTTAATTACGTTTCAATGTTGGTTCAGCGATTGTAAAAAACATACCACACCAGCGCAAGATGTTAGTAATAAGGACAACTGAGGGTGGATAGAGGAAGTATGTGAGACCTGTATTTTCTGTTCCATTTTTCTGCAAACCTAAAACCACTCTAAATAATGAAGTCTATTAATAAGGAAAAAATTATGTTAAAAATGAATTTAAAAAATCTACATCTATGATGTAGATACGATTATGTTTTCAGGAAGGGAAAATGAACTTAGGAAAGTTAATGTACATGGTCACATAGCTAGGGAATTGTGAACCAGCATTAAAAATGTCACCAAGACTCAAACCCAAGCATTACAACGTGGAGATAAAGGTGTACACACACCCACACTCACACACACACATGTACGTGTGCCCGCATACACATGTCCATATATAAACATGCCTGCGTGTTTCGCTGTTTTTCAGGGGCAGATAGATTTCACCGGCCTGGGACTGGGACAGTGCCCCTCACTGGTGGCAGGGACTGGAGGGGAGACTGAAGGTCTGATCTTGGCTATCTGTGGTACAATCACGGGTCTGGCTTCGCTAGACGGAAGGGAGCCCAGGGCCAGGTTGACTCTTAGCGACAAAGCACGACTTTCCCACTGGTTGGATCTGCGCAGGTGGCTGGGGGAAGGGAAGGATCCCATCCTCTCTGCAGCCCATGGGGCACAGAGAGGATGAGCCAGAGATGCCAGTCCGTTGGGTGGCGCATGCCATCCCCTTTTGTAAACACCGAGCACGGCCAGGCTGGAGGCTCCCATGAAGCCACAGGGTTGTGCCGGAGACGGGGTCCTGCACTGCCGGAGATGCCGAAGGTGCTCGGAGCTGTGACGAGCACTACAGACGGTCTGTGTGGCCCCATACGGAGCATCTGGGCCACCCTGGAACTGCCCGTGTGCTCTGCCATCTCTGCAAAGGCAGCTCCTGAGCCCAAAGTGCCTGGAGTCCAAACATCGTCTGGCTGTGTCAGCTGCGATGGGGGTGCCTGGGGGCCGTGGCCTCTAGGGCTCCCCCGTAAGCAAAGGAGGCAAGTTCCCGTGTGCACAGGCAGGCTCTGCCAAAAACCAGCAGGTGTCAGAGGGCAGGCAGAGTCGGGTCACTCTGCTCTTCCTCCTCCCGTTTCCTTCCTCATGTACAACTTTGAGCTGAAGGAAGAGCCTGTTCTTCTCTTCCTGTAGGGCCAAAAGCTTCTCTGGCCACTTGGGTTTGTTCCTTGGTCTCCTCTAGTGGCCTACTCTGGGCCGTGGTTCTCCCAGTTTTGTACACCGATGGCCTTTTCTCTATGGTCTCTGCAGCCTCCTGCATGCCTGCGTCGCATCCAGCCACTGAGCCCAACCCCTTATGGATGCATTCATTCATACACACGCGTAGGATCACGACATTCTGCAGGTGAGGAGCTGAGAGAAAGGCAGTGTGTGCTCCAGAAACCTGTTGATTTGGGAACTGCTGAAGACACGTACTCGGGTGCAACTGTAGGAAATGGGGACCATGTCTATTAGAGGCCTGATCTCCATGTTGAGACAGAAGTTACTGGCACCAGGTCAGCCCTTCACCCAGGGACATTACACCTGAAAGCTGGAATCCTTTATTTATGAGTTTTCCTCTTCTGTAGAAGATCCTCCCAAAGGTCTGGCCTCTGTTCTATCTCCCTGGGATGGGTAAGGTAGAGGGAGAGCGATCAAGGAAAGTAAATTCTATTCCTTTCCCATGATCTTGCAGCCCTCGGCTCCCCATGCCTCTGTCTTCCACCTGGAAGCTGGGTCCAAGGGGATCTGCTACCAGCAACTTCTATTGTGCCTCATCAGATAGCGAGCCTGGACTCCTGCATTTCACGATGCATGCCCCCATCCTTGACATGTTCACATGCTAGCTGTGCGGATCGCATCCGAAAGTAAAACCAAACAGCTGTGTTTCTCCACTCGCTTGGCACATATTTACTGAAACCCTATTCAGACTATTCATTCCGCAAATACCGGTTATGTGGTAAGTGCTGGGTATAATTCTTATGCAAATCCTCGCTCTGCTGGAAACAGGATAGAAGTTGAGACATACGCTACCCTTCAGGTACTTACAGACCGTCGGGAAATGGGCAAGTTCCAGTTGGTATAGGAGCAAGCATATGGTTTTCAAGTACAAACTAGACAAAGAAATTAAGGGAACCATGCACAAGAAGAGGATCAAGCAGAGTTCTTCGGGGTGAGCAGGAGAGCCCCCTGCTCTCGGGCCCACAGTCATTGATGATTCTTGGAACAGAACTCTGCTCTGCACAGCACCACAGAAAACCGAGAACAAGGATGCTGCGCTGCAGGTCTATTTAGAAGACACATCATGTTGCCTTTATTAAAATAATAATTTTTAGGTGTAAGTAATAAACAAGAACAGTAGCTCTTCCCAGAGAGATAAGAGAGGCTCACTGAGAGCATCCCGTAATAATTAAGAGAACATACAGGGCATAGGACGCCAAGAAGGATCCTCTCTCAGACATAGCTGCAATCCTCCTGAAGCCCCGGCTGGTCAGTTTCCTCCTCATTAATGCTGCCTGACATTTGATAAACGTGCACGCCTGATACACTGTCTGCCCCGGTTCAGAAGCTCATCTACCAGCAGACAGCCTTGCAGGCGCTGGCCTCAGAAACCACAGGACTCCTTCTCTGCAGGGAACGGGGGACCGCCTTGCCGTGGGTTCTCAGGGGCACACACCGCCAAAGGTGTGGGGAGATCTGGGACCAAGTGCCCACGCTCCCAGCTTCTCCCAGCTGCCTGATTACTCCACCACAGACGGGCTCTGTATTTGGTGACTAAAGCTGAAAGCCCAACTGTTTTTCTTATTTTCTGCTTCTTCCTAGTGAGCTGTAAGCCCAAGTGAGCTTCTGCTCCTCATCGATTGAGGACTTGGATGCCTACTGTGTACCAAGTACCAAGTACCAAGCAGGCCTCTCTATCCTTATGCAGCAACCATCTCAGACACTTTCTCTGAATGTTTTCTAGAAAGCGGATTTATTACAGATCGGTTTCCTATTTGCAGAGCACATACATTTTAATGAAGTGCAAGCAGCATGGAGCAAAGCACACATATTCTGGTGAGAAAATGACTAGAAAGGCCTTGTTTCAGAGTGTGTGGCATAAAGTGGAGTCCTGTCATAACAAATTAAAAACACTGACTAGGAGAAAACTAATCTTTCACAGAGAAAAAAAAAAAAAAAGACAAGAAAACATTTTCAGAAGAAAGCATCTCCTACTTATAAGAGAGAGTGGGGGGTTGAGGACAAGTAGCTTTTTTTCTTTTTCTTTCAGTGCACAAATTTCCAAAATGCAAGGCAGTATATAGCTGGGAACGGTGTGGATTCCAGCATCAGACCGAGTGGGTTAACATACCTCCTCGTTTACTTAGCTGCATCGCCCGAGCTTCGGATCCCCAGCTAGAACTTGGGAATCGGAGCTTTCATAGTGTTTACCTCAGATGGCGTTTCGCAGAAGACCTCAGTCTGGTGCTGCAATCAGCATCAGTCAGTAGAAGGCATTGCTGTTTTTATCAGCTGTTTCCAGGCACCCAGTGAAAAGAAATACCAAGTTCTTGCCTTTAAGGAACTTACAATCTAAAGCGGGGAAATCTTCACAGAACTGGAGACCAACGAAAGCGATGGACATGCACTTCTGCCCTCCACATACTGATAGCTACGTCGTTCTAGGAGGTTGGGGAGAAGGAACTGCCCATAGGGAGAGAAAGGGCCACGGAGGAGGCTCGGAACACAGAAGTCTCGCTGAGCAGGTAGTTCTAACAGAGTCACAGCTAGGCAGAAGTGGCACAGTCTGTATCGTTCGAACACCCAATCAACACGTAAGGATCCACAACGTCCTACCTCAATGTCTTCTGCACTGCAGCTTTCCAAAAATGTACCACTTCTGTTAATACTTCCCATTTTGGACTCTCTTTTGCCACCCATGCCATTCGCATGGCTGTCAACTCGACGTCACCTCTTCAGGGCTAACTCTCCTAAGGACCCCGGCGAAAGCCCTCCACCCGTCCCCGGCACTATCCTATCACCCTAGTTTATTCCCATCATGCTTTCGGCAGAGTTCCCAAGTGTGCTGTAGCTTTGGACTGCAGCCGAGTTTCTACCTCCTACTGACATTTGGGGCCGGACACTGGTCGCAGAGCTGCCCTGCGCATCTTAGGATGCTCCTCATCATCCCAGCTTCTATCCCCTAGAGGTCAGCGGCAGCACCCTGCCACTCTCACCCAAGATTCTAACAGCAGCAGAGGTCCCCAGACCTCACCAGTGTCTGTGCAGCCTTCCAGGTCCAAAGCCCAGGACTCAGGACAGCCCAGATACGCGACAGCCCTGAGCAGGCTCATCTGCTAACCTCACTGTGTCTGCACGATACAGATTTTCTACAGGTACCAGTATGTGGAAGGGGTCCGTAAGCACTGAAACGATGTGTTTACAGGTTTAAAGATTTTACGTTCGTTATACAATTGAAGACCACGGCAATGCTACAAAAGGCAGAAAGGGATGCTAGCCCCATTCCTAGGTGAGACATTCAAGAATGATGGCTTAGTTTGCTAAATCCTCACTGTTTTTAGAGACTTGAGCATCTCATCCTCTTAACAGAGACAATGCAGTCGACTTAAAAAGGAAGACAATATTCTCCCCCACCGAAGTCTTCTCCAGGGCAAATTTCCAAGTTACTTCAATTGTTGTCTTACATCGTTTCCAGCAATATGGTCCATACTCCACCACACCATCACAGCCTATACTTCTATTCTTTTTTCTTTTAAATCTATTTTAAAGCTTTATTAAGATACAGTTCATGTATTATAAAATTCACCCATTTAAAGTATACAATTCAATGGTTTTCAGGATAGTCAAAGAGTTAGGCAACTATCACCAAAATCTAACTCCAGAATATTGTCATCACCCTGAAAAGTGACCCATACTCTGGAGAGTCGCTCACAAGAGGCCCCTCATCCTCCCAGCTCTAGCACTAATTCACTTATTGCTTCTATAGATTGGCCTAGAATAGACAAACAGAATTTGTCCAGAACAGATATTTCCTTTAAATAGAATCATACAACGTGTGGCATTTTACTTACCACAATGCTTTCAAGATCATCCATGTGGCAGTGTGATCAGTACTTGGCTTCTTTTTATAACCAAATAACATTGCATTGTATGAGTACACCACAGTTGATCTATCCATTCATGGACATTTTCGTTGCTACTTTTTGGCTCTTAGGAATAATGTTGCAAAAGACATTCATGTCCAAGTGTTTGTGTGGACATCTATTTTCAATTCTCTTAGAAAATATGCAAGAGTAGAATGTACACATCACATGGTAACCCTACGTTTCACATTTTGAGGTGTTGCCAGATTTTCAAAGAAGCCACATGATTTTACAACCCCACCAGTGATGTATTAGAGTTTTATTTATTTATTTTTTAAGATTTTAATTTATTTGAGAGAGACAGACAGAGATAGCAAGAGAGAGCATGAGCAGGGACAAGAGGGAGAAGTGGGAGAAGCAGGCTTCCCACAGAGCAGGGAGCCCGATGCAGGGCTCGATCCCAGGACCCTGGGATCATGACCTGAGCCGAAGGCAGACACGTAATGACTGAGCCACCCAGGTGCCCCTAGAGTTTTAATTTCTGCACATCCACATTTGTTATCACCTGTCTTTTCTTTATTCTAGCCATCCAAGTGTGTGTGAAGTGGTATAACTTTGTGGCTTTGATTTTCATTTCCCTAATGACTATTAATGTTGAACATCTTTACATGTGCTTAGTGGCCTTTTGTATATCTCCTTTGGGGAAATGTCTATTCATGTGCTGCTTTTGAAGATTTATTTATTTTGAGAGAGAGGGGGCATGCGCACATGCACAGGAGCAGGGCAAGGGGCAGAAGGAAAAGGAGAGACAGAACCTCAAGCAGACCCCCTGCTGAGCAGGGCAAACTCTCACGACCATTCAGGGCACAATCTTATGACCCTGAGATCATGACCTGAGCCGAAAGAAAGAGCCGACCGCTTAACTGACTGAGCCATCCAGGCACTCCTCATGTGTTACTTTAAAAATTGAACTCCTTGTGTGTTTATTATTGAGTTGTAAGTATTCTTTATATATTCTAGACACAAGTCCTTTGATGGTTAATTTTATGTGTCAACTTAGCTTAGCCACAGTGTCCAGGTATTTGGTCAAACATAATTCTGGATTTGTCAGTGAGGGTGTTTTTGTGGATAAGATTTAAATCAGTGGACTTTGAGTCAAGTAGATCTCCCTTTATAATTGGGTGGGTCTCATCCAATCAATTGAAGATCTTCATAGACCACAGACTGACCTCCCCTGCCAAGAAGGAATTCTGCCAGCCGATGGTCTTTGGATTTGAACTGCAACACAAACTCCTTCAGGCTCCAGCCTGCCAGCCTGCCCTATAGAGTCTGGACTTGCTATAGCCTCCACAGTCTCATGGGCAAATCCCTTAGAACAAATCTCTATAGACATATACACATCCTGGGACACCTGGGGGGCTGTCGGTGAAGCGTCTGCCTTCTGCTCAGGTCAGGATCCCAGGGTCCTGTGATGGAGCCCCCATCAGGCTCCCTGCTCGGTGGGGAGCCTGCTTCATCCTCTCCCTCTGCCTGCCGCTCCCCCTGCTTGTGTGCTCTCTCTCTCTGACAAATAAATAAATAAAACCTTAAAAAAAAAAAAAAAAGAATATACACATCCTGTTGGTTCTGCTTCTCTGGAGGACCCTGAATACAAGTCCTTTATTGCACGTGATTTGTGAAAACCTTTTCCCATTCCTTATTTCCTTCTATAATAAAATAAGATGTGAAAAAACTAATATTAAACAGAGTTTTATCTTTACTTTCCAATCTCTACATCCTGCCAACACACACACACGCACACACACACCATCCATGTCATCCCCCTTCAAAGGCAGCTATTTCCCTCACAGAAGGGAAGAAACCAGAGAGAACTAAACAATTCAATCTCCAAATTCAGAGTCCTTTATGCCAAAGCAATTGAGAAAGAACAGGTCTTTGAATTCCCTCCAGCTTGGCTTTGAATAGCAAGAGCCAGGCCTAAAGGAAGGGAAGAAAAAGTTTAATTCTAACAACAGATTTCAAAAGAACTAAAGTGTTCCTATCTGCTCCATCCGTTTCTTTCCTGAAGACTCCTGGACTGTTTATAAAGGTATAAAGAGAGCTTCATAGAGTGCTCCAATAACTCAATCAAATGCAGGACTTTCCCTGAATTACTCAACTGGAGAGATGCACAGGGATCTCAGAAGATGTCACCATGACAGGGTACCACCAAGGAACAATGAGATACCTCATCACACCTGCTGGGCCTTGCAGCAAGGAGGGGGTGGAGGGGCTCTGTTACATTAACCTCTTTCTCCAGCAATGTTCCCTTGACTGTATAATCTGGTATTTGCTTCCTACCATATTATCACAGTAATGGTGGACTGAAAATGTTTCTATCCTTGCCCTTTTTTTTCGATTTTTACTTTGACTTTTCAAGAAGTCCAAAGAATATTATTTGTCTAAGACCTTGTCAGGGCCATGATAGTCTAAGTACCCAATAAAAAAAATAAATAAAAACAAAAACAAAATAAATGCACCATCTAGGGAAACAAACCAGAACAACCCATTATATAGGCTCAGATGTGCCCAAGATCCAACCATATGAAACTGTAGACCCCAAGGTAAAGAGCTTTAAAAAGCTAGTGAAGCAAAGAGGATTTTTAATTCTAAGACAACCAAATCCAATTTTTTTATTGAGCAAATTGGCCATGAAGCAGATTTCAATAAAAGCAAAGAAGTGGTTTTGATATGCTTTATTTTCCATTTAAAAATCAAGAGATTTAAATATAGCACCCATGCCCCACTTCTATTCGCATAAAGGGAAAATATGCTATGCCAAGTGGTGAAAAGTGAAATTGTTGGCTTGATTTGCTCTTCACTCTGGCATTTTCCATGAAGTACAGTTTTCCTTGAGTTATCTAAACTTTTTCGCCCTCATTGGTGAAAGCATAACTACTACCAAAGTAATTTTGAGCACTCTTTACGGTAGGGTATCAGGTTAATCATTTTTCATCTTCTCTATAAGGAAATGTTTTTATTTGTTAATTTCTTTAAAGGTGTCACCACAGTCCTGATAGTTGAATGAATATTAGATACGGGGTTTATTCTCCATTGTGCTTGGATAGGTAAGCATTGAAGGGAACTATTTCTCAGTTGGAGATTAACTAGGCATGGTCCCATCCACTTGAAAAATGTAATTCATCAAGACGACTAATCATGTGTACATAAAGGAAGAAGGAAAGTGTGTGATGTTGTTATAGTAAGAAGGAAGAGATCACCTCCTATCTTATAATTTCACAGTTCTTTTCATTTACCCACAGGTGTTTCCTCGATTCACAGAACAAATTCTAACACTTGACTAATTAATTCAAGTACATATTTTTGCCATAATATATGGGATAGAATAGAGGTCAGTGAAATCAGTTTATAAAGTAGGAGCTTGGTATTCCCCACATGCACCTAAAAATCCTCTTCTAATTTATTTGACAAACAATAAAATGGCTTCTCTATCAAACCATATTTGGAGCATGTAAAATAATCTGGTATGTATTAGGACTTAGAGTCCGTGGGGTGACAGAGCATACTATGGTGATAATGAATGTAAATAATTAGAAAGCCATGTAAATTATTTCAACCTGTCTTGCAAAACACAACCTGGGAAAATGTTGGGATTATTGTGATTCATCCAGACAGCCTTTCGCCAAGAACCTATGCCCACATACAACTTCTCAAAAGACCTAGAGAGAACATTTGTAGGTCCCTAAAATAAGGCAAGAGAGATTCAATACACAAAGGGAATTTTTCTACTATGTGATATAAAAGGAAAGAAGAAAGGGGCAGTAAGTTGCTATACTTGGAGTAAGGGTATTAGTTTCTGATTCAGAAACCCATGGGGAGGAACACACAAGTGGGTATGTCCGCGCTAGAAATCACAGAAGGGTTGGAGCAGGCTGGGGCAGGGGCAGCAGAAATAACTCTTTCACCTACAGAAGAGGATACCCCAAGTATCCCACAGGTGTCCTCAAGGACCTCCTGAGACACCCCATCAGTGACACTGTTCTCATTCCTCTACCTGTGACACTTGATAGCTCTCTCCATCCCTACCTCCCCCCATCCCAAGTCTTTAATATTCTTTCTGTTCCTTAAGGACAGGAAACCTCTCTTCTCCCCTCCACCCCCGTTTCAGGACCAGTGACTGCCTCCCCTCTGCCCCGCATGCATGGCATCTTGTATCTGCACTTAGATCTCAGCTTGAACATCACCTCCTCAGAGAGGTCCTTCCTTGGTAACCTGGTCCAGGGTGGCCTCATCCCTCAAGGCTAGTTTCCCTCCTTACTGCTTATCTGTACCCTCTGCAGGAACTTCCGCTAAGGGAGAACAGCCCTGAATCCCCTGAGCTTGGAACAATTCCTGGCACGTGGCAGGTGCTCCATAAGTATTTGTCCAACAAACAAGGCTGCAACTTCTCTGTTGAATGCTATAATAATATTGCTTTTCTTTCAAGGTAATCTGGGTTTCTTTAATCTTGTGGATATTTGCAGCAAGAAAGACAGCTCACTTATTATGCAAGCACATTTCCCTTTAATGTTATGTGACACTGGTATTGCTTTTGTTCTTCCAAATTTGTTTCACTCCATCTGATACATAATTTAATCTAATTTCTCACTGTGCTTGTTGATTCAACTTGAGTCGAAGACTTTTCATGCATTGGGGAGTCTATTTATAGGTCTACTTTGCATTTTGTCTGTTAACTTCATTTCTGTACCCTCAAAACAAATATGTGGGCACTTAATCACGCATTTCCCTTCCCAAGCAGCGCGGGTGTGGGCTGTGCTAAGGCTCACACCATCCAAACGTAAATTAGGGCATCTTTTGATAAGAAAATCTGACATACCATGCAAACCCATTTCTAGAATTATTATTATTATTCAGAATTATTCTAGAGCCGTAGCTATTGTTTTGCAGAACATACAAATCCTTCCACAGCTGTGAAAAAGAAAGAACATG
The DNA here is from genome assembly GCF_011800145.1 of Mirounga leonina. Taxonomy (NCBI): domain Eukaryota; kingdom Metazoa; phylum Chordata; class Mammalia; order Carnivora; family Phocidae; genus Mirounga; species Mirounga leonina. Next base: position 13,415,032 of record NW_023270380.1, on the reverse strand, counting down.
ATTGAAGGATTTTTTTTTTTTTTCTTTTTTGAAGGGCCTGATTGGGTCTAGTAAGTGTATACTTTTAGTTTGCTTTGTTTAAAAAGAGAAAGGTCATCAGAGAGGCCTTCAGTGTATTCAGCAAGGAAAGCAAAACTGAAAGAACTGAGAAAAGCAGTTTTACACCCCGAGAGGCTGTAGGTACAGGGGTTAGGGCATTCAGAAAGAAATGCAGCCAGTCTTTTTTCTCATGAATTCTTTACACTTGAACCTAGGAATCAAATGTGACCTCTGCTTTATTGTGTGTTCACATAGTTGACGAGAGATACCAACAAACCATAGGGGAGCTCCCTTCCATACGCATGGAACTAAGAATATGTATATAGGCACTTCTCAGGTTCCAGGGATCAGAGAATGACCAGAAGAGTCAGGAGCCAGAGAGGAAAACATTTTCAGTAGCTTTCCGACTCACTCCTGTTAATGCGCCACTCCCACAATTCTTCAGCTTTCGGAGACTCAAACCCCCTGATGCACCATCCGTCCTTGGCCCCGCTCCTCCCTGAGTGCCTCCCCCTCCTCGGCCCACTGAACTAGCGGTGGGGGCGTGGTGGTGGTCAGCCCCCACCATCCTTCCTTCACCTGCTCCCCATTCTCTCCCTCCGCCACTCCTGGTTCCCTGGCCAAACACCCATCCACATGGCTATGGGAGGGTGGGAGCCCGACTTCCGGAAGGGATGATGAGCAAACACAAATGACCTCACCGCACTGCCCTACCTCCCCTGGGAAGGCCCCCACCACATTCTTCTCCACTAGCTCAGCCCCGCACTTAAAAATCCTGCCACCTTTTGTTCCAGCAGAGTCGAGCTTGATCTCTGCCCCTATCACAAGTCTTGAATGAGTTCTTCCTTGCCTGTTTAATTTAGACTCAGGATGGCTAACATCCAGTGGGGCGGAGGACACCTGGCCATCATGCTGTTCTTCTAGTTCAAACACACCTTCGTTTTCTCCTGCCTTCTCCTCTGCCCCCAAACCTCTCATACCTCTGCCCCCTCCTCATTCTCAGCTGATAGCCTTGATTTCTGGATCATTGGGGTTTCCTCCAGCTCCTATCAGCCCCCCATCACCCCACCGACCCGCACGTGCAGCCTGATACCCCTCCTTCCCAGGCTCTATAGGCACCAGAGACCCTATCCTTTCGAGCTCACTCAAGAGTCCGCCTGGGCTCCGCAGGTTCGGAGAGTAAGAATGAACAGTGACCTTTCCACATGCAGGCACACAACTACTGGGTTTCAAATACACTCATACACTACTACAACAGTACCCAACTCCTAAGCCCTGATGTAAATTGGCTCATCTAAAGCTTCAGAGTTCCCGGTACCTCATGCAATCCTGGTTTACACCGACTGTAATCAGAGAAATACACTGCCTCCCATTCTTGGAAGTCAAAGTCACATTCTATTTGCCACAGGGAGGTTTCCCTCCCTCTGTAGCTTAGTTGATTTGCACATTTCTAACTGTGGATAAATGACAGATGTGCCGAGCTGCTTTTTATTGGAAGCCAAGTAGAGAGCTCATCCCAGAGCTTAAAAATATTTACAAGGTTTCTGCAGTGTATGACTCCTCATCACACTGCTATGCTGGGCTATGTCCCACCACAAAAAGTTCAAGGACAAACAATTACCTCTTCAAGGACATCGGCAAGCTTACTGAGGATCTCTTCAGGAAGGCTCTGGAATGTTGGGACACTGAAAAACAAAACAGATGATGCTGAAGCAACTTTCTTTCACAAACAAGGCAGCAACATGCAAATGCATAAGGATCAAAGCAGGAATTTAAGCATGATTTGATGGGAAAAGCCGTGTTGTACTAGAAAGAACTTTGAGGCTGAACAGAACTGAGTTCAAATCCCATGCATAATTAACTGTGGGACTGCAAATGCCTCAGCTATAATGGGGAGAAAAACCACTTTCTCCCTTATCAGTCTGTCACCAGATTCCCTTCTCTTCCATCTGCCTCTCTGAGTCCCTCTATACACACATGCGCGCGCGCACGCACACACACACACACACACACGCACTCACACACATGTGCACAAAGTCCTTCTACAGGCCAACTCCTGCTCATCCTTTAGGCCACAGCTCGATCAATGATACACTCAGACCTTCAAACATTCATCCAGCAACCTTGGAAGCTTCCTCTTTCCCCAACCCCCTCCAGCTAGGTCAGGTTCTCCCAGCATGAACTCCTTTATCGTTTGCTATAACCGTCATTAGACACTTAATCAGATATTTTTTTCCTGGGTGTTCTCCCTGCTAGAATTTAAACTCCACAAAAATAAGAACTATTTATCGGTCTTGTTCAACCCCTGTGTTTTCCATCATTAACAAATAACTCAATAGAGGACGTTGAATAAAGTTATGAAAGTGTAGATGTGTGAATGCTTCCTGGGACAATGAGAAGGATCAGATCAGACAGGGTGGAGAAAAGAGCCAGAGTCAGTAGACCAGGAAAATTATGAGTTCTTCTCCCTTCCTCTTATTGTCCCCCACTGACCAGCAAATGAAAATACGGAGTGATGCTAAATGCACAAACCCATGAGTTCTTCTAGATGTGAAATAGTAATGAACTTAAAAGAAATAAAAACACTTATCAACATGTAATTTTTGAAGCTCCCCTGGAAAATCTATCTGGGATATAGAACTAAATTCCCATTTAATCCCATCTCACTGCTCGAATAGAGAGAGGACACTAAATGAGCGCATATACATTTGCATATCTGATATTTGACTTAGTGAATAATTCCAGCTTGATTGGAACGATACAATGAAAGAAGCCATAGCATACTGTTTGGATATAAGCACGGAAGTTTTACTGTTAATTTGTCACTCTAATTCCTATTACTTAGTGTAAAGCCTATTGATAAAATCCCAGGGTTTTATGCAGAGGTAGAACAATTCACCCGGGACCATCTGTTCCACCAGATTTACTGCTGTGGTCTTGGTCACATGGGTTTTAATTTCCAGAAGGCAGTGTATTTCAGCAGCTGGATGGAACTTATCACAGAAAGTGAGGAAGACAGAAGAAGCTGTTGTCACAAGTAATGCAGGTTGAAAAATCTAGCCCTTCCTTGTTCTTCTAATGAGCTCTATCTCAATGTCTCCTAAGATCTAAGAATAATTAGAATGCTTCCATCCCAGTGGGTATTTGTGAAAAACACAAATCACGACTGAGTTTTTCTCTGTTCATTTTAATTGGCCCCCTTCTTTAGACAGGCCTATTACTTCTAGGCTCCACCATTTATTTCAACATGGCTATGCCTATGCCAAGTCATACCATAAATACTTCCATGTTTCTGAGAGTTCTTTCTTATCCATGAGAAAAAAAAATATTTGCTTGACTACGTAATATACTAAATGGAAACAGAAACATTAAGTTTTAGGAGGGCACTTTAAATTATCTTTTATAATTTTACTCCCCCCCCCAGCTTTGAGGTATAATTGACAAATAAAATTAGAAGATATTGAAAGTGTACATCGTGATGATCTGATATACATTGTAAAGGGCTCCTCCCATCTAGTTAATTAACACCACTAGCACCTCACATATATATATATATATATATATATTTTTTTTTTTTTTGGTTGAAAACATTCCAGTTGTCCTCCTTTAGCACATTTCACAGTGCTACTGGTCATCGTCACCATATTACACATGAGATATAGACCTTATTCATCCTAAACCATAGCTGAAAGTTTGTATTCTTTTACTAGCCTCTTCCTGTTTGCTCCACCCTCCAGCCTGCCCCACCCCCTAACTTTTCTGCTAGATGTTTCTATGAGCTTGACTTTTATTTAGGTTCCACATATATAGGATACAATCTGTTTGTCTTTCTCAGTCTGGCTTGTTTGACTTCCCATAATGCCTTCAAGTTCCATCTGTGTTGCAAATGCAAACTGCGGAATTTCCTTCCTTCTCATGCCTGAATAATATTCCATTGTATACTTATGATCTTCTCCAACTTAAATGTCTCACAGCCTTTGGCAGCATTTGTTACCAACAAAAAGTAAGGGTGATTTTTAAGAAGAAACATTGTAAAAAATTAATCAGTAACAACCGGAGAACTTCTAGATTTAAAAAAATGGAAAGCAATTAAAAAATAAATAGTTTCACTTTAATAAATTGCTCTGAAAACACTTTTGTAGCCATCTTTAAAATCTTAAGATATTTATTACTGCCAACACTACATAAGGTCTCTCATATAATTTGCTTTCTAAGAATTATTGGTCACCAGTAGCTTGAACACCAAGAACAATTTAGAATACTCATAATTTGGAATTCTACCCATGAAATACGTTGGTTAAATTTCCCCCAAATACATCAAAAGACATTTAGACTCCACTAATTTGGACATATAATTCAAGATGAAGTTGTTTATGATTTAGAAAACTTAAAGCAAAATAATTATCAGGACAAACTTCCAGAGCACGTCTCAATGGTAGAGGAGAATATTTTAATTTATATAAAAAATAATTTATTATAATAATTTGCATACTAATTACAAGTAATTCTTACATATCTATTAAAACATTTTGCTCCCTAAGGACTTTCAATAGGCCTGAAGTTACAGAATGCATTTGAATGTAATGTAATAGAGATGATTTAATATGTGTAGAGCTTTGCCATTGGCTTTTTTTTTTTTAAGATTTATTTATTTTAGAGAGAGAAAGAGAGAGGGAGGGAAGAACAGAAGGGGCAGAGGGAGAATCTCAAGTAGACTCCCCACTGAGCACGGAGCCCGGCACGGGGCTCGATCTCATGACCCCAAGATCATGACGTGAGCCGAAACTAAGAGTTGGATGCTTAACGGACTGCATCACCCAGGCACTCCACCACTGGCTTTTCTAATTGAATGAAATAAGGACTTGGAATTTGCAATGACAATAATAGAAGGTGAGATATGGGTGCTTTCTATTTGCCAGGCACTGGGCTATGGATTTTATAGAGAACATAAAGGTTAGTTTTACATCCACCTTCTGAAATAACCACTGTCAGTGTCACCCATTTCACAGATTTGACAAGTGCAACCTTGAGAGTTTGCCTGAGGTCACAGCTCTCAACATAGGTGAAGAAAGGATGAAAATCATGTGGAGCTCATCACTTACCCACTGAACTGCATGGTTTACAGTGAAAGTATTAGCAAATACTTCATGCAACTTTCAAACCAGTTCCATATTGTTTTAGATAATGATTTGGATATGAATAATATTAAGAATATGTGATTTATTAACCACCTTTTTACTATGAAAAAAGTTGAACAAATTGAAAGGCTGAAAGAATAGTTCAAGAATCACCTGTATCCCTACTATCTAGATTTGCAGCTGTAAGTTACCATTGCACCATCTTTGTTTTCTCCACCTTCAGTTCATCTATTTTTCTATGTGTGTAGTGATAAACAGGCTTAGAGATATTTTGATGAAATATTTGCAAGTTGCAGATACTGCCTCACCCCCAATCTTCAGCATACATCTCCTAAAATAAGAACATGTTCCTAAATAACTATAATAATTATACATAAGAAAATCAACTTCAATTCTGTATATCATCTAGTATCTGCTTCATATTCAAATATTACTTATTGTTCAAAAATGTCTTTCCTGGTTTTTTTCTTCTCAAACCAGGATCCAGTAAGATTCTACACATTGCTTTTGGCTGTTATATTCCTCTAGTCTCCTATTCTACAAGATCCTTCCACCTTTCCCCTATGGCATTGACATTTTGAAGACATTGGGACCACTGTCTTATTGGATGTCCCACATTCTGAATTTGTCTTAGTGATTTTAATTGTGCTAATCTACTATTCGAAAGCCACAACTAACAGAGGGGAGAGGAAATCCAAGTACAAAGAATTGTATTTCAGCCATGTGTCAATGAAATTGGAATACACAGAGAATAACATAATGGTATACAGCAGCAGTTCTTGAAAGGTGATCTGATCCTAGACCTTTTCAAGGGGTTCCTCAAAGTCAAAGCAAATAGTATAAGTTGTAATTTGCCCTTTTCACCTTATTTTTCACATGTGTACCGTAGAATCCCCCAGTGACTATGACATATGGTGATGATATCATCATTTTGATATATATGCTTGGATTTTATATATATATATAAAATATATATACACACAAATATATATATGGATTTATGCCATATATAAAAATGGATTTATGTTATATATATGGATATATGCCTATATGCTCTTGTGTTTCCTAGAAATTTTTAAGGTAGTATGTAGGTTTAGGATATGTGTACTGTTTGCAGAAATTAACTCAGTATAATTTCAGTAATTCTGTGCTCTTACTAGACATTTTTCACACATGTAACCTCTTTATCATCCAATATCATTGTTTTGAACTCCTGAATAACTATGGTTATTCAGACTTGATACACATTGCTATGTCAAAGTGGAAAAAAAAAAAAAACACAGAAGAAAATATATTTGGATATCTTATGTTGCAAAAAGAGTTTTATATTTTTTTCTTCAAAAACATTTCTAACTTTTAAAATGTTATCTAATGATGTTATAATTTTAGAATTTTGTAATTATTAGTATTAAGAACTTAATAAAAGAAAGTTTATTATCTTTTTGTTCATTTTTAGGGATGGATCACTGACTTTGAAAGGGGATATCTGAAGACTCCTCAAGCTACATCTGTCATTTTCTAAGCCTAAAGACACTGAAAAATATAAAAAAGGACACATCAGAGAATTTTCTGACTCATGGATGGGATAAATCCTGTCCAAAGAAATTTGGAGACACTATAAATGAGAAAAATATGACAAAATCTACTTTCCCCCTCAGCATTACAATTTACCTTATTGTCTTACACAACGGGATCTTTTAAAAATAACCTTACCATGCCAGTTTTGATGTCATTTTGAGCCCAATCATTGACAATTCAAGGAAAAGGAAATTGAGCCTTTAAATGTAGGCATGATGAAGTTTTTAAGAAACAAAAATGGTTTGGTACTTCTTTTCAAATAGGAAGGGGAGCACTTTACAGGGTGAGTCACCATTGAGCCCTGACTGGAAAGACCCCCAGGACAGCTCAGAGACCCCTTAAGCCATGCAGACTTTTCTTTGTTCCATGCCTGCTGGATGACGTCAGTACAAGAAAGCATTGCACTGTCTCCTTCCAATGATACAGTATCTTCTTGCATTAGACTAAGCTGTAGGCACAAAAATGAGTTAAGATCTTCTTTACAGAAATGTACTTTTGCCTTACAAATGGATGCATCTACAGCCATGGCTAGACTTACTCTTTTGCTTGTGGTTATCTGATATCAGAACCAACTAATCATCAAAGAAGATCATCTTTTATATGAATGCTTGGCAACAGACACCCACAGTACTGGCTGTTCCATGTGGAATAATGGTCCATGTCGATGGTTTACCCCGGCACAGTGATGCTGATATTTGCACCGATGGTACAGGAGCAGTGGTGGCCCCTTGGCAGCAATTAAGGCAGCAACACCAAACTGCACCAGGTGCCAATCTATTCTTCAACACCACTTACAGTTAAAAGTTAAATAAAATGCCAGGGTTACTTTCAAACATTTTGGATGCAACAGTAAAAGTTATTCATTGTATTACATTTCAATACTTGAATATGCATCTTATGAATACTGTGACAAACTGGCAAGTCCACTTACAGCCCTTCTGGGACTACTGAAGCATGATGGCTGTCTCAGGGAAAATCACTTGCATAACTGTTGGAGTTGCAAGCTGAAGAGTTCCACTTTTTATATGGAACATCATTTTTACTTGGCAATGACCAACCAACTGTGGTTATTCAGACTTGAGGATCTGGCAGACAAGTTTTCAAAAAAGAACAAAGTGAGCCTGTGACTTCAAAAAAGAAAAAAACTAAAAAAAAACAAAAACCCAGCAGTATTTGTTGCCAATGATAAAATGTGAATTCTCAAATGAAAATTAAAACTTCAGACAACTTTTATCTGCCATTTTGGGCTTAACAGCTTTCCGATTCTTGAAGACTTTTCTGATGAGATCATCAGGGATAGGTGGATATTAACAAATGGGAGCCTTTTTTTATTGGAAATTCTACATAACTCAGTGAACCAGTATTTTTCAGATGATCGATGAATGGTTTTATAAAATCACACATGGGGAAAGATCTATTCAAAGTAAAAGATGGATCAATGGATCTTAATGCAGCTACTGTTTCATAGTCCATATTGCAATTAACCTTTAATAAACTACCAGTTGTTGGGTTGCACTATAGTATCAAATAAGAAAGTCCAAAATTATCTGAAAGGGCCATTAGCCTACTTCTCCCTTTTCCTACTACATCTCTCTCTGGGAATGATCTTTTTATATACTTCAACCAAAATAAGAGAAATTGAACAGACTAAATACAGAGGCAAATAGAAGAATCTCTTCCACTAAGCCAGATACTGACAGATTGGCAAAAACGTAAACTCAAACCCCTAATTTTACTAAGTTTTGTTTGTCTGGGGAAGATAGAGTCATCTTTATTAAAAATCGGCTCTTTATGTTAACATATAATGTTTATTTTTGGCGTGTTTAAATGCATTAGTATTTTTAGATAGTCTCATTTTTAACTCCTCATACGGTCAGTATTGATAGATATAACCCACATAAGTTGGGGAACCACTGATGTATTAAAAGCGATTAAAAGTGATTTATTGATGAGGACCATGTAAAACATGGAATACCCACAGGATACTATTACAAGGAAAATATGATAAAAATTATGGATACCATAAGATAGTTGTTCTTACTAAATTACCTTTTAATTACAAGTAGAGAATTTTGCAGGAGAATATCACGAAGTTAACAAGTATGTTAGGTGGAGTAACAATCTTTTCATTTTTTTCCCTCTTCTTGTGTTTTCAAGATTTTCTGTTTTAGGGCTGTATTTTTTTATCATATTGAGTATTATAAAATACATAATCATGGTTCCAACTAAATAAAATGTATACTAATGGGTCCATTTCAAAGAAAACAATTCTTACTGTTGTTAAAATACTGGTTTAATTCAATTATTTATTTACTCACTCAAACTTGAGTACCTATAATGGGCCATAAATTGTTGCAGTGTTTGGGATTCATTAACAAAAGCAAAGGTTCCTGTGTACTGATCAAAGAAATAGTAAATAGTACACATAATATATGTTATACATATGATACTTGTACACACACATGTATATATCATAGAGCACATTAGTGGGACAAAAAGTCCCACAGGGTAGCAGGGATTACAATGGGAGAGGGTTTAAGGTGAAAGATTGAACTGGACTAGGATGTCCTCATTGATAATGTGAAATTGTCGCAGACATCTGAGAGGTGGGAGGGACAGTTAACTGTAGATCTAAGAGAGAGGATCCAGGTAAAGGAATCAGAAAGGAAGGGGTCTGCAACCCTTGGTGGATTCCAGGAGCAGCAGGGTGGGGCTCTGCTGTCCAGGGTTCATTGGCTGGGAGAGAACGGAAGAGCACATGCATCAAGAGGGAAGGGGGAGAAGGCGGATCACAAAGGGGCATGTGCCTCCCACCCTCAAAGGACTTGGCTTCCATCTGAGTGAAACATGAAGATGTTGCAGGGTTCTGAGCACGTGTGGCAAGGTCTTACTCCCAAATTAAAGGGACCCTCTCCGTCTCTGTGGAGAGTCAACGGCAGGTCAGCCATAATATAGACTGTGGGCATTTGCAAAGGGCGGAAGCAGTGGAGGGGTGGAGAAGCACTTGAGCTCCATTATATGGTGAAAGTAGAGGCAGCTGATTTCCTGGTGGACTGGATGTGGGATCAGAGGGAGGGAGGCGAGGAGGACTTTGCAGTAAGGAATCTGTAAAAACAGTTTGGGTGTTTTTTTCATACTCAACAATTTTTTTTTTTTTTTAAACCTACTTGGTAGCCACGGGCTTGATTTTATCAGGTTTTTGTTTTTAAATATCATCAGAGTATTAGATGTAGTCCCATATTTATAAGGCAAGATATCTCCAACCAACCTACGTCTGTAGATAGTTCACCAATGTCCTCTACCTAGAGCAGAGCACGCGGTTGCAGGACTTATCTTTGGGTAGCATTTGGAAAAAGGAAGCCTTTTTATTCTGCCATAAGAAATCGACTCAGTATCAAGTTTAATGCGAAGAATATTGACAGGTATGGTTTATTTCTGTGCCAGTGCCTCCCTAAAGCTCATGCCAATTGAACAAAAGCAGAGATCTCTGACTTACCAAAGAAACCAATTTCTACTGATGAAGGATTAAGTAAGGGTCCTTTTATTTATTTATTTATTTTTGAGTTCAAATATTTATTACTGGTCCTTCTTAATCTTACAGGTATCTGAGCTTTCCCTTTAATGAGCTCATCAACACATTTTTTTGTTTTTGTTTTTTCCCTCTACATACTTTGCTCCCCTGATTAGATCATTTGGCATTGATCCTGCTTCAGTCTGCTATGCAATGGTCTTATAACTGATCTTCCTTCCTGGAGTCTCTTGTGACCCCCTCTGTGTATTACTCATCACTGCCAGATTTATTGTCTATCAGCAGCATTTAGCTCTTATCACCCAGTGGCTCCAACCCCCAAAGGCTAGCTCTTATCTCACCAGATTCTAAGAATTACAATTTTTTCCTGTGTGTAAAAATACTTTAAATAAAACAAACCATTATGGAGACATCATTGACGTATAATTTTATCATCTGTGTGATACAATGTAAACTCCTTACGCTGGACCACTGGGTAGTGAGTAAGCATATGGGCCTCTGGATGGAAGAGAATCAAGCTGAATTAGGCTCTGCTGCTAATTACTAACTACGCCTCTGGCAAGCAGTTTGACTTCTCTAGGTCTCAGCCTCCTTCCCTTAAAAAAAAGGTGGGGTGGATATTACCACCTACTGCATAGGGCTGTGGTGAACATAAGCAAAATAACAGATATAAAGCATTAAGAAGGTTCCTGGCACATAGTAAACATCCAATAAATATTAGCAGCCACCACAATTATATTTTTGTTCTAAAGGTTATCATTGTTTAAGACCTTCAATAATCAAAATAAACATTCTAATAGGTCAGATATAAATCTCAGTGTAGACTCAAGAGGGCTAGAAATACCCATTTCTTCCCTCTTCAGTCAAATTATATTTGATCTGGGGTAGGAATCCTTTTCTCAGGTAGCTATCTGAAGATATTTATTGTGTAGCCCTTCCTCAAGGTCATACCGAATCCAGGAGTCAGGTCATCCCCGAAGAGTGGAAAGTAAAGGCTTTCATCTCTCTGCTTTCAAGGTCACAAAGGACCCTTGATGTCCAATGGCTCTCTCCTTTTGTGCCCACAGATGAGGAAAGAGACCTTTGGTCAAGCAGGGAACCTTGGTGCTTCTAGTCAGCCTTCCCAGGTGAGTCCATGCAGAGAAATTCATTCCTGGATAATTACTTCCAAGGTTCTTCTTTCTCCCTTTGACTCCAGATACTCTGGATATCGTTAAATGAATTTAGGCTTTAAAAAATAGATAGCATTAGGGCGCCTGGGTGGCTCAGTTGGTTAAGCGACTGCCTTCGGCTCAGGTCATGATCCTAGAGTCCTGAGATAGAGTCCCGCATCGGGCTCCCTGCTCAGCGGGGAGTCTGCTTCTCCCTCTGACCCTCCCCCTCTCATGTGCTCTCTCTCTCTCTCTCTCAAATAAATAAATAAAATTTTTTAAAAAAATAGATAGCATTTTATCTTCTAGAAGGTTTAAGTATTGACCAAAAATTCTCAGATCAAGAAATTCACGTTTACTGCAGCATTATTCACATAAGTCAAGATATAGAAACAACCTAAGTACCCATCAGTGGAGGAATGGAAAAAGAAGATGTGAGATATAGATACATAGATATCTACATGTAATGGATTATGTAATATAATCACACACATATAGATGTGACATGCATAGAGTATTATTCAGCCACGAGAAAGGAGGACACCCTGCCATTACAGCATGGAGAGACCCTGAGCACATTATGCAAGTGAGAAAAGTCACACAGAAAATGCTAAGTAGTGTAAGACATCACTTGTTTGTGGAATCTAAAAAAGCCAAGCTGGTAAAAAACAGTAAAATGGTGGTTACTGGGTAATAGGGGTGGGGGGATAAGACAGATATTTAAGGGTACAAACTGACAACAGTAAATAAAAATAAGTAATAATAGCCATAAAAAATATACATAATGCACAGTGTAGTAAATACAGGCAAGCAAACTTGCTAAGAGTCTAGAACGTAATTATTCCACCCACTAAAAGAATAATGTGATGGAGGTGCTAATTATCGTCACAATGGCAAACAAATTACAATATATAAATGTATCAAATTAACATGTTGTACACCTTAAATTTACAATGCGATATGCCAAATATAGTCAATTTTAAAAAAAGAGACTGCAAATCTGTCTGGAAAAGAGGAAAGGGTATAGTAACAAGGAAAAATATTTCAACAATTTATATTTGAAAAAATAAATCCATCACTAGTATTTGCAGAGGCCTGATTCCCTGTGCAACCAAGCACCATCCACCGCAACCACCGCCCCCCAGCCCCACCCCACCCCACCCCCAACACACACACAGCTGCCTGTCTAGTCAACCACTTGGACACAGAGGTGGGCAAACGGCAGGGCAGGAAGAAAGATGCTGAGGAGAGGTCTAGGCAGACCTGGGAAGTGAGCTCAAGGCCATCTGGGGGCAATGGATTTCCAGGGTCGGATGGGGCATGTGGTCTAGCAGGGGCCACACCCTGGAGAAGGTAGGGGGCGCCCTTCTAAAGCAAAGGGCTCAGGGACAGGCAACTCTAAGTAGTGTGTCCTCCCTCCTCACCCAGTGCCCCTGGTGAGTGCCACAGCCCAACACCGCCTGCACGCCTTCTGTCACGTCAGCCCTTCCAGCACATTCTCCCACATCTCTTTAGTCATCTGACATGTCTCCATTCAAATGATTAATGTAATTGATGGCAGGAAATACAATTCAATGATTAAAAAAAAGAAAACCTATAAAACTGTTATCCCTGCAATTTTCATTTAGACAAGGGTTCTATTCCCATCAGTGAGGTATCTTTCCTACCACCCTCGCACTAGGCAGCATGTGTAAGAGATGCCAATCACTTGAGCTCTGTGAGTCTGTTTTCACCTCTAATACAGAAATAATCATTCTCGCCTGAGCAATCTCAAATGCCATGAAATACTGTGAGAGACGAATTTGTCTATTTGTCACTAGACAGCTATCAGTGATCAAGTTACTTATAAGCACAACAAAAATACTGAAAGTATGGTCTCAACAGCATCTTCTAGAACTATGATACATCCAATCTCAAACTTCAAAGTTTGATTTTAATGTTATTCAATTCTGCAAATTCACTGCCTTTTCCAAAGCACGTACCAACCGGTTAGACCAAATCCTTGGTCAAAATGTCCTAGAACAGTGGTTTCCAAACCTGAAAGTCATTAGGAATTCAGATTAAACAAGTCATGGAGTGGATTCCAAGAAAGCAATGTATTTTTCTTTTTTCTTTTTCTTTTTTTTTAAGATTTTATTTATTTATTTGAGAGAGAGACTGAGATAGAGAGAGCATGAGAGGGGGGAGGGTCAGAGGGAGAAGCAGACTCCCTGCCGAGCAGGGAGCCCGATGCGGGACTCGATCCCGGGACTCCAGGATCATGACCTGAGCCAAAGGCAGTCGCTTAACCAACTGAGCCACCCAGGCGCCCAGCAATGTATTTTTCAAAATGGTAATAAAACATATATCTATAACATAATTTTATCATTTTAATGATTTTTAGGTGTGTAGTTCAATGGCATTAAATATATTCAGTGTTGTGCAAACAGCACCGTCATCCATCTGTAGAATTTTTTCATCCTCTCAAAAGGAAACTATACCAATTAAACACAAACTCTGGGGCGCCTGGGTGGCTCAGTTGGTTGGGCGACTGCCTTCGGCTCGGGTCGTGATCCTGGAGTCCCGGGATCGAGTTCCACGTCGGGCTCCCTGCTCAGCAGGGAGTCTGCCTCTCTCTCTGACCCTCCCCCCTCTCATGCTCTCTATCTCATTCTCTCTCTCAAATAAATAAATAAAATCTTTAAAAAAAAAAAACAAAACACAAACTCTGCATTCTCCTGTCTCCGCAGCCCCTGGTGGCCACCATTCGGCTTTCTGTCTCTATGAATTTGGCTCCCCTAGGGGCCTCATATAAATGCATCTTTACAGTATTTGTCTTTTTGTGACAGACTTAATTCACTTAACAGAATATCTTCAAGGTTCATCCATGTTGTTCAATGTATGTTTTAACATCTCCCCAGATGATTTTAATGCACAGCAAGGTTGACAGCTTTACCGATTATTTTCAGTTGGTATGTGAGAATTTAAAATAACCACTAAGAATCATAAACCTAGTAGAGCTTATTTTCTGAAGTGCAATCTTCTCCACCTATGTATCATCATTTTATTTGTTACTGTGTTATGTTATCTTGTTGTGCCATGTTATTTTTTGTTGTGCTATGTTATTTTGTTGTGCTATGTTATTTTGTTATATTTTAAGGCTTTAGCTTCCATAGTCAGAAAATGAAAACAAAAGTTACCTAGCTCATCATGGAGCAGTTGTGAATATTAATAAGTATGAAGCACTTAGCAAAGAAGCTGCCGTCAGGCAAGCACTCACTTAAAGGGACTTATTGTTGAACTTGTGTAATACTACACTTAACATAGAGTGCATCACGTAGTAGGTACTCAAGAGCATGCAAATTGAAGGAATAAATGCAATGAAGCCAAATACGATGAAGTGGTGGTGGTTTTGAGCCAGGGTTGTGTACTTTGCACACTGTCCAAAGGCACCTGCATAGGGATAAGCAGAAGCTCAAACTCAGCCCACCCCCCTCTCTGCATGCCACCCGTTTTACCCTGGCAGGGGCTGCATCAGCCCAGAGGATGGGCTGCTTTTTTTTTTTTTTCAAAACAGATGCCTTCTTTCTGGCAACCCTAGTCTGTGCAAAAGATCTTCATTCGACTTGTTATTTTCCAGAAACCCTGGGAATATTTCCTTGAGGCTATTTACTCAAGAAAAATAATAAAAAAAAAATATTGACTTACAGAGTCTTCTTTAAAATCTTTTAGAAGAGCTTTTGAAAAAATCCACCGAAGGGCTGCTTTCAAAATCAGAACCAAGGTCACTCTGGTGCTTCTATCGCAACGATCCTGAGGAGGTGAGCAGCTAATGACATACTTTATTAAATTACCTCGGAAATGCTTAATAGCATCTAAACTTGTGGCTTATTTGGAAGATCACATTGTACCTTATCTTTACTCTGTACATCTTACAACAGCCTGTGCCTACGCAAAAATATAATCTGATGGGTTTTTATGGAATTCAACAGGTTATGTCTGATTATTAAAACTAAAAAAACAGTGTATAACCTTTTAAATGTTTAATGTTGTACTAACGATAATCAGCCTAACAGGTACCGCCCAGAGTTTCTACCCCATCTTTTGAGCCCTGGGAGGTGTGATCGCTTGCCCTCAGAGGCTATGCCTTCCCTACAGTGATGTTTCTCCACAGGGTGTCCCCGGCTCATGGACAGGATGCACCTTCATTGTGCAGGGGATTCCTATGCAGTGCAGAGCATTTAGCATCTCAGGTTCCTACCTGTGAAATATCATGCGACAAGCACACAACCTCTAGGGGTGATACTGCCCAAGATTCAGAATCATCACTCTCTAATTCTGCATTGCTCCCGGTTCACCAAGTGAGTTTGCTAGTGCTTCTGCCTCAAACCTCACAATCCTGGTAACCTGCTCCAATTTCCATTTCTCAGGGGCTGTATACCTATTACCCGGGAACTGAAACACTCAACAGACATCTGTTTGAAGTGCTTCTGGAACCTAGCTGCAACATATGGGCAACATAGACAGATGGAACGTAGGACTCTTCACCCTTGGTTTATGGCTGCTTCCAAAGCCACACTATTCAAAACATTGTTTCTAAAGTAGGTCAATAGACATTCCCTACCAAAAGGATTCCATAGCCGAATAAGGAAATTCTGAACTATAGAAATTTAAAAATCTTCTTTACATATCAGAGTCTTTATTTTTTAAAAGATTAGAAAGTTAACTGGACAGGGAAATGAGATAGTATCTGCCAACTTATTCAACAAGGTAACTCCTTAATTCAAAATTATTAATTTCTTGAGCAACTGAATTTCCATGCTACATAGTTTGGAATCATTAGCTTATATTAAGGGGATGGAATTCACAAGTCCCTAGGCCTGACATACAATAGACTTTAGCATGGTCTCATGGTGAGTTGTTCCCTATTTTCATGATGAAATGCAGTCATAATCTTCTCTGAAAAGCCTAGATTGATCATCTTCCTCATCTCCCCCTTGTCTTTCTCCCCAGTCACGGTGGACTCCGCACAGACACATCCACAAGGGCAGAGGGTCTAGATGCCTCTCATCTGGGCTCCCGAGGTACCCTGTGTCTACCTCCATCGTAGCTTCTTGTGTTGTGCTAGTCAGTTTATTTATCTGCCTCACTCTAGAATCAGCAAACCACAGTCCCTGGCTCACCACCTATTGTTGTATGTCAAGTTTTAATGGAAGGCAGTCATGTTACCGGTTTAAGGATGGTCAATGGCTGCTTTCAGGATACAATATCAGAGTAGTTGCAACAGAGTCTCTATGGCCCTCAAGCCTAGAATATTTACTACTTAGATCTGCAAGGGAAAGTTTGCCCACCCCTTCCCTAGTCTATCAGCATCTTGAGGTCAAGTACAGTGCCCAACTCCTTCAGCTTAACGCCCGGCCAATGGGAGATGCTCAAAGTTTACTGAATGAAAAAATGTTTTACACCTTTCAAAATTAATCCAAGGATATCTGACCTTGGAGTAACTATTTTAATAAAATTGGAGGGATGGAACAGTCAAGCCAGGTCACATAGCCAAAGATCTTATTCAATGTTCAATTTTTTAATGTTGACTTGGAAATACAGAGTAAAAGAAAGTTAACTCTTAACAAATAAAAACCCTCATTTAGAAGTACATAAACCTAAGAACAGGATTCAAAGGTCACTGTGAATCTTTTACATATTACATATTAATATTAATTCTTGATATGAATTCTCATCCAATATCATTTTGAATTTTTCAAAGCCTCTATTTTTTCCCTTGGGAAATAATTTCTGAAGATAATTGTTTAATAAGTACCTTTTTCTGGAATGCAAGCAAGATTGTCTTTTTATTTATTCTATATTACTCCTAAATCCACTCTTTACCAAGAGATTTTCCTTTTTGATTTAGTAAAATTTTAGAAAACATAAGAATGCAGAGAAATAAATTTCCATCCTCAAAAAACTATAGCAATTTATTGGAACCTCTGACAAAGTAGTTTTGCTATTAAGGCTCAAAAGTCAATAAAAGAATAAAATTCATGACTTTTAAGAGTTTTGCCTTAATTATAAATCTTACCCAGAATTAGATGGTAGAACTGGGATTAAATTATATGATCCATGAATCCCTTTCAGCTGAAGATTTAGCACATCAATTATTAGTAATTATCATCATTCACATTTTAAGCAGCTTCATACATTATCATGGTTAGGAGTGGTTATCAAGCACTTGTATGCCAAGTGCTTTTCTTACTTTAACAATAATAATAACCATCACTAATAGTTATTCACCATATACTGTGATTCAGGTATTCTGCTAACAGCTCTACGTACTTTATTTAATCCATGAACAACCAAGCTTCTACCAAAAAGGATTTAAATCCATTTACACAATGATGTATGTTCCTTCTATTATCATAAGTATTAATTTTCAGGCAAGCTTAGTAATAGCTTAGTCTTAAATTGATGCATGCTTCCTCAATTTATTATGTGACTAATTGAATAAGTATCACATAGGAGATTTTTGCAGTCAGGCAATGGACTATATTATCTGACAAATTAGTTTGTCCTATGATATATGTAAGCAATGATGGGTGGATATATTATCTCCTCAGATTTGCATTTTTATTTCTGACAAATGTCATAATCCAAAGGAGTGACTTGGATAAGACATGTAGGAGTTAGGGCAGATTAATAAGAACGGTGAGAATGGGTGTTGAGCGGATGGCTCTCTCTATCTGTCAGGTCCAAAGGAAATAAACTGACACAGCAGTAAGCATAGAAAGAGAATCAATTATTTGGGAGAAAAAATCAGGTCACTCTCACTTTACAATGGCAATTAAAATACCATTATATTATCTTTAAGCATTTAATAATTTTAGCTTGGCCTTCACATATTTTTGCAATCATTAAAATTTAAGTTTATTTTAACTACAGTCATAAATGTGAGAGACCTATAGGATGATATTAAATGTCAAATCAAGCTTAATGGTGTCTTTTTAAGATATGACCATATGTCTACATTTCCAACATTTTTTTAAATTAGCTATTATGTGCTAAGCACAGTATAATAGTAAGTTCCAGACATGTTGCCTAGTAAAAATGCAACTTTGAACAAGTTAATTAACCTGAGTCTGTTTTCTCATCAGCGCAATGGAGATAACAGAATTCTATATAAACTAACTTACTTTACTGTTCAGTCACTCTTTCGGTGTTCTCATTATCTATATCATGCACACAAAAAGATGGGACCTGAGACTACTCACAGGTAACCTTACCTCCCTGGGTCTAAGGGACAGAACCTGGACTCAAACTCAACCAACCAGTGTCTGGGATCCATTTGCCAAAATCTCAGACTGCTTAGCTAGCACAACTTAGAAAGCTAAACAGAAGTTTGACAATATCACCCTGCCCCCTCCCCCACCTTGTAAGTTTCCCTGCTCTGTCTAGGGTGAAGCCACCATGGGGAAAGCCAGTGGCCCTTTCAAAAAGTGAAGCTGCTTCTATGATCAGTCTACACAACTCCCAGTGGTGGAGATGGAAGGCTCCAAGATGGCAAGGGTCGTGAAATCCTGGACAGAGGTAGTAGTAATACTTTGGCTGACATGTCAGAGATAGCTGGAAGACAAGATGTAGTACTTTTTCTTTTTCTTTTTTTTTTTTTTTTAAGATTTTATTTATTTATTTGACAGAGAGAGAAGCAGTGAGAGAGGGAACACAAGCAGGGAGAGTGGGAGAGGGAGAAGCAGGCTTCCCGCCGAGGAGGGAGCCCGATGCGGGGCTCGATCCCAGGACCCGGGGATCATGACCTGAGCCGAAGGCAGACGCTCAATGACTGAGCCACCCAGGCGCCCCAAGATGTAGTACTTTTTCTTAACTGGAATATTTTATTGCCAATACTTTGAGTTGGACTAATCTAACTTAGTTGTCAAGCCTTGCCAATAAACTCTGACTTTTTTATGACCCAACTAAGCAGTGCTTTAGCAAAAGGCAAACATTAGTGCCAACACTCCCGGGACTTCAGACTCTGATCTGAACCTTGACTTGTATCTCCAGTAACTGAAGTGTAATGCATATCAGCAAGCTGACGTGAAAAGCCAAACCAACTCACATCAAACAGAAAGTACTGGAAATTCACAGGCCCCAAAAATCTGCTTAAAAAAAAAAAAACAACCCTTCAATAAAATGTATAGATATAAATTCTAACAATCCAACTTTTGGATTCTTAAATGGTTTAGATTAAGTGACAAAAGTTGATATTTAAAAAGGCTGCAGTGTTGGCTGGGAAGGCGGTGGCGCAGGAGGATGCTCAGATCTCCCCATCCCGTGGATACAACTAGATAACCCTCACAAGCCTAAATAACCCAGAAAACAGCCCAAAGACCAGCAGAACAAACTCCACAACCAAGGCTAGAGAACAGGCCACAGGGAAGAAGGTACAAAGGGTGAAAATGCAGCTTGAGACCTAAATAGACTGCGGCCAACCACACATTGGAGGGAGCCTGGAGTTTGGTGAAGGGTGAGAAACAGACTATCACACTGGGGAGCCTACACAGGGAACACAAGCCCGCATAACATTTGGTTGTGAAAGCAAGAGGGGCAATTTTATGACTTCTTAGAACCAGCTTGACTTAAAGTCTGGAATTCTAAAAATCAGCAGGCTTGGCTCTGGGACTTAGAGGGACTTAGAAAGCCGAGTCCCTGCCCTTAAAGAGACAGCACACCAAACAGCCCCTCAGCTACAGCATACACACAGCAGTTTGAAAAACACTGAGGGCAAATGGGAAAGTGATTTACTCATCACTGAGCGTGTTCTGAAGACAGGGATCTCAGAGAGACCCCTCCAGGAACAAAGGAGCACGCCGCCCCCCACCAGCATAAAGAAGGACCACCTGCAAGAACCAGCACAATGCCCATACTTGGTACCTAACTTGCTTCCAACAAGCCCCACCCCACACCCCTTGCCAGGCACACCTGGCTCACGCTGTTGCTGCAGCCCTTCTCCCTCCCGAAAACCAGCGCAAACCTCACCAGCACCATGGCTCCTAACCCGCACATTTTGCAGGGCTTTGGTCCCACCAGCAACTGTGGCTGCACGTACTACAGAAGCCCGAGGCACACCTTGTTAAAAGTGCACACCCCATCCTTGTTAAAAGTGCATACCCCATCCATATGCACTTGGCCGATCTACATAGACCAGCCTGGTCCCAGCAACGGCAGCTCCAAGTCTCATTTAGCAAGCAGACCACTGTGTACCTTGTTAAAATTCCCCCACCCCAGCCAGGGACCAAAAGCTGCCTGTAAGGGGCAAAGAGACCACTGCAAATGACTACACTGGAGGAAAAAGCAGCCAGAACACAACAGGGCACATACACAACACACATAGGAAATGTCCCCCGAAGCAGCAGGTCATGACACGGTGCTGCAGAACACTCTAGCACCTCTTCTTCATAATGTCATTACCTTCAAGATCAAAGATCAGGAGACAGAGATGACTTTCCTGACACACAGGAACAGAGTTAGACAAAATGAGGAGACAGAGAACTATGTCCCAAGTAAGAGGATCAACCCACAGCAAGAGCCCTAAGTGAAACCCATAATATGCTAAATAGAAAACATAATGATCATGAAGATACTCACTGAGAAGAATAAGTCACAGAGATGTAAAGAAACTTGGCCAGGACCACGACAGTCAGTCAGTAGTGAAGCTGAAGGCAAATGACAGAGCTCAACAAGACATGACCCCCAAGAGAGGACTCAAGGCACAGGGAGTAGGGCTAGGCATACAATGGACTCTCAATCCGGACATGAATGAGTGAATCAGCATCTCTGAGGTGAAGTCAGGAGAGTTCCAAACTCCCTGCCACTTCTCCCCACATCAAGACAGGGAGGTCAATTCTCCTCTTTTTAAAATTTTTTTTTATTTTTTTATTTTTAAAGATTTTTTTTTTAATTTATTTATTTGACAGAGAGATAGCACAAGTAGGCAGAGCGGCAGGCAGAGGGAAAGGGAGAAGCAGTCGTTCTGCTGAGCAGGGAGCCCAATGTGGGGCTCGATCCCAGGAGCCTGGGATCATGACCCGAGCCAAAGGCAGCAGCTTAACCAACTGAGCCACCAGGCACCCCAATTCTCCTCTTCTTGAACCTAGGTTAACTTAGTGACTTGTTTTGACCCAAGAATGGGGTCAAAAATGCCAGCTCTGGACCTAAGTGTTAAAGACCTTGGTTCTTTTAAGCCAGCATCCAAGCTGTCAAGGAGCTCAGTCTAGACTCCTGTGTAGTGACTGGCAGTTTGAAGAGAGACTGTGGAGGACACGAAGCCATCTTCCATGTTCCAGATGTGTATACGGCTCCAGGGTCTCCATGTGGAGCACAGGATTGGACCAAGGAGTCCAGTCAACCCAGAGCATCAGGAGAAGCAATAGACTTAAAACTGTGGTTTTAAGCCACTACCTTTTGGGGTGGTTTAGGGCACATAAATCATCTCGTTGACAGTATATTTACTTGTCTCCTCTATAAACTTTTGTCATATTCTAGGACTCATTCAAACAAAACTATCACTGCCTCTGGCTTGTTTTTGGTAGAACATCCTAATTCTTATTATTTACATGAATGATATTTGGAAGTGGCAGAAGCTGCCTTTTTCAAAAAGAAAACACTTGAATTTCAGGAAATTAGTTGAAAAAAAAAAAAAACAACAAAATTTTTTTCTGTTTTAAAATGTCTTTTCTCCTAAGAAGTTTCTTAATAATGGAACACTTTTTTTTTTTTTTTTTTTTTTTTTTTTTTACCTCTGTTTATTT
Organism: Mirounga leonina; assembly: GCF_011800145.1. Classification (NCBI taxonomy): domain Eukaryota; kingdom Metazoa; phylum Chordata; class Mammalia; order Carnivora; family Phocidae; genus Mirounga; species Mirounga leonina. Next base: position 13,392,816 of record NW_023270380.1, on the reverse strand, counting down.
CCTCTAACAGTCTTAAGGCATTCTAGCACCTGGAAGTTCAAATGGACTAATAACAGGAAGACTGAGGTTGGAGACAGCCATAATCATACCTAAAAACTTCATGTGAACACAATAGGTTCTTCTCAAAGGACATTCATTATCTCAACCAATTCCATTTTGACACACAGACTTGCCAGTGGGAGACATGCTGCCGATTTTCTCCTCGAGTAAACACCTGTGTTCTTTAAAACTCCAAAACAACTCCGGGGGAAGTAAAAATGTTAATCCGTCAAGTGTTTGTTTGGTTAATATGATAGTTTAATAGCACAGATGCGATGCCAGTTCTTTGTTTCCTTTGATAAGTAACGGTGTCTTTCTCACCCCCTGGGTAAAGTCATGATCACCTTCATGAGGCATTGGAGTCACATGAGGTTGGAATATAAAAGGTGTTTGAATTCCCAGAAAATGTTGCTGATATGATGGTACACACACACTTAAAATATCTTGTAGGGGCGCCTGGGTGGCCCAGTTGCTTGAGCACCTGACTCTTGGTTTTGGCTCAGGTCATGATCTCAGGGTCATGAGATGGAGCCCTGCATTGGGCTCCAGGCTCAGCTGGTAGGCTGCTGGAGATTCTTCCTCTCCCTCTCCCACTGCCCCTCCCCCCACTCATCTCTCTAAATAAATAAATGTTTTTTAAAAATTGTCTTGTGGATCTCAGTATTCATACATGCCCAAACATGTCTGGAGGACTGGTAGGATACTCTCAGAAGGCTATCGGCATGAGGGATTGATGATGACCCCACTGGCAGAAAATTCATCCTAAAGATGTCAGAAAAGCTCAAACCAGTATCAAAGCCTCGATCAACAGAGGGAAAAGTCAAAACTGAGAACTGTACTGTATCAGCCATTTGGATATTTCTTAGGGAGGGAGGAGCCATGGATATAAAACCCCCTCTTCTATGTGATTTATCTTTTCACGATAAATCTATTTATTTTTAAGTATTTTATTTATTTATTCATGAGAGACAGAGACAGAGACAGAGGGGCAGAGGCAGAGGGAGAAACAGGCTTCCCGCTGAGCAGGGAGCCCAATGCCAGACTCAATCCCAGGACCCTTGGATGATGACCTGAGCTGAAGGCAGACATTTAACCCACTGAGCCACCCATGCACTCCTCCACATTTACATGGTAAATCTTATAAGCTATCAGGATATAAAACAGAACAGGAGGCAAGATCTCTAACAGAATTAAACACAAAAGGAAAGAAGCAATAATCTGTTTCAGCACCAAATCCATGATATTTTTTTAAATACATGGAAGGAAATCTCACTAAAAATGCTGAAGGAACAGAGAAGGAAAGTGGTAAACACCAGGTGGTAGTAGAAAGATTTATTTATGATGCCATGGGAGATACATCTTTGAGATTTCCAGAAACAAGCAGGCAACTGGCAAAGGTAACTGGTTGGAGAGCGAGCCTCTAACGTCTCCTCCGTGCCTCCATTTGGCCAGCAGAACTTCAGGAGACTCCACTTCTACAACAATGGCAGGCGGGGTTAGCAAGTTGGAGCTCATTGGCTTCTTTGTTCCTAAGTTATTAATTTCCTTTCTGAAATGCATCAGCAAGTGGATCAATAGTGAGATTTTCTAAAGGGAGAAACTCTGGTGCTTTAAGCCTACATAGGGGGACTTTAATTTTTAGGATCCTAACATGGTTTACTCATCCTCGTAGAACTCATGTCCTAAGTGGAGAAGATGAAGGAACCATGATGGAGAACCAGCAAAATGGCCAAACAGCAGCAGAGTGGTCAACACACACACACACACACACACACGGGCTCCAGGTGAGCCTCAATCCATGCCTGTCCCTGTCACTTGACAGTTTTGAGACCCATCTGACTTACAGAGGAGATGGTGGTAATCTTGCTTGTTTCGTTAAGTTGCTGTGAAGGTCATAGGAAATAAGGTACTTCAAGCATACTAGACGTGCATTGAATAAAAACCTCCAGTCCAAAATGCTTTAAATGTTCTGTGTGGTCCACAGTCACCAAAGATGCTTTCCTAACAAATGTTCTCCCCTTCCCTACAGGCTTGTCACAACTCCCAAAAAGAGACGGAGTTTACTTCCCCCTGAAACTGGAGTAGCCTCTGATGTGCCTAGATGAACAGAATGGGTGTACCAGTTCCGGGGCGAGGTCCGAAGGGGTCTGGGACCTTCAGTTCCTACCCCCTTGGAATCCAGCCCACCTTTCGGAAGCTCAGGCTAGACCAGTGCATCATGAGAGACCACGTGCCGAGAGTCAGTGGCCCTCTCTTCCAGCCGCCAGGCGGGACCCCAGCCAGGAGTGGCACCCCAGCTGAGTTCCGAGCTGAATGCTCCTACCTGAGCCGACTGACATGCAGAGTAGAAGAACCATCTGCTGAGCCCAGCCCACACACACCATCATGAGGAACAGCAAGTGAACTGTTGTTTGAAGCATCTAAGATTTGGGATGGTTCTCTATGCTGCAACAGATGAGCGGAACCATCGATATGGCCACGTGTAGTCTGCCCCCACCAGTGTTACCAACCGTACCTCTTAACCCTCTCCCTCGTTCACTCTGTACCAGCCACTCTAACCTTTCAAGCTCTCAGATGTACTGTGGGGAACAGGGGTCTTCACACACACTGCCTCTTCTGCCTGGAGCCTGCTCCCAGTAAGCCCCTCACCACTCACCCCACACACTACCTGTCTCCTGTTCTCTGGATCAGACAAATCCAGCTTGTCATTTACTCTTACAAAAACGCCGTTCCTTTTTTCTTGAGAGCATTTTTCATAATGATAATTGTGCAACATTTGTTTAGTATCGGTCTCCCTGTAAACTGCAGGTTCACTGAAGGCACTGGGCATGTCTGTGACCACTAGATGCTCGGGACACATTGCTTGAATTAACAAAGCAAGAGGTTGGCTGCAGGGGAGCCCAAAGGAAAACCCAGGCCTCTTGACTCAAAAATGCCTGGTCTTGTTCTCATCATTTGCCTTTCTCATTCCCTTTTGTGGGCAATCAGTGTGAGGTTTTAGGCCTTTTATATACAGGACTTTTGTTTCCTGCTAAGGGAGGTACATTTCAAGTCATGGACACAGGGCTCCGACGGCTGAGCTGGGTTGGTCACACGGAGAGAGACAGACTCAGAACTCAAGGAAGGAAGAAGCTTCAGAGAAAGAGACTCATGATAGCTTTCCTGTCTGCAGACAGTCCTCTCCTCTCTGCCTCAGGCTCTGAAAGCACCTTGTACCTTTTCTACAACTCGGCATATACAGACATATACACGGTTGGGTATAGGTCTGTTTCCCAAGAGATAGGAAGATACTTGAGGCCAGCCACTTACCTTCTTCACCCCAGGGTGGCACGAACATCACCGAGCCCTGGAGTCAGCCCTGCACTCACCCTGCCCCATCTGGAGACTCATCACACAAACCAAAGAAGGCTCATCAAAAAATACACACAAAACATGTGATAGTCCAGCTTTCTCTTTTTTTCTGAAGTCAGGGTAATGTCATAGAAACCCACATAAAGGTGATCACAACCAACAGCAAATTCTTTTATTTATTTACTTGAGAGAGTGAGGGAGAGTGCATGAGTGGGGGGCGGGGGCAGGGGGAGAGAAACTCAAGCAGACTCCCTGCTGAACTCAGAGCCTGGGATCAATGTGGGGCTTGATCCAAGGACCCTGAGATCATGACCTGAGCTAAAATCAAGAGTCACATGCTTAGCCCACTGAGCCACCCAGGTGCCCCAAAAGCAAATTCTTATCTACAAATAAACCATTGTTGATTCTGGTTTCATTCTATCTTCTGCCTATTCTGTTTGGATATCAACTAAAGTATTTAAGGGGTGACAACAACAACAACAAAAACCCCACAGGCCCTGGACTTACAGCAGCTACAGAAATGTCAGCAATGCCCCCTCTGCGTGGGCAAGCCTGTGGTAATGTGAGGAGACCCCCCAGTGGTTTCCAGAAGCCTGTTTCTTCCAGAAGTGATTTAAGCCCTTCGTTTTGTCACTGCATTAAAGTCAGAGTGTGTGTGTGTCTGTTTTTCTACATGTTGCTTTCTCTTTGACAAAAACTCATTATGAAAGGCAGCCACTTGGACTGAAGCTCATCTGGAATTCACCAAGGAGGTAGCTCTCATCAGTCTGGGAAGAAAGGAGAATGACATGTGACAGGAAGAAATCCTCCTGTAGAAACTGTGGGTACTGTCTTTCCGGTTATGCTCTGGGGAATCATAAAATTAGATGGGAGGTCGCTTCAAAGGGAGACATAAGAATTAAACAGCTTGGGGGGCGGAGCAAGATGGTGGAGGAGTAGGAGACCTGGATTCCGTCTCCTCTCAGGAATTCAGCTGGATAGGGATCAAACCATTCTGAACACCTACAAACCCAACAGGAGATCGAAGAAAAGAAGAGCAACAACGCTCTCATCAGAAAAGCGACCACTTTCTGGAAGACAGGACGTACGGAGAAGTGAATCCCAGGTGATATTCGGGAGGATAGACGGCGGGGGAGGGGCCTCCGTCGGCCGCTTCTGGCAAGTGATAGAACCACGGAGCACAAAATCGGAACTTTTAAAAGTCTGCTCCGCTGAGGGACGTCACTCTGGTGGCTAAGCGGGGGGTGGAACCCTCCGGGACAGTGTGGTCTCAGGACCCTCGGGGTCACAGAAAGACCGGGGGTGCCTGAGTGTGGCAGAGCTCCCAGGTAACGGAGCAGGGAAGCCGGCTGCAGAGGGGGAGCCCAGGCGCGGGCTCTCAGCTCGGGGTGGCCATAAACCGTGATCCGCGGCACAGTCGGGCCCCTGCTCCTCCAGCAGGGACCCAACAAGCGGCAGATCCGGGGAGACTCACCTTCCTCCCCCGGGAGGAGGGAGGAGCCGCGCGGGAGCGCACCGCAGGGATCTGCTGGGTTTGGAGACTCCACCCGGGGTCGGGTGCCAGAGATAGAAACGCTCGGTCACAGGCCGGGTGAGCACGGAGTGTGGCCAGAGACCGGAGAGACGGGAGTGACTGGCGGCTTTTCTCTGGGGGCTCACTGAGGAGCAGGGCCCCTAGTTCTCGGCTCCTTTGGGGTGGAGATTGGGAGGCCACCATTTTCCCTCTCCGCCTCCAAAGCTGTACGGAAAGCTCGCAGGGAACAAAAGCCCAAAGAGCAAACCCGAGCAGATTACTTAGCCGGGAGGGGGCAAGGGCAGGGCACTTCCGCCTCCGGCAGAGACATTTGGAAACCACGGCAACAGGCCCCTCCCCCAGAAGATCAGCGAGAACAGCCAGCCAAGACCAAGTTTACCGATCAATGAGAACGGCAGAACTCCAGTGCTAGGGGAATACTGCACATAGAATTCATGGCTTTTTTACCATGATTCTTTAGTCTTTCAAAGTTAATTTTTTTTAACTGTCCTTTTTTTCTTTTTTTTGAATTTTTCTTTTTCCCTTTTTCAACCAACATCTTATCGATCCCCTTTTTAAAAAAAACATTTTTATTTTTCATTTTTAGAGTCATATTCTATCCCTTCATAGTAGTTACCCGTATTTTTGGCTTATATATATAAGTTGTTCTCTCTTTAAAATTTTGAGATAGTTTCTTCTAACAGATTAAAATATACCCTAAATCTCTAGTATATGGTGTTTTCTATTCCCCTGCCTGATCACATCCTCTCCCTTTTTTTTTTCTTTTTTCTTTTTTTAAATCCTCTTCTTTCTTTTTTCAAACAACTTATCAATTCCTTTTATAAAATTTTTTATAATTTCCATCTTTACAGTCATATTCCATCCCTTCATCATATCAACCCTTATTTTTGTACATATATAAGTTTTTCTTTCTTTAAAATTTTGGGAGGCACTTTCTTCTAAAAGACCAAAATACACCCCAAATCTAGTGTGTGGCACTGATCTATATACCAGCCTGATCATATTTGATCACATTCTGGTTTTTTGTTGTTCTTGTTGTTTTGTTTTGTTTTTATCTTTAACTTTTTCTTTTTCTTTTTTTTCTTTTTCTTTTTTCTCTCTTTCCGTTTCTTGTTCCACTGCTTCAGGTCTTTTCTGATTTGTTTAGAGTATATTTTCTGGGGACGTTGTTACTCTGCTAGCATTTTGTTCTCTCATTAATCTATTCTCCTCTACACAAAATGACAAGATGGAAAAAATCACCTCAACAAAAAGAACAAGAGGTAGTACCAACTGCCAGGGACCTACTGAATAGGGACATTAGTACGATGTCAGATCTAGAGTTCAGAATCATCACTTTAAAGATACTAGCTGGGCTTGAAAAAAGCATGGAAGTTATTAGAGAAACGCTTTCTGGCGAAATAAAAACTAAAATCTAACCAAGTCAAAATCAAAAAGGCTATTAATGAGGTGCAATCAAATATGGGGGCACTAAGTGCTAGGATAAATGAGGCAGAAGAGAGAATCAGTGATATAGAAGACCAAATGATGGAAAATAAAGAAGCTGAGAAAAGAGATAAACAACTACTGGATCACGAGGGCAGAATTTGAGAGATAAGCGATACCATAAGATGAAACAACGTTAGAATAATTGGGATTCCAGAAGAAGAAGAAAGAGAGAGAGGGGCAGAAGGTATAATGGAGCAAATTATAGCAGAGAACTTCCCTAATTTGGGGAAGGACACAGGCATCAAAATCCAGGAAGCACAGAGAACCCCTCTCAAAATCAATAATAATAGGTCAACACCCCGACATCTAATAGTAAAACTTACGAGTCTCATAGACAAAGAGAAAATCCTGAAAGCAGCTCGGGAGAAGAGATATGTAACCTACAAGGGTAGAAACATTAGATTGGCAACAGACCTATCCACAGAAACCTGGCAGGCCAGAAAGGACTGGCAGGATATATTCAGAGCACTAAATGAGAAAAATATGCAGCCAAGAATACTCTATCCAGCTAGGCTGTCATTGAAAATTGAAGGAGAGATAAAAAGCTTCCAGGACAAACAAAAACTAAAGGAATTTGCAAACACAAAACCAGCCCTACAGGAAATCTTGAAAGGGGTCCTTTAAGCAAAGAGAGAGCCTAAAAGCAACATAGACCAGAAAGGAACACAGACAATATACAGTAACAGTCACCTTACAGGCAATACAATGGCACTAAATTCCTATCTTTCAATAGTTACCCTGAATGTAAATGGGCTAAATGCCCCAATCAAAAGACACAGGCTATCAGACTGGTTTAAAAAACAAGACCCATCAATATGCTGTCTGCAAGAGACTTATTTGAGAACCAAAGACACCCCCAGATTGAAAGTGAGGGGGTGGAAAACCATTTACCATGCTAATGGACACCAAAAGAAAGCTGGGGTGGCAATCCTTATATCAGACAAATTAGATTTTAAACCAAAGACTGTAATAAGAGATGAGGAAGGACATTATATCCTACTTAAAGGATCTATCCAACAAGAAGATCTAACAATTGTAAATATCTATGCCCCTAACATGGGAGCAGCCAATTATATAAGGCAATTAATAATAAAAGCAAAGAAACACATCAACAACAATACAATAATAGTGGGGGACTTTAACACCCCCCTCACTGAAATGGACAGATCGTCTAAGCAAAAGATCAACAAGGAAATAAAGACTTTAAATGACACACTGGACCGAATGGACTTCACAGACCTATTCAGAACATTCCACCCCAAAGCAACGGAATACACATTCTTCTCTAGTGCCCATGGAACATTCTCCAGAATAGATCACATCCTAGGTCATAAATCAGGTCTCTACCAGTACCAAAAGATTGGGATCATTCCCTGCCTATTTTCAGACCACAATGCTTTGAAACTAGAACTCAATCACAAGAGGAAAGTCAGAAAGAACTCAAATACATGGAGGCTAAAGAGCATCCTACTGAAGAATGAATGGGTCAACCAGGAAATTAAAGAAGAATTAAAAAAATACATGGAAACCAATGAAAATGAAAACACAACTATTCAAAATCTTTGGGATGCAGCAAAGGCAGTCCTAAGAGGAAAGTGTATAGCAATACAAGCCTTTCTCAAGAAACAAGAAAGGTCTCAAGTACACAACCTAACTCTACACCTAAAGGAGCTGGGAAAGAACAGCAAATAAAGCCTAAACCCAGCAGGAGAAGAGAAATAATAAAGATCAGAGCAGAAATCAATGAAATAGAAACTAAAAGAACAGTAGAACAGATCAACGAAACTAGGAGCTGGTTCTTTGAAAGAATTAACAAGATTGATAAACCCCTGGCCAGACTTATCAAAAAGAGAAGAGAAATGACCCAAATCAACAAAATCATGAAAGAAAGAGGGGAGGTCACAACCAACACCAAAGAAATACAAACAATTATAAGAACATATTATGAGCAACTCTATGCCAGCAAATTAGATAACCTGGAAGAAATGGGTGCATTCCTAGAGATGTATCAACTACCAAAACTGAACCAGGATGAAATAGAAAACCTGAACAGACCTATAACCACTAAGGAAATTGAAGCAGTCATCAAAAATCTCCCAAAAAACAAAAGCCCAGGGCCAGATGGCTTCCCAGGGGAATTCTACCAAACATTTCAAGAAGAATTCATGCCTATTCTTCTGAAACTGTTCCAAAAAATAGAAACGGAAGGAAAACTTCCAAACTCATTTTATGAGGCCACCATTACCTTGATCCCAAAACCAGACAAAGACCCCATCAAAAAGGAGAATTACAGACCAATATCCCTGATGAACATGGATGCAAAAATTCTCACCAAAATACTACCCAATAGGATCCAACAGTACATTAAAAGGATTATTCACCATGACCAAGTGGGATTTATCCCTGGGCTGCAAGGTTGGTTCAACATCCGCAAATCAATCAACGTGATATAATACATTAACAAAAGAAAGAACAAGAATCATATGATCCTCTCAATAGATGCAGAAAAAGCTTTTGACGAAGTACAGCATCCTTTCTTGATCAAAACTCTTCAGAGTATAGGGATCGAGGGTACATACCTCAATATCATAAAAGCCATCTATGAAAAACCTACAGCGAATATCATTCTCAATGGGGAAAAACTGAGAGCTTTCCCCCTAAGGTCAGGAATGCAGCAGGGATGTCCACTATCACTACTGCTATTCAACATATTATTGGACGTCCTAGCCACAGCAATCAGACAACAAAAAGAAATCAAAGGCATCCAAATTGGCAAAGAAGAAGTCAAACTCTCACTCTTTGCAGCTGATATGATACTTTATTGGAAAACCCAAAAGACTCCACCCCAAAACTGCTAGAACTCATACAGGAATTCCGTAAAGTGGCAGGATATAAAATCAATGCACAGAAGTCAGTGGCATTCCTATACACCAACAACAAGACAGAAGGAAGAGAAATGAAGGAGTCGATCCCATTTACAATTGCACCCAAAACCATAAGATACCTAGGAATAAATCTAACCAAAGAGACAAAGGATCTGTACTCAGAAAACTAGAAAATACTCATGAAAGAAATTGAGGAAGACACAAAGAAATGGAAAAACGTTCCATGCTCATGGATTGGAAGAACAAATATTGTGAAGATGTCAATGCTACCTAGAGCAATCTACACATTCAATGCAATCCCCATCAAAATACCATCCACTTTTTTCAAAGAAATGGAACAAATAATCCTAAAATTTGTACGGAACCAGAAAAGACCCCGCATAGCCAGAGGAATGTTGAAAAAGAAAAGCAAAGCCGGCGGCATCACAATTCCGGACTTCCAGCTCTATTACAAAGCTGTCATCATCAAGACAGCATGGTACTGGCACAAAAACAGACACATAGATCAATGGAACAGAATAGAGAGCCCAGAAATGGACCCTCAACTCTATGGTCAACTCATCTTTGACAAAGCAGGAAAGAATGTCCAATGGAAAAAAGTCTCTTCAACAAATGGTGTTGGGAAAATTGGACAGCCACATGCAGAAGAATGAAACTGGACCATTTCCTTACACCACACACAAAAATAGACTCCAAATGGTTGAAAGACCTCAATGTGAGACAGGAGTCCATCAAAATCCTAAAGGAGAACACAGGCAGCAACCTCTTTGACCTCAGCGGAAGCAACTTCTTCCTAGAAGCATCGCCAAAGGCAAGGGAAGCAAGGGCAAAAATGAACTATTGGGACTTCATCAAGATAAAAAGCTTTTGCAAAGCAAAGGAAACAGTCAAGAAAACCAAACGACAACCAACAGAATGGGAGAAGATATTTGCAAATGACATATCAGATAAAGGGCTAGTATCCAAAATCTATAAAGAACTCATCAAACTCAACACCCAAAGAACAAAGAATCCAATCAAGAAATGGGCAGAAGACACAGACATTTTTCCAAAGAAGACATCCAAATGGCCAACAGACACATGAAAAAGTGCTCAATATCGCTCAGCATCAGGGAAATCCAAATCAAAACCTCAATGAGATACCACCTCACACCAGTCAGAATGGCTAAAATTAACAAGTCAGGAAACAACAGATGTTGGCGGGGATGTGAAGAAAAGGGAACCCTCCTACACTGTTGGTGGGAATGCAAGCTGGTGCAGCCACTCTGGAAAACAGTATGGAGGTTCCTCAAAAAGTTGAAAATAGAGCTACCCTATGATCCAGCAATTGCACTACTGGGTATTTACCCCAAAGATACAAAAGTAGGGTTCCGAAGGGGTACATGCACCCCGATGTTTATAGCAGCAATGTCCACAATAGCCAAACTATG
>NW_023270380.1:13260686-13382079 GCF_011800145.1 Mirounga leonina | reverse complement strand
GAAATCGGAGGGGTAGACGAACCATGAGAGACAATGGACTCTGAAAAACAAACTGAGGGTTCTAGAGGGGAGGGGGGTGGGAGGATGGGTTAGCCTGGTGGTGGGTATTGAGGAGGGCACATTCTGCATGGAGCACTGGGTGTTATGCACAAACAATGAATCATGGAACACTTCATCTAAAACTAATGATGTAATGTATGGGGATTAACATAAGAATAAAAAAAATAAATATAAAAAAAGAAGTTAAAAAAAGAATAAAAAAAATAAATATAAAAAAATCAATGATTTTTCTCTAACTATGGTATTATACAATGAAAACAAAAATTATCATCTTAAAATCCTCTAATATCACAAATTATAATACAGAATAATATTTATCATGTTTAATAAGGGAGAAAGGGAGACTGACATCTTCTTACGTCCTAAGCCTCATTATCAAAAATTAAAATAATCAGATAGTTGAGATTATGGATTGTGAATTCTTTTTTTTTTTTTTTTAAGATTTTATTTATTTATTTGAGAGAGGGAATGAGAGACAGACAGCAGGAGAGGGAGGAGGGTCAGAGGGAGAAGCAGACTCCCTGCTGAGCAGGAAGCCTGATGCGGGACTCGATCCCAGGACTCCAGGATCATGACCTGAGCTGAAGGCAGTCGCTTAACCAACTGAGCCACCCAGGCGCCCTGGATTGTGAATTCTTGTTAACCCATGTTTTATTGCATTTTCCTAAAAAAACAAAAAGTTACAGAATTATATTGCTTTAAGAAATAGATGTCAAGGAATATCATAAAGCAATTTGTGTACAAAATTTTATTTTTCAATTTTTTTTTTAAAATAAGTGTATGATTACAGGGGCACCTGGGTGGCTCAGTCAGTTAAGTGTCTGCCTTTGGTTCAGGTCATGATCCCAGGGTCCTGGAATGGAGCCCCACATTGGGCTCCCTGCTCAGTGGGAAGTTGGCTTCTCCCTCTTCCCTTCCCCCTTCTTCTGCTCTGTGTCTCTCTCAAATAAATAAATAAAATCTTTAAAAAAATAAGAGTATGGGATGCCTGGGTGGCTCAGTCAGTTGAGCGTCTGCCTTCGGCTCAGGTCATGATCCCAGGGTCCTGGGATCAAGTCCCGCATCGGGCTCCCTGCTCCGTGGGGAGCCTGCTTCTCCCTCTGCCTCTGCCTCTCTCTCTGTCTCTCATGAATAAATAAATAAAATCTTTAAAAATAAATAAAATAAATAAAATAAATAAATAAATAAATAAATAAATAAATAAATAAATAAATAAATAGAGTACGATTACAGAAATGCAGAGACTCTTATCCTAAGGAAATAGGTACCCTTATAAAATTGCCAATATTCAACCATTTTGACCCCAAACCCAATAATTTCATATGGTTCAACCTAGTACAAAAAGTTATTTCTTCTCTATAATAGCTCTCAAGCATCTGCTATCTACTAGTTGCTGTGGGAAATAGAAAGATTAATGAGACAGATAAAAATGTTACTTGTATATAAGGATTTACCAGAAAGCATGCAGCATCATAATATGGAGGAAACAACTATAGAGTGATAAATTATTGATGCTAAAAGACATTTTTAAAACTTTTTTAAAGAATTTGAAAAAAATTACAAATCATATAATTATTTTTATTTTTGCCACAAGGGATGAATGCACTGTTGAACTGAGTTGAGTTCAGTTTATTGAACAGAACTCAGAGTGAAAAAGCTATCACTCCACCAAAAGTTAACAGTCATCCTGTTAATAAGAACTGCTAACATTTGCATGTTTACTATATGCCAATTACTTAACCCTATAAAAACTCTCTGAAGTTGGAAAACCACTAGATTCTTAACCACTACCAAAGCAGGAAGGAATGCCCTGCTTCCTTCAAAGGTCTAGGCAAGATTTCCTCATGCTCTGGGAGTGGAACCACACTTGGGAAACCAGTCTAGAACCGAGGTGCAAAAAAAAGGCAGAAATAAGGTAGGTCAGGGAAATGAATGGGCCAGGAGCCATTAGCTATGGTATTTGCAGGACCCAATACAAAATGAAAATACAGGGCTCCTTATTCAAAAAGCAGGAGGAAAGTCTAGTAAAGGCACCAAACCATAAAGCTCAGCCCTTTCTCCCTCCTCCCCTTCTCTCCCTCCACTTAATAGTGTTTCTCATTTAATGCTGCACTCCTTCAAGCACAGATGCTCATGGGCACCTGCGCCACCCACCCCACGGACCACAACCCTGCAGTGGTGCAAGCCACTGGTGGCCTGTTCCAGCCCCCTCTTGCCTGGTGTCAGATCTACATGCCACGCCTCAGCCAGAGGCAGGGGGTCAAGTCAGATTTCTCCTCTTCCCACAGGCCCACCACACCAACACATGGTGAAACAAGGGATTGCAGTCTTTCTGCTGGGCTGTGCTCAGTACTTGTATGGGAGCAGGGAATGGACAAGAGGCTCCACCCTGCTGAGCCCCCCGTCAAATGTGCCTTGGCGCTGGGAATCTGGGGCTGGACATGCATGTCTGCATGCCCACGCCTCGTCTCCTGCTGTGGGGCAGTGGACAACTGTGGTCAGCGGCCAGGGAGTGAAGAGGAGAAAGGCTAGCCCAGCCCCAGGGTGTGAGTGGCCCAGAACCAGTCCTGGGGATATGAGCCAAGGAGAGGTAGACTCATTCACAAGCCAGGCTCCAAGTTGCTTCACTGTCCTATCAGACTCCACTCATACAAATCCAAAGGTAAAATTATTAAGAATTTCAGGACAGTGGCCACAGGGCATTGAACTCCAAGCATTGGCTCCACTGAGCACTGAGCCCTATAGGATTACACTCATCCCACGCCCATGGGAGCAGGGCTCAGATGGCTCAGACTCCGAATAGTGCTGAGAGCAACATGTGGCATGACCGGTTTACGACCATAACCCTGTTTTGCAAGGAGACAATGGGCATCTTCCTGAAACACAAGATCAGAAGGACCAGAGAAATCCAAGATTCTAAGCAAAACTAAGTGAAATGACTGTCACCCAAGAAACAGAATCTCCAACTGATTGGTATTAGTTGAGAAGACACTTCAAAGAGAGAAAAGCCAAGGGTTCTACAGTTGACAATGACCCTCTGGTTCAGAGAAAGGAGCAGCTCATGAAAAGTCATTTTCCCCGAAAGCAGGTGTTCAGGGGCGGCCGGATGGGGAACGGCAGAGTGACACTGACTGGTGGGCATGCTGGAGGCTGGAGCAGGCTCATGAGCAATTGCTAAATTTCAGAAATTTTGTGAGTAGACACTAAACCACCAACTGCTAGAAACCGGTTGTGGTATAGGTATTTAATCCACACAGATCACTATGTTCAAGACTGTAAACCTTCGTGGGGGGTAGAGCCTGGAGGAATCTGAAAGTCAAGTTAACAGTAGTGGATTTTGCCAGCAATGGAAAACCATTAATCTGATCCATATTGGTTCTTCATTAAAATAAACCTGACTGCATTGTAGAGGATCACAGAGGAGAAGCTGACCGAGGAACATTAGCAGGTTACTGCAACAAAGAGAAGTAATAGGAGGACAAGGAAAATGTCGGGGACTCCAAAAGAACAAATTAACCAATTAGGAAATTGATCTGATGAATTGGGGGAGGGATGTAAGAGGGGATGCGTTCAATTGTAAACATGTGTGTTTTAGGCACCACGCTATGCCCACAGGTATGTAGCTGAATGGGAATTCAGCAGTTGAGCAGTCAGAACCCAGTTAAAGGCAATAAGGTTAAGAGCCCACAGAGAAATCATCCACTAAGAAAGATAGTTTAAGGAATTGGATTGGATTGAGGAGGAAGGAAAAAATTCCTTGGCGGGGGCGGGGGGAGACAAATGGAAAGAAGGTGAGGGGAGGAGGGGGAGCCCTGGGAGAGCAGAGTGTATTCATTAAGTTATTAAGTAATGATTAATCTGACTACACAGGAGGAAGATGATCTCTTTAACAAAGAAACTTGCTCCTGACCATCATTGAAAGTCTGGTATCAGGGGGGTTTAGGAAAGCACTAGAAACGGCAACCATCAATCAATTCACATCCTGTCACCTGATTTGGGGAAGTTTAAAACCGTGTTTCCTAACAATGCAAACACTGCTATTTACAAAAGCCCAGGAAGGAGCAGAGTTAAAACACTGACAGTCAAAACTGCATTGCCTTAGGACAAAAGCCACTGCAGACATTTGTTGGTGGACTCTGTTTTTGATCTCCGCAGTGGATTGGTTGGGGAGGTATGAAAAAGAACGCAGGGAAGCACCAATTCTCTTGGGTTGTTCAGGGAAGAAGTCTTTCATGTTGCTTTGATTTTCTTTGTAGGGTAACTGAGAAATTAACACTTTTCCCTTTGGTTCCTTAGTATTGAAAACATTTTTAAAACATCTCTAGGATGTTTTCAGAGCCATTAGTAAGATTTAGCATTAGAGTGTAACTCACAAAGCCCCAGAGTTCTACCTTTCTGATCAACAGGCTGCGTATTTGATTCAATAGTAATGTGACGTGGAATTCATATACAACACAGATGTTTACTAAATACATGTTTTTCTCCTTTCTCTTCACTATTGTGGAAAAGGCTATGCTATATAAATATGCACATGATTTTGTTGTTTCAAGGAGAAATTCTCATTTCATCTTTTACTGTCCCTTAGAATATAGTTCAAGGTGAGCAAATGAGGGTAAGCCAGAGGAGCTAAATGATAAGATCCTTGAGTTGAAGGGCTGTATTTTTCCTTTTATCTCCTGTGCTTAGGTTTGTTTGTTTCTGGCACTTTCCATTTTCTCTATAAGAGTTTTGCCTAGAATGCTGATTGCTGTCTCATTACAAAGCAGTCACAAAGTTCACACAAACTTCTATTAAAAAAAAAAAAAAGAAAAAAGAAAGAAAGCAATTATACACAATATTTACAAATAGGTCAAAAGTGATGATGAAAAAAATCTGGCCCACGATAAGCAATGCATTTCAAATTACACTGATAGGGAACCCATGAAACACAAGGTCAAATGCACAAAACCCAGGGGCAAGATTCCCAGTTACTGCTGGAACTACAACCATGGGGAGACTGCCTGCCCGTCAGGGAAAAGGTGGCTCAGCAGGAACCCAGGCTTATGAGCAGAAGCAGGAGAAGCAGAGAGGTAAGCACAGGTGGGCACACAGCACCTGATTTGCAAAGAACATGACTGCAGACACACAAGGGGAGAGAAACAATCTTTTCAGTCACCAAGGGAGCATCAGCCCTGGTGGTGTCGATTTTCAAACACAAAGGAAGAGATTAAGAGAAGCACAATCACAATATTCCAATATCAAAGCCCAATGCTTCCATAAGATCTAGGTACTCACAGACTGCAAGTCCTATTCCAAGACTTAGTTTGAAAGCATTTGAAAAGTAATCAGTTTATAAGACAAAAAGACCCAAAACATATAAATATGAAGACAGCAATAAAATTATTCATTGGAAAAACAAACCTGGGAAATGCCCTAAGCACATTTAAATTAGAAAACAAATTTATCCAGTGTTCTAGCTTCACTTATTCAACAAAGCCCCTCCTTATAGGAACTCATCAAAACAGAGAGTCTAGTTTATCCCCAGCAGAATGCTCACCTTCAGGTTCCTGTCCTAGGATTTTAACACGTATTAATATGGGTCTTTGGGTTTTTTTGGACCTTCAAGGAAGTTTGCCATTTATGCCAAAAGCCTGTGTACATGTGACAAGCTTGGACCAAGGGAAGTATTTAGGTGGAGTTTTGTGAAGTAGGCAGTTCTCAAAGAATGCTGGCACAAAGGGGAGAGTCAGGAAGAAAGACTGAGGGGGTGCCCAAAAATATGGCCCCTTAGCATACTGAACATTTTAAGCTTAAAGAGTTTAAGTAAACAGCAAAAGCAGGAAGATCACTCTGACCTCTCCCCTGCCCTTTTCCCCTGAAACAGGTCATATAACCCTCAGGTGAGGGGTGTGCTTCCAATACCCAGAGGGAAGAAACATCTGGATCATAGAAGACAAAGGGATGCTGACAAGAACAGGGTTTGCCAAGTTTCGCTCAGTTTCCTACTCTCAACTCACTCTCTGACCTCTTCTATTTCTTGATGACGGCCCACTCTTCATCAAAGCTAGCAAAAAATACCGAGATTTAACTGTTTCTTCTGGTCATTTCCTTACCAAGACCTTCAAGTCAAGTACTACATATTAAAGAAGTATCTACGCTTATTTTCTATTAATTTGTCTTCATCAATTTGCTTTTTAGATGCAGCCAGGGCCCTAAGAGGGCCGAGAAAAACGTGTTCTTCCCTTCCACTGTGAATATCTGCCCCCTAGGATAGAAGGAGCAGAGGAAGAAATGCCTCACGGAGTGCCACTGCTGGATATTGTCCGTATTCTACAGACAAAAAGAAAGGAATTTAGACTTCAAGGAAATAGTAGTATTTGTCTGTTCTTTTATTACCACTCCTTGCCATAAGCCCAGCTTTTTATCATTTTTACATAGACACTAAGTTCCTCTGACTTGTAAGGCACCCCACACACAGGCCATGCTTCTCCCCCCACTAGCAGCTTTCCAGTTCCAGCATGGTGCCACCTGGCTGGCTACACACTCCCGGCCCCATGGGCAACCATGATTGTTGATGCCTTCCCTGTTCTTTTCTCCCAGAAGGCTGGCTTTTCCCAACTTACTAATCAAAACCCATTCTTACAGGAGTCATTCTTGCCTTTTCCAGAATGGTTGGGTTTTTCTAAACTCTGACCTCCTGCACGGATACACATTATTCTCCCTCCCATTTCTCTTCCACAAACATTCCTTAATTATTCACCAGGCACCGGTGTGCACAGGGCCTGGGTATGCAATCATGAGCCAAACCCCAGACCTCAAGGAGATTCCTATATGTAGTCAAGATGAAGACACCAATGAAACTGTACTTTATATTTGTGAATAAAATGTAATTCATTTTCTGTGTTTGTTAACCTGGTCTCACTCTCTCAAGCTCTTAGAGGACAGAAATCGTAGACCTCAGTGTCTTTTATGTGTCTTTTCACTTCAAATTTTCTATGTGGGATGGATGCGTCCTATACAGAATTTGTCTTTTTTTTTTTTTTAAAGATTTTATTTATTTATTTGACAGAGAGAGAGCGAGAGCAGGAACACAAGCAGGGGGAGTGGGAGAGGGAGAAGCAGGCTTCCCGCTGAGCAGGGAGCCCGATGTGGGACTCGATCCCAGTATCCTGGGATCATGACCCGAGCCGAAGGCAGACGCTTAACGACTGAGCCACCCAGGTGCCCTATACAGAATTTGTCTTAACATGTCAGAAAAGAACACTACATCAACTGTCCCCCTTCCTTCCACCAGCCTTCCATTTTGCTGCTTGTCTCATCTTCCAGTTCCAAGTCAGGGTCACCTCCCACCAGCCACCCAGGCTGGGCAGTCTCCTGGATCCCTTTTCTCTCTCCCTTCTGCCATATTTGATTCATGCACTCTGTGCAGTTGAATTAAGTTCCCGTGTCTTTCCCAAATCCATCTCTAGCTTTCCCTCCCATTGCCTTGGCCCAGGACCCCACCCTTCGCATTTCTCACAGCCAATCACACCTCCTCTATTCCTCTCCCCTCGTGCACCCCTTCTGTATGCTTTTTTTTACTAAATGCATGTACAACCATATCCCTCTCCTGCTTAAAATTAATGGCTACCTATATACGTTTTAGATAAAACCCAGTGATTTTGCATGGGACAGAAGGTCTTTCAGTACTAGCCCCCTGCTTCCTTCTCTAGGCTTCTTGCACCCACCTACATAGCCTCAAACTTTGCAAGTGTTGGAGTTCTTGAAACCCTTTAAACATTACACCTTCCACATCTCTATAGGTCTATTCCATTCCTCTGCCTAGAGTGATTTCCTTCTCCCTTCTCCACTTTTTTTTTTAAGATTTTATTTATTTATTCAACAGAGAGAGTCAGAGAATACAAGCAGGGGGAGCAGCAGAGGGAGAGGGAGAAGCAGGCTTCCCACTGAGCAGGGAGCCCGACCTGGGGCTTGATCCCAGGACCCTGAGACCATGACCCAGGCCAAAGGTAGACAGATGCTTAACCATCTGAGCCACCCAGGTGCCCCTCCCTTCTCCATTTTTAAGTTGATTTAATGAATTAAAGACTGGGCTCAAGGACCCAGTCTTTCCTGGCAAAGTGTTGGAACTCTATCTGTTCTTCCTTCTGCAATGTTCTCTCTAGAATGGATAAAACTTCCATCATTGAGCTCTGAAGCAACTGTCTGTCTCCCCACATAGACTGGAGTGTTGGGGGCCTAAAGGGCAAATATAACCTTTTATTCCATCTTTGCAATCTTCCCTCCTGGAACAAAGGATGTTTTCAGCAATGAACCAATGCACAGACCAAGTACTCAAACACTTGTTGGCTGAACTGAGAGCAAGTTCTTTGGAGAATAAGCAGAACCATATGAACTTTTGTAGGTCTAGGAAGAAAAATATAAGCTTCACTTCATTACAAAAGTGAAGAGGTTTTAAATTAATATGCCTCAGGGGCAGAAATAAACACATCAGTGTACCAGTGATTTTTTTCATTGGTAAATTGAAAAAAACGAAATCTCACCATAATTACCAAACCCCGAAATTATCAGTGGCATTTGATTTGTTTCTTTCAAGCTTTCTATCAATGATTGCTTTAATCTAATAGCAGGTACTTTAAAATATTCATCTTTCCTGATAATCACATTAATCTTCAAAATAATTATGTTTAGCAGTATTTCTTTTATTTTTTACAGGAATCATAAATGCTACTGACTCTTCCCTGCCTCCCAGTTTTATTGAGATACAATTGACATAGAATATTGTGTAAATTTATTTATTTATTTTAGATTTTAAGTAATCTCTAGACCCAACGTGGGGCTCAAATACCTGAGATACCAATAGTTGCTTGATCTACACACTGAGCCTACCAGGTGCCCCAGTAAAATTAAAGCATATAAAACATGTTTTGATACACTTATATATTGTAAAATGATTACCACCACGGCACTAGCTAAAACATGTGTCTTATCACATAATTATCATTTCTTTTTGTGATGAGGATATTTAAGATTTACTATCTACAACTTCTAAGTAGGTAACAGTATTAACTATAATTACTATGCTATACATTAGATTCCCAGAACAATTCATCTTAGAGCTAGAAGTTTATTCCCTTTGACCATTATATATTTTCTCCCACCCCTAGTCCCTGGTAACCACCTTTCTAGTCTCTATTTCTATGAGTTTGACTTCAGATTCCACATACCGGTGATATCCTACTTCTGTATTTGTCTTTCTCTGACTTACTTTGACTTGAAGTGTAATGTCTTCAAGGTCCATCTATGTGGTCACAAATGGCAAAATGCCCTTTTTTCCCAGGGCTAAACAATATTCCATTGTGTGTATGTGTGTGAGTGTATATGTATACACACATTCACACACACACACACACACACACACTCTCTCTCTCTCACACACACACGTCTTTTTTTACCCATTCATCCTTGATGGACACTTAGATTGTTTCTGTATCTTGGCTATGGTGAACAATGCTGCAACGAACATGGAATTGCAAGTACCTCAAGATCCTGTTTTAATTTCCTTTGTGTATATACCAAGAAGTGGGTTGCTAGATAACAGAGTAATACTGTTAATTTTTTGAAGAACCTCCATGATCTTTTCCAGAGTGGCTCTACCCATCTACATTCCCACCAGCAGGGCACAAGAATTCCCTTTCTTCACATCCTCACCAACACTTGTTAGCTCTTGTCTTTTAGACGATATCCATTCTAACAGTTGTGAGGTGCTACCTCATTGAGTTTTGAGTTGCATTTACCTAATGAGTGATGTTGAGCCCCTTTTTATGTACCTGTTGGCCATCTGGATGTCTTCTTTAGTAAAATGTCTATTCAGATTTTCTGTCCATTTTTTAATAGGATTGTTTGTATGTTTTGTTTTGTTCTGTTCTGTTTTGCTGTTGTTTTGCTATTGAATTGTAGAAGTTCTTATATATTTTGGATATTAACCCCTTCCCAGATATATGCTTTGCAAATATTCTCTCTCATTCAGTAGGTTGCCTTTTCATTTTGTTGATGGTTTCCTTTGCCGTGCAGAAACTTTTCACTTTAGAACACTCCCATTTGTTTATTTTTGCTTTTGTTGCCCATTATATACTTTTAATACATCCAAATATAAGCAATAACATGTTAAAGGGAAGAACAGAAAGAATGTACAAATGGAATTCAGTCAGAAATGCAAGGACCGGAAATCAGACATTTTCCCTTAGCACAAATCAAACTAAGTCCATTCCTGAACACCTAGACCTGAGTTCTAAGTGAGAGATAATTAGAAGGCAAATAGAGGTGTATTATTTCAAGGGCAGCTTTAATGCCATTTAAAATATATGCATAGATCTAGTTGAGAA
Organism: Mirounga leonina; assembly: GCF_011800145.1. Lineage (NCBI taxonomy): Eukaryota > Metazoa > Chordata > Mammalia > Carnivora > Phocidae > Mirounga > Mirounga leonina. The sequence goes on along the minus strand of NW_023270380.1, from coordinate 13,371,655 downwards.
AATCTTTCAGAAATATTCTGAAATTCCACACTTAGATTTTTGCCCCCTAATACAAGGCAGATTCATGAATAGAAAGGTCAGGGTGAAATTGCTATAAGCAAAATATAGAAAGATATATGCTATTTGAATGAATGTCAATAAATAAGAAGCAATTATTCACTTATATAGATTTGCATATTAAAGTATATTTTCAAGTGATTACTTTTTATAGATATGTACAAGTATGAAAAAATATTTTTATCAGTCATCAGATATTTAATAAAAAAATATTTTCAGTAAAAAAAAAAAGAAAGGTCAGAGTGAGTAAAAAGGAAGTGAAATCCTAACTAGGTATTCATCAGTTCCTTCACTTTTTTATTTTTCCTAGACAACAAAATGAAAATATGTAATGTCTGCAAAGAAATAGTGTACATAAGAAAAATACTCATTCTAAGGACCACTTTGGTATGGACCCCGTTGTAAACTATAAAATTAGTAACATTCTCTGATTGTGTACTTAATTAGATGAAACTATATAATGGTAACAAAATCATAATTAAGCATTTATGTTATTAAACTACTAGCACCATGAGCTTATTTTACTAAGAGTCTAACATAGCAGGCCTCTGAAAACTCTTTTTGTCATATAAGTAAAGTCCTTAATAAGATTTTGAAAAAAATACAAGTGTTTCATATGTAGAAATTCTCATTTATAAATTTTACTGAGAATGTAAAATTCTATAATTCATCAGTGCATCTTGTACACAATATAAATGCTCTGCCATTAACAAAATTCAACTTTCATTTATGTTCCATAATTCTGCCAGCCCAATTCCGATTATCAAGAGCACAACTTAATTGATTTTATAGCTTCATAATGCTATGAAAAAGAATGACAAGACAGAGAAAAAATCCTGTTGATGAATACTTAAGATTGGAGATTTATGGAAAATAAATACCAAGGTGAAGTCAAGATCCTTACTCCTGAGAGACATAAATGTATGGACAATATTTTATTCCAAAGTCGGTGCTCCATTCACACTAAATGAATGATGTAGAGATAAATATTTCACATAAAACATGGTGTTTCTAGAGAAATAAGCTTTCTGGCCAGGTATCAAAACATCATGATATATCCAACCTACCATAAATATGCCCACTCTTCTAGTTTCATTTCAAGTTCCAGGGAAATTTAAATGAATGTACTTTGCTAAAAATACCTATCAGTTTAGAAGAGTGAAAAATAATATGTTAACCTATAATGTTCTGAAAGGAATTTGAGACAAATTTAGTCAGTAAATTAGCTGGCATGTGATATACTGTGTTGGGTATAATACAAGTCAGTACATACTAAACTTTTTTTTAAGCTTTTATTTGAGAGGAGTGGCGAGAGCGTGTGAGCAGGGGAGGAGCAGAGGGAAAGGGACAAGCAGACCCTGTGCTGAGCATAGAGCCAACACAGGGCTCAATCCCACGACCCTGAGATCATGACCTGAGCCAAAATCAAGAGTCGGACGCTTAACCGACTAAGCCACCTAGGCGCCCCATACATACTAAACTATTCTTTTAACATCATGACACATGCAGAATAGGATAATATTTATCAACATGTGGAGTAAATGGACAAGTCTATAGAGAGAGGAAACTTGTCCAGAGCTCCAGCTATCCTGAAGGCCAAGGGAACCAGTAACTCTGTATTCCTCAAGCTTGTAATGCTGAAGGCACACCCTTGCAGAAAGCTCTGATCAAAAAGGGGTGGGAAATGTGTTTCATCTCCCATGGCAACTCAGCTCAATCCGTAGTGCTTTCCACTTCAAAACCAAATGTCTCGTGTGCCCAGAAAACCAGGACAGCTGTTCACCCCACTCTAGGGGGAGGCTGGGAAGGACATGGACATTGCATCCAGGATCGGTGTGAAAGAAATGCCTTCACTTTCGGGATGGAGAAATGACATGGAACTCACCTCCTTGAGAACCAGCTAAATACTCTACATGTGGAGGAGATACAAAGAGAATTGTTCCTAAGTGGAGATAAAAACAGAAGGACAGAGTTGCAGCAAACATAAAAGGAATACAAAGTAAGCGAAGGGATAAAGGCAAGAAAATCAAAGAGGATTAAAATAAGGTTCAGGGGTGCTCAGGTAGTAGGAGAAATGCAAAGACCATCAACAAGAGACATCTACTTTTCAATGCAGCCAGGTGAATGCTCTCAGGATAGGGATTCCTTTAAGAGTTCCACCAGGAGCTCATTCTCCCAAGACCGTGTGGCTCTTGGCCCCCATATGCTGCTCCTTGCCAAGTGGTCTTCTGGGCAACCAAGGTACCAGGGCCAGATGTGCCTGATGTGCTGTGAGGTGCACAGCTGATTTCTAGCGCTCTATCTGGACACAGCAGGGAATGGTGGGAAAACATGGGGGCGGCACACACTGGAGAAAGAGAGGAGAGTAGGAGATGGAGAGAAGAAGCTATGGAGTGGATCATCTTGGACCCCTGCCAATCACCCAGGAATCGGAATTTCATTATAGGGCTGAATACATTGTATCAACAGTAAAAGGACAATGTGAGTGATATTTTATCAATGATGCTGATGATATTCAAGCATTTACACAGGCCAGACACCTTACTTTGGGATTTACATACATCTCATTTATTGCTATAATTGGAATATAGAGAATCCAACTGAACTGCATGTGTCTGAATACAATGTTTCCAATGCATTATTCAAAATCACTAGTGTTCATAACTCACAAACTAAGATTCCTCTTCCTTTTTTTTTAAATAGAAAGTATCTACTACGGCTTATAATTCTATACCTAATTTGCTATATTTAAGACCTTTGTGTAAAAGATTAGGAAGCTGTTGCAAGGTGTGGATCTGACCAGTTGTCATTGTCTGTTCCAAAATGACAACATGCAGACATGCTGATTCACTTATGTCTGTTAATTAAGCAAAGAAAGCATTAAAAGAAACCAATGCAATGGAGCTAAGTACTTCTAAGGGGGTGGGGGGGAGTTCTATGAAGTATGAAAATGGTTACAACTTAAATGATGAGATAGATATACATACTGTGTTACAGTGCTGAGGAATCATTGTGGTGGTAAAGAGGTTGCAACCAGTAAAATTTTGTGACATCTCTGAACCAGTCAGAGGCCAAACTCACTACATTCATGGGGAACTGTCCCCGTGTACCTAAATTCTGCTTTTCCATCCATACCATCTCCTTCCATAAGACACTAAGTTCAATGCTAGAAAGCAGTCTTTGTTGAAGCATGTGGGCTCAGCAAACAGACCATTTCGATGCTCCTCAAGGTTATCATTGTGTGGCATTGGATTCCCAAAGCCCAAGCTACCCCCGGCCTCCCTTTTCTCACCTACTGAAAGGGTCCACTAATATTCTTCTCACTCATACAACCGTCATGGAAGTATTTGTAAAAGTGTGTAGTTCATTTGCTTAAGCACATAGGGAGTGCTCGACATGCCTAAAAATAAATGAATGGACTCCTGTCCTGAAAAGGTTCACTTCCTTTTTAACAAGTGTTGTATCCATCACTTTGGTTCTTTAGAATTTACCCTTGTTTTCTTTTCAGCTACCAAGTTCAACCAAAATTCAGACCCAACCCCAGAGCTTTTTCCCTTGCAGCCCTTCCATTATCCTGCCTCATCTGGCTTTTGCCCTGGTTATCAGATCCTTCCATCCCTGCTTCTAATTTCTGAAATGGGTCCCTTGACCAAGGTCAACAGAGTCCTTATTTCTATTAAAAGTAATTCCACAAGTACAAGCTCCTTCAGCCAACTTTCACCTCCAGGACAGGGTTGTAATTGGTGTCTCAGGACAAGATGGTGAGAAGCAGAGGATACCACTGGTTGTAACCATTGCTGGTGTTCACCAAATGCTGTGGGCTCTCGGTGTTCTAGGCAAGCTGTAGGGTTACACTTCCCTGCCTTGTTTTCGAACTACCTATGGCTGTGTGATTTGTCTTGGTCAATAAAATGCAGACAAAAATAACATTTGTCACCACTGGGCAGAAGTTTCCAGAAAAGTTAGTGATTCACCACTCTCTCTTTTCGGCTGATGCCTCCAACAAGATTACAGATTCCTCTATCAACCTGGACTCCAGCTTGAGAGAGCTTGTTTGGAGGTTCTAGCAGGGGAGTGCAGCTACTCGTATACCCTTGACCGAAGAATGGTCCTCCTCTATCGGGGAAGGTCGTCCTCTTCGACCAAGCGCGCAGCTTTGGGAGGGACGCACCTGGAGCGGTGAGGGAGGAAGGGGACACCCGCCTAGCCAGCCAGATCAGCCGAATCAACCCTGGCGATCAATGGGGTGACAGATGTCGCAGCCAGATCGCCCTCACATCCTGGACTCCAGCTTGAGAACAACACGGAACAAAGATCCACAACAGACACGTCACTTGAATTATAAATAGCTGTTTTTACTTTAAGCTTAAGCTTTGGGGTTTGTCCCCCTCCACATAACTTTACCCATCTTGATTGATCTAAAAGTATGGTGATTAAGAGCACACCTGTTCAAACCCCAGCTCTACCTCTTATAATATGTACAACTTTAGGGTACTTAACTTACTCTGGTTTCAGATCTAACTCAGGGTTATTGTTTTTCCCAGGTCTGCTTCAACTCTCTTGTCACAGTAAAATAGAGATACTAGAATCTATTCATTGGCTGTGAGGAACAAAATGTATTATATGTAACACACATACAACCATGACTAATACACAGTGTATGCTACTTGCTGGGGCCCCATCAAAACTAGAAACAGAACATCCCCGATCTTAAGGAGCTTAAAATGTGCTGGGAGAAATAAAGCATATAGAAAAATAACCATAACTCATATGTATAGAAAGGGAGGTTCAAGCAAACCGGTGTGGAATTTTAGAGACAAGAAATCATTCCCTGTGTGGAAACAGAATGTAGAGAGACATGGCAGGGGATTTTCACTGAACATTGAAAAATCAAGAAGGTTGAAAAGGTAAAGATCAAAAGGACCAGGGGAGGAAGAGGCGGGGAGAACATTTCAGATGATGAAGGCAGTATGCTGTAATTACCATGCACATTTGTGTAGGGTATTAATCTGGCTGTATGATCTTCAGGACTCTGTCCATATGGTCAGGGTTCATTTCTGATGTGGGCAAGACCAGATCAAGGGCTGTGTCTAACTTTTTTAAGTATAGCATCTCTTAATATAGTGAAACCTATAAAGGGGCACTTAATATATGTTCTGTTGGAGACTGCAAACAAAGATCTCTTATTCTTTTGACATGGGGGAAGGGGGAGAGAAAAGGTCTTTTTGAAATAAAGCCCAAAGGAGACATGGGATTTTTTCAGTATCTCCCTGAGTTTAATACCTTAGCCCTTCACCCTGTTTCCACACAGGTGTGTGTGATAGAACTTCCATAATTCTATGTAGGATCTGGGTCTCCGAAAAGAGCCTATTTCAGAGCCTCTGAATATCTATGTCAAAACACATGCTTGAGCACCAATTTGAAGGGAATCAAATTTATGGATTTAAGCCAATCCCTGGTCATTATGCAAATCTCCAATTCAACACCTAACATCAGGGATTTTTCCTTTTTAGGGTCCTCCTCATTTTCTCGTAGAGGCAGGAGCTTTTGTTCTAGCAAAGAAACCACATTGGAAAAAGGTGGGGGTGGGAAGCATAGTGGCAAAAATACCTGTTGATAATTGCTCCATGGGAAGCGAGGAGAGAAGACAAGGGGATATTAAAAGCAGAAGGAGGCGGCCAGAAAACCCACCATTTGCCTACTGACCAACTAAGCCATTCACTTCCTCGATTCTGTAAATAAATGTGTTTAAAATATGAGAAAGGCCTGTAAGTACAGAACAGGTTTGAACGTGCTTTTTACTAGATTACAAAACTAAGTTCTTGGAGGGCGCCTGAGTGGCTCAGTCGTTAAGCGTCTGCCTTCGGCTCAGGTCATGATCCCGGGGTCCTGGGATCGAGCCCCGCATCGGGCTCCCTGCTCGGCGGGAAGCCTGCTTCTCCTTCTCCCGCTCCCCCTGCTTGTGTTCCCTCTCTCGCTGTGTCTCTCTCTGTCAAATAAATAAATAAAATCTTTAAAAAAAACCAAAAAAACAAAAACTAAGTTCTTGGAGATAAAGAATCTGGTCTTCCCTCCATCATCCCTGACATCACAGCTGGGATATGGCAGGTACACAATAAATGTTAATAATCAAACAGATGCTCAGACCCACAAGTGTATGAAGGAACACTGTGTTCATCACTTAAAATATGACGCTTGTAGAGGCAAAGGATTACAAAGAGGTTGATTTTTTTTTAACAGACTTGAAAAGATCTGTGCACCAATGGTGAAGGGTTCAAGGATGCTCAAATCAAATCACATTTATACCAGTGGCTCAGATTTTAAGAGGATCCTGAACTTTACTCAGGCAATGACTACTGGGATAAAAAACAAAAAAACAAAAAAACCCAAACATTTTTCTCTGCATTTTTGGTTTTGGCTGCATATGTATTTTCCTTTTACGTCATTAAATCGGAGTATTTCTACCTTCTATCTGGATTTCCCCACTTTCAAATGCACACTGGCTTCTCATGGGCTCTGACCCATGTTCCAAAAGCACAGGGAATCAAAGTGACAGCATCATAATTTATTTCTTCTACCTTGGCACTAAGAATTCCCGTTTGGCATGTTCTCCCTGTCCTGGGGGGGGGGGGGCGCTCACAGTGATTTCCTCTCCCTCTGCTTCATAAACACCCTAGCGCCCTGTGCCCTAAAGGCATTTACATTTTGCTACCTTTAAGAAGCTAAAGCCCTGAGAAGAAAAAGCCTGGAAAACCTGGCTCTGTAGAGAAAGGGTCTTAAGTGCAGCTTTAAATCTCCTAAGAAGCAGTTTATTTCCCTCCAGCTGATTGCCCTGGAATGAAATAAAATCAAGAAATACACAAACACAACCCAAATCGATGAGCTTTTCTCCTCTCTGTCCCCAACTGCGGTTCACTCCGCAGGACAAAGAAAGTCACAGGGAAAGCCTCCAAATCTCCTTTGCCCGCACGCGTGGCCCCTTCCCGGCGTCAGCTGAAACCCCAAAGGGGAGAGTCTGACGTCCTGAGAGGTCGCTTCTAATGCAGGGGTCTATGCAGACGTCAAGTGAGAGGACAACGTGGTGCAACGCGGTGCACAGTGAACATTGTCACTACCGTGAGTGGCTCCGAGTAAGAGGATCCCTGATAGCATCACACAATGGAATTCTCCCCCCTCCCCCCACGCCCTCTCTCCCCCCACCTCTGCCATGCTATCCCACCAGAACCAAGGCAGCTCCGGATTACAGCACCTTTTGACCAGTCTAGCTCTTCTGTCTCTCACTGTGACAATGAAGAAAGGAGCCTCCAGAGATGCCAACTGACTTCGTCCCTCCCATGAAATAATCAAAGATAATGTGCAAATTAAGGGAAAGGGACATCAAAAAGGGCTAGGCTAGGTCATGATTATGAGCTCCAACACTGCAGTAGCAGTGAAGGCTCACTGAGCACTTTATGTGTCAAGGACTGTCCCAAGCCCCTCACTGGTAATATTTCCTTCAAGTATCATGGCAACCTTATAAAGTGGGTTCTATTATAATGGCCACCTTACACCAAGGGAGGCTGCGGCAAACATGTTTTAAGTTAGCACAAGCGATGTTCTCACAGCCAGTGAGAATGATACGTATTTACTCTGATTTCAAAGACGTTCACCTCTCTGCCGAGTTAGTCAATGGCAGAACAGAATCCTAACCTGGTGGGCCCCAAATGTAACCCCAAGGATCCTCACAGGAGACCGGCAAAAAGGTCAGTAGGGGGGAAGGTGGTGCCATCCAACAGAAGCAGACATCTGAGAGACGCAAGGAGAAGCCACATTCTGCTGGCAGCATCTAGAAGCCGGAAGAAGCAAGGAACGAATCCTCCCCTGGAGCCTCCAGAGGGAACCAGCCCTCGTTAAGCACCTTTAGATTCACTTTGGACTTCTCCTCACTAAAACCCTAAGAATAAATTCGTGTTGTTTCAAGCCACTGAATTTGTGCTAATTGTTATAGTAGCAATAAGAACCTATATACCTGAATTTTTTTTTTTGCGCCTCGAAATCCAATAAAGGCCTTTTCCCCCCCACCCAGGACATCTGAGTGATGGAAATTCTCCTTGCTGATGCTACCGATGGGGCGCCTGGGTGGCTTAGTTGGTTAAGCGACTGCCTTCAGCTCAGGTCATGATCCTGGAGTCCCAGGATTGAGTCCCGCATCGGGCTCCCTGCTCAGCAGGGAGTCTGCTTCTCCCTCTCCCTCTCCCCCCTCTTGTGCTCTTTCTCTCTCTCACTCTCTCTCTCAAATAAATAAATAAAATCTTTAAAAAAAAAAAAGAAAGAAAAGTATTAGGTCTATAGCTTCTTTCATTTAACACTCACCTGCCTTACAGTAATCTAAATTTCTCAGGTGCAGTGATGTTCCTCCTTTCCAGTTCTCTCACATAGGTAAATCAACATACGTGCACTCTGCTAATTGTTGCTCCGTGTAAACCAGTCCTTCACTCAGTATATTTCTTTTACATTTTTTGTGCATTTAGATTTATTTCATTAAAAGAACCCATTGTACCAAAATGTTGCAAAACATGAGATTTTAATGGGGAAAACATTTGTTTCCTCCTCCACCAGCCCAGTCTAACTTCAGTCTGATGTGATCCTCCTCAACTTCTTTCTAAGCACATAGAAACCAATTGATGTTTGTGTAGCTGCGAAGTTTTCCTTAGACGATTTTTGACAACTTGGTTTTCATTTTTTCCCCACTTATTGAAACAGGGTGGACTTTTTACTTTAGAACAGAGAGGTCTGTCTTGTGATTTAAAAAAAAAAAAAAAGATTTTATTTATGAGAGAACGAGAGAACAAACACAAGCAGAGGGAGGGGTTTAGGGGGAGGGAGAGAAGACGACTCCCCACTGAGCGTGGAGCCCAACATGAGGCTCGATCCCAGGACCCTGAGATCATGACCTGAGCCAAAACCAAGAGTCAGTGACTCAGTCAACCGAGCCACCCAGGCGCCCCTGTCTTCTGATTTTTATTTATTTTTTAAATTTTTATTTTTTTGAAATATTTATTCATTAGAGAGATGATTTTTAATTGTTGTGTTCCATAGTATATAAGTGATCTTACCATTCTCTTATCAATTGCAATAGCACTTATTTCCAATTTATTGCTAACTCAATAAATCCTCCAGGGTACCTATCCTATAAACTGTGCATCCCTTAGCCCTGGGTGGAGAGGCAGACACTGTCCCTCCTACCATTACACAGAGGTATCAACGGAGTCAGAGGTTCTTTGCAGAACACGCCTCCCAATGGGCTAGTTCTACCCAAGTCGTTTTATTTTTGTTCTTCTTTTAGAAAACCCCAGTGGGCCAAACTGAGGGTTCTAGAGGGGTGGGGGCTGGGGGCTGGGGTAGCCCGGTGATGGGTATTAAGGAGGGCACGTACTGCATGGAGCACTTGGTGTTACACGTAAACAATGAATCATGGAACACTACATCAAAAACTAATGATGTGGGGCGCCTGGGTGGCTCAGTCGTTAAGTGTCTGCCTTCGGCTCAGGTCATGATCCCAGGGTCCTGGGATCGAGCCCCGCATTGGGCTCCCTGCTCAGCGGGGAGTCTGCTTCTCCCTCTCCCTCTCCCCCTGCTTGTGTTCCCTCTCTTGCTGTGTCTCTCTCTGTCAAACAAATAAATAAAAATCTTAAAAAAAAAAAAAAAAACTAATGATGTACTGTATGGTGATTAACATAATAAAAGATTAAAAAAAACTGTACTGTATGGTGACTAACAATTAAAAAATAAATAAAAATGATTAAGATGATAAATTTCATCTTATGTGTATTTTACCACAATTTAAAATAAAAATAAAAATGCAAGGGACTGTAAAAAAAAAAAAAAAAAGAAAGAAAACCCCAGTGGGCCAAATGAAACAATATTAAAGTATTCTACCTTTGCAGAAGTGCCTGGCACATAGGGAGAGGTTAATAAGTGCCTGTTGACTGACTGATCTAATGACTATAATCGATGTATCCATTTAAAGTTAAATTTACTGTATTTTGCTCCCCAAACTTTCGTTACAGTAACATACCCCCCCTTTTATTTTGTACAGGAGCCAGAGGTATTGATCTCAAACTTCCGAAATACTGCACATGGCAGAATATAATGCAACAACTGCTGTTTAAAACAATTTTGCAAGGCTGCATTTTACTACTCGCAGGTTGAACAATAAAATTGTAAACTTGCAAAAAGGGACAAATGCTTGAGACAGCAAACTTACAAACACCCCCAAAATGACAATCAAAGACCAGTGTAGGATTAGATAACAACTGTAGAAGAGTGTTTAGTACAGCAGAGGCTGCTTCTATCCCGAAGCATCCTTTTCCTTGAGGCTTTTATAACGCCCCCGTCACGCATTTGGCAAGGAACGTCTATCACACCCGCCTGCAGAGCACAGATAGAAAATACCAAACCCCAGGAAAGAGCGTATCGTTATTTAGTATTTTGAGAAGTTGTCTTCTTGACAAACATGCTGAAGTCACTACTGCTCAAATTCACAAAGTCCCTGCCATCTGCTAAAGGTCTGTCGGCCGAAGGAAAAATCTTCTGTGACATCGAGGTAAACGAGGTGCTAATCCACAGTCACAGATGGGGTGTAATACATTTCCCCAGTCCTGCTATGTGTAGAAGGAACATTTGCTTTGTCCCTGCCATGTGGTTGTTCTGCAGGTGTTTCAGTTTAGGCAAACATATTCCTGAAGCCTAACTATAGGGTAGTAGATGTCCAATGCTCGTTTCCCTTGCGGGGTTTGGGTAATTCTTTGTAATTTTGTTTCTTTTTGGAGGTTTAGGCCCTCAAAAGATATTTATTTACCATCCCTTGTGTGCACCTTACAATAGTCCCTGGCACAGAGAAGGTCATCAAGACATTGTTACTAAAACATGAAAGCCAGGGCTGTGCAGAAACACGGGTGATCAGAACACTTGACTAGTTCTGTCTCTGTCTGAGTCAGCAGGATTTGAAACAAGATACCAGATACCAGGAGTCCTTCATTGCCACTATCCTTTATAAACTGTTTAAATATAGTACCATTTGTGTGTGTGTGTGTGCGCGCGCGCGCACATGTGCACCAATTTAAGGGAGTTAGGTGTGAAGACCAAAGTTCAGATTATCTCTACATTTCCTTTTAGCTCCAAAATACTTAAGTTTGAAAGAGAATATCCCAGTCTTGGAGGAACTGATTAAATTTTAAACTGCTTTTGTGACAACTAACCTAGGGAAAACAACAACAACAACAACAACTCTGTTTTAACACAAAATGCATTTAAAATATCCCAAGGACACATAAAAATCGGAGTTACTGAAATTCATAAACATGTGCCAAACAAAGAAGGTTGCTGATTATATCCGTGGATTGGTGTAATTGTTCCCACTTCTCTCAGAACTTAGACCGTTTTTTTATATTTGTGATGTATCTATACACATTCTTCTGTGTGCTCCCGTATATAGAATAAACCACAAGGAATGATACTAAGGACAGGCTTTCCCCGGCAAACTTGAATTTCACTTTTGTTTTGGGTGCCCACCACCTACGTGTGAGCTTCAGCAGCTTCCTGACAGAGCTTCTGTTCCTCCACAGCTAAAATGTGGGTATCACGGGCAGCCGCCTGGGGCTGTTGTGGTTCAGAAACCAGCTGTCTGCTTAGTGATAAAGTATCTGCACCCCCAACTACCTTGCATTATTCAACTCAAAGAATTGCATCTTTGTGCGTGTGTGTATATATATACACACACAAACACACACATACATATATATAACATGCTAAAACTTTTATATATATTTTATAATATATATTTTATATTATAAATTTTTATTTATAAGTATATATTTTTATATATTTGTTATTTTATATATATTTATATATATATATAAAGTTAGATTTGCCTACTATAATTTTTCCCAATGCTTAAAAATAATAACTAACCTATCAATATGGTTGCCTAGGGGCACCTGGGTGGCTCAGTTGGTTAAGCGTCTCCCTTCAGCTCATGTCATGGGATTGAGCCCCACATCGGACTCCCTGCTCAGTGTGGAGTCTGCTTCTCCCTCTGCTTCTTCCCCTTCTCCCCTCCTCATGCTCTCTCTCAAATAAATAAAATCTTTTAAATATATATATTGTTGCCTAAATCAAGGCTGACAGGTGCCTTGAATCTATACCTAAGCTGTCCCATCCCTTGACCATGGCAGACATGAGTAACTGATCACGGCAGTCTGTATCGCGGAGACCAGAGAGAATCCTCAAGACAGCACTCCTGGCGGCCCCCCCAGTCCACTGAACTAGTTCTTACCATGAAATTCATTGGCCAATCTTGGCATCAGTGAAACAAATCGCCCGTGGGTATACAAAGCATTATCAGTGCTGCAATTCAGTGCCTAAATGTTCAGAAGGGCTTTGCAAAACCGAGAAGACACCTCAGAAACTACCTTGTAAACACCTATCCCAACCTCACCTCGCTACACAGCTTAAGAAAGCTCACACGCCTCAAGAAAGAAAAGAAAAAAAAAAAAAAAAAAGAAAGAACTTCTTACTTGGCTTCTATACTTCATATGCAAGTTGGAATAAACACTCAGGTGATCTCATATTGAAAATTGTATATAATTCTCATTTTACACAAGACTGAGGATTATGTTTACTCATAGTATTTATTCTTATTGCACCAGAGTCATTTTAGGTACTTATTCACATAATATAAGCCTTGGTTTCATTTTCAGTTAAAATATCACCTCCTGAGGATTGTCCTTTTTTAATCAATGGACCTACTAAGCATTGTTGGAAGAACTGAGATCACAACAGGGAGCAAACGTGGAGCCAAACACCTGACCTCGGGAAGCTCATAGGCCTAACACGGCTGTGTCTCCACGTGAACCGTCCAGTACCGTGACAAGTCAGGGAATCGGGATACAACTCAGCTGGGATCTGCCACACGTTGAAAACCCTCATGCTCTCCTGCTGAACAACCCAACAGTCTGCTCCCATACCCCTAAGCCACCTTCCAGATCAACATGCTTTCCCTTGAGGACCTGACACAGGGGAAAACCCCTCCCTCATGAACACCTAGGCTTTGTTCTCCAAAGTGCATCCTACCGAGTATTTCACCATCTTTCCCTGTGGAGAAGCCATTCCCCCTCAGTATCAAGGAAAAATGTCCTTACCACCATCCCCGCCGGTCTGTTCCTGCAGGCAGGCCACAGTCCCGCGAGCCCCTGCCTTCCCCCAACGGCAGCCTCCAGGGCTGTTCCTGGCAGCTCCTGTGGAACGTGTGTTTGTGTGTGTGTGTGTGTGTACGCATGCGCGCAAGAGAGATTGTGTCAGACAGATACGCACACCACAACAGCCTTCAGCAACCCCAGAAACAACCCCACCCTCTTCTCCCCCTAAAATGTCTGTGCCATGAATCGCAAGAACTTCACAACCTGAGTCACACAGAAGTCGACGTGGTGGTCCTTTCCACCCCATACTGTGATTTGGGGTAGGTGTCAATGATTAGGTGTTGTGTAACAGGTGGTTGTACCTGCATGCGAAACATTGTTTAAGCAAGTCCAATGTTGAAGTCCAACCACTAAGTTTACTTGGCCAGTACGATGGGAATCACAGCCGGCCACCTGCTGTCTGGATACTGTGCCTTCTTCAAACATCAACATGTTCACGGTCATTCCCTACTCATCAAGGCCCGTTCTCCCTGCCTCCACACCCCTCCTTCTCTCCTTTACCACGCCCTCAAGTTCACACATCTTGGTGTCTGCAGAGTGAAAGCTTATCTGTCAGTGTTTCTGCTCACATCACTGGAAACTCTGAAAAAGGTCCCGATTCATAGTTGTTAATCCACTTAGACTTTAGTTCACTAAAGTCGCCTTTCCTCATGAATCAGGTTCAAAGAGATTATTGTTCAACCTAGTGACTGAAGGGATAGGGTGTAGTCAACAAAAGAAAACCCCATTCCTGGTTACTTATTATATATTAAGAATGAGGTCCCCTAACCAGAGTATGTCTTAAACCGTACAACTGCATAAAAAAGTCATTTGTTAAATACATTTTTATCGGGCGCCTGGGTGGCTCAGTTGGTTGAGCGACTGCCTTCGGTTCAGGTCATGATCCTGGAGTCCCGGGATCGAGTCCCGCATCGGGCTCCCTGCTCAGCAGGGGGGGGTCTGCTTCTCCCTCTGCCCTCTTCCCTCTCGTGCTTTCTGTCTCTCATTCTCTCTCTCTCAAATAAATAAATAAAATCTTTAAAAAAAATACATTTTTATCTACAAAAGGGTCTTCAGGAAGGCCATCAGTAATAATTACTAATAATTTCTAATCACCTGCGTTCAATGGATTTTTTTTTTCAAACTTGCTTTTTGTTTCCTTCCTCCCTCAAAGTCCATTACAGTAATTAATGGTAGAGTTTGTCACATTAGAATTAAAAATACTAATTGAGGCTACCATTTAGTAACGCTATGTAACAGCAGGATTCACTTTCCAAGACAGCCCATTGTCTACGTCATCTCAGTGTTTATACTTCTAGCAAGAGAGAAACACCTTGTCTCTAAGCAGAAGGGGCTAGTGGTCCCTGGAAAAAGACCAACAGACACAGCTTTCCGATCATTCCGATCATTCTAGGCCCCGGGGCCATCTTGTGAAAGAATGAAGCAGCACCAGCCAGGAGAATGTCTAATCCTACAGGGACAATAAATCCATGCTAGAACTCCCAGTGCAGATTCACAAGTGAAGACTGACTTGACACCATTCCTGAACTGTCTCTGCAGGATCTAAACCCCTCTGAGCACTTGGATACCTGACCGACTGGCACCAGGGAATGGCTGGTGCTGGGCCCTCCGATCTAACACCTGAACCCGGCACCCTGGGATTTCCATGCTGTGTTCCCCACTGCGAAAGTGCCTCCATGAGCATATATTATGCACCCTTAGTTTAACACTTCCCCAGTTCTGTTGTTCGTGGAGACGCTGCTTTGGGAAATATTCCCCGTGTTCTCCTTTCCTTGTCTCAAGTAAAACCCTTCCTTTTCCTCTTCTTCAGCTTGGCTGTGTCTTTTGGATTGACACCCACCAAGAGGCAAACCTTGTTTCAGGTAACATCGCTGCAGTGTTCTGTACCCAAAACTCTCCCTTGCTTTACTTGGCTCTTTCCTGAGTTTTGCCCACTTTTCTAGTGGACTGTTAGTTTTGTTCTTTATTTCAAGGAATTCTTTAAAGAGAACACTGGGTGTTATACATAACTAATAAATCATTGATCACTACATCAAAAACTAATGATGTACTACTATACAGTGGCTAAGTGAAAATAATAAAAAAGAGATTAGCTCTTTGTGATATGTGTACCAACATCTTTTCCCAGTTTTTGTTGCTGTTTTTAAATTTTGCCTAAGGGATCTTTCTGCTGTGCAAAACTTTTTTTTTTTAATTGTGATATGGATTTATGCTTATTTATGCTTATGAATTTGGGTTATATACAAAGAACTTCTTGGCTCCAAGATTATAAAATAAATTCATCCACATGTTTTCTATTCTTATTTGATGTTTTATACTTTTAAATCTGTGATCCATTCGGTGTTTATCCTCAAGTACACTCAACACTTTTATTAAAAATTCCACTTTGATTCCACTGATGGGTCTATACCTGAACTTTCTAGTTTGGGTCCTTCATTAATCTTAAAAAACCTTTAAATCCTATAAGGTTAAGACCCCACAAAACCTGAATATGCTACTTAGTGTGGTAAGTTTATAGGACAAGCTTCTAAAGGAAGCACATTTGTATATAAGGTAAATGATATCATTAGATGTGAATTTGGATTAAAAAATTATGACATAATCAATATTAAAGATAGGGTAAAAAGGGAGTTTTCTCAAGAAACAGTGGTTAATGAACTGAATGGGTTTGGAGAATAAGATGGTTGTACTGGGACAGAGTAAAAAGTTAGCCTGGAAAGGAACTTTGGTATAAAATTCTATAGGCCACTGAATAGAGGAGAATGATGGATTACTTCAGAATAAATGCATAAAATTCAAAAATGGTAGGAAAACATAAGCTTGAATGATCATGTAGGAATGATATCCAGAGACAGACAGACAAGGAATCGTAACTTTGGAGCAAATCAAGATTAGACCAGAAATCAAGCATATACAGAAAGAAAAAAACCATGTTCATTGACCACCTTGGTATTTGATCATTTCATACACATTTTATCGATGAACATTCTAATTCTTGCTCAAATGGTCAAGCTTCTGCTCCAGCTTTTTCCTTTACTATGTGGTAAAACAAAACTCTTATCTGTCTGGCTTCAAGTATACTTTCCCCTACACGGTAACTGAAAAAGGTAAGAGAGAGAGAGAGAGAGAGAGAGTGTGTGTGTGTGTAATGGGGGGAGCATGGGAGAAGGGTACGTGGAACAGGGTTTTGGTAGCATTAGAAGCCAAAGAACATTAAGTAGATGTAATCGGATAAAGCCGAGATTATATTCTTAGCAATACATTTAAGAACCACCAGCTGTGCTTGGCTAGAGAGGACTGGAATGAGGTGAAGCCAGGAAAGGATAACAAGTTATCGACACACTAAGGGGATGCAAACCATAGAATCTGTGCTTAAAGAATTCATGGCCATGTGTACACACACACACACACACACGCATAAACTCCACTCCCTCATAATTTTCTGTCTCTAAACAATAATTACAAATTCACATGAAAATGTCTCCTATGGAACTGTAGATGGAACTTGAAAAGCATTAAAGACCAAAAGGGTAATATGTCAATACAGGAGCAAGCTTAAAAGAACTATCTTTACGTAAAGCCACATTCACAGATAGTATAATTTGAGGCGCAGTCATCAATGCATTTAAAAAGTGCACAAAGATACCCAACTTTGGAATAAATGCATACACCGTTGAAATCTAGTGGAAGGCATGCACTCCCTACCGCTCTGTTGAGGAATTTCCTAGGATTGTACCCCTGGTTATCAGCTGCCAGCATAACACTCTGCTGAAAGCCTAAGGAAACTTTGAGGGTCGAGGATGTAGGTAATAGTGAGTACTTTTTGAAAATCATGAAACGTACCACACACAAAAGAGTACATTTAATATGTATGTGCAACTTTAAAAATAGACCGAAGTGATACACTTACAGGAAAGAGTTTTGAAACTTTCTGCTTCTGTTAGTGCAATGGGGGGAAGGAGAAAACAACCATCATTAGGATTTTAAGGCATAAAATTAAAATCACTGAACTTAGCTCGTTTAGCAGGAAAAACTCATTTGTGTAAAATGTCTTCAAGAGTTTACACATCAATGTGCTTGTAACATATAAAATTTAAGCCCACTACAGAATCTTTGTAGTAAGTGGCATATACAGGTTTTCTTTTTAAATTGTATTGAGTCATAATACTCAGAAAGAGAACAGGTTACTTTCTGCTTCAAAAATCAGGCAAGAGGCTTCAAATAGTCAACCTCCCTGCCAGTAACCCTCCTTCTTACTTTGTAATAAAAAACTTCATTTTTTGAGAGGTCATCAGCATAGCTGCCTCTAGTTTCCATCATCGCTCTTCCGAATTTGTGGCTTTGTGTGACGAATAGCATAGCACTGTTTATAACAGCAGGTCAGTTTTGACACAGTAGTTCTACGTTGACTAAACTGTCCCAGAGATTGGACCTACAGAATGGCAGAGATAGAAGAGGCATCATAGGTCACCAGCACCTGCTTTGTTTTTTTATATGAAAACCTGACAGTCAAGGGTACATCCATAATGTCAGGAGGTACCACTACCTAGCAGCCTGGAGGCTACTGGGATAAGGCCCTGGGGACCACCTCACCTGCCTTCCACCACCCTGCCCCCACTTAAAACTTTCTTAAAAACAAAAGATGCTCGCTAAATCAGAATGCATGCCACTGATTTCTTTCTTTTTTTTTTTTTAAGTAGCTACGGGAGATAACATTGTCACAAACTAATTTAAGATCCAACTTTAAAACAGGTATTCCCAAGAGGAACTAAATCCATTCACTTCCAAACTAACTACTATCGTCTAACAATCCTACTTTAAAAAAAAATACTTTATTCTGGGGCACCTGGGTGGCTCAGTTAAGCATCTGCCTTCAGCTCAGATCATGATCTCAGGGTCCTGGGATCGAGCCCCACATCGGGCTCCCTGCTCAGCGGGGAGTCTGCTTCTCCCTCTGCCTCTCCAACTCCCCCTGCTTGTGCTCTCTCACAATCTCTCTTCCTGTGTCAAATAAATAAAATCTTAAAAATAAATATTTATTTATTTATTTTCTAGTTCCTTTTAAAGGATCTTCTGGCAATTGAGAGGTGATGCCAAATAGTGTTGAGAACCACCTGCTAGTTATAGTAATGTGCGTGGGCAATAACCGAGACCTAGACTTTATTGTCCAAAGCTGTTGATACTCATCTTTCTGTTGCAAAGACACTTTTATTTCCAATACCTTTTTTTTAAAGATTTTATTTATTTATTTGAGAGAGAGAGAATGAGAGAGAGCACGAGAGGGAAGAGGGCAGAGGGAGAAGCAGACCCCCTGCCGAGCAGGGAGCCCGATGCGGGACTCAATCCAGGGACTCCAGGATCATGACCTGAGCCGAAGGCAGTCGCTTAACCAACTGAGCCACCCAGGCGCCCCTCCAATACCTTTTTTTTAACAAAAGATTTAAGTAGGCTAAATAAACAACAGAAAGTAGCACTTCACTAAGATTTTAGAGATCAGACACATTTTCGAAAGGTTTAATCGGTAAGTAGTAGCAACTATTTGGCACATTGTATGCTAAGTGTTCGATGAGCGCTGTATCACTAAACCCCAAAAACCACTTTATGAGGTGGGTTCTGTTGTTCATTCATTTGGAAGAAGAGGAAACCCAGGCTGCCAGGGATTAAATAACCTGCCAAAGGTAACAGCTCGAAAGTGGCCGATTTAGAATCTGGACTCTCCCACACACCACAGAGCTGTGCTTCCAAAGGAAATCATCTGGGAACACTTCCATATTATGATACAAAGAATTAGCTAATGTATATAATATTTTTTACAGAACAATTACCTGTCAGCTTATAAATATATGACTAGCAACCGCAAGAAGTTATGCTTTTAAATCCTGCTGATGTGAAATTTGAGTCCTGTTCAGCTTTAGTTTCATTTTCTTCTTGGAATACACAAGACACCAAACTGGAATTGAATTAAATCCCAGCAAAAGGGAACTGGTATCTTTGCTGGGAGCAGGCACCGGCATGAGCACATGATACTCACAGATATTAAGAACCAGCTATCACGTTCTGTGAGTATTAATGAATACATGAGCAAAATCGACATAATTATATGTTAATCCCATGGCAGAAAAAGGCAATTAGAAGCCTCTGATCCTTTTGATGAATGGAAATTTAGCTAAAGAAACTCCTGCATTATAGATCTAATAGAATCCCCATCATTGGCTCATTATCGTTCTTCCTTCATTTATTAGATCATAGTGAAGGTCGTGGATGAGACACCAGTTGAGTTTTGTCCACCTCAATTTAGATCATGAAACCCCAACAGAATGGAGTCACATCATCAAAGATTAATACAAATGATCAGTTTTTCCTTCTCTGGACTTTTCATTGTTTGCCTAATACTTCATCAGAGGAACAGGAATGGAAGCAAAACAAAAGTTCTTCCAATTTGTTTATCAGATAAAGGCTTTGGGGTAGGAAGGGACTCAGGACCTCAACCCACATCGGAAGACAGCAGTCACCATGGATTATGTTAGCAATAAATGCCGGCAGCGCTCACCCCTAGATGCCTTCACAATCTAGACATCTGCCTGGGTAGATGTGGGGATGTTTGCTTGCCCATGGCTGGGGAGCTTGTCTTCGGATGACGTTCAGGATTGGGGGGATATACATTGTTATTTAACTCTGTGGTTGCTGATAAAGCAGAGAGGTAAGTCACTAGCAGATAGGGAATCCACACTTAGCTTTAAAAGCTTTTCCAAGAAATGGTTGGTCAGACAGAAGAAGTCTATCATTTAACCAATACATGTGAAGCACTTTATAGAAAGGGCACTAGGGGAAACATAATAATTGTCAAATAGAGTAACAAAAAGTCAAATAACAGGGAAGACCATTTTGTCAACTCTACGGTATTATGTGCACTGATGGTAGTATAAAACTAGAAGGACCACCCCGTGTAAGAGAAAGCGGGTTCATACATGTGGGCTGGGAATCAATCTTATTACAAGAAATGAGATTACATAGTAAAACACCCTTCATGTTCTCAACTTACATTCTAGTGTCACAGAAGCACAGACAGGAATGACTCACAGTATCAAGTCCCATGTTGGTAAACACAAAGACTATCATTTGTTGGGTGCTTATTTCTATGCCAAGTTAATCTCCTCTTCATGCCAACTTTGTAACAAGGCTATTAGCTTAATTTCCCCATTTGTACCCATCAGAAAACAATGGGCTTAAGGACTTTCTAAAAGTTATGGAAACTAGGTAGAGGTAGAGTTGTATTCAAGTCAATGGTGGTTGGTGTTGTTGCTTTTAACTAAGACAAAGACAACACTCTGTAACACACAGTACAATACAGATACTTGAGTCCTTAGAGACTTTGGGTGGACCAGTCAGGAAAGGCGATATACAGCAGGTGGTACTTAAGGAGGCCGTTGCAGGAGGAAGAACTTCTGGAAAGACAGTCAGAAGAGGGAAAGTCACCTCAGACATGGAAAAGAGCATAGGGAAAAGTATGGAAGTTGGAAAGTGAGGCAGTCCTTTGCCAAGCCTCAATGAGGGAAGCCTGTGCAAAAATACGGTGAGAGCTCCTGAGGGTCTTTTGGGGTCAGCCTCTGCAGGAGGACAATGGGTAAAAGAGAAGTTAAAAATTCATGGTGGTCCAGCTGCCTTCTTAATAATTCCAATTCAAAGTTCTTCTTCTTCACATCTACTTTAATCAAGATGAATCAGACCAATACAGCATAATTAGTAAGTAGTATATGATGATATAACTGAAATTTAACCCAAGCTCATCCAAGAAAGAGTTTGTTTGGTAGCCTCCAGCAGCATTATCAGATATTTTATTGTAGACCAGTGAGCACTGGTGAGGCTAATTGCTTAGCAGACTCCAGTTTGGTT
Organism: Mirounga leonina; assembly: GCF_011800145.1. Lineage (NCBI taxonomy): Eukaryota > Metazoa > Chordata > Mammalia > Carnivora > Phocidae > Mirounga > Mirounga leonina. The sequence continues at coordinate 13,350,467 of NW_023270380.1, read as the reverse complement.
GAATCCTGTGTAAATTCCTGCTCTTGTCTCTCACAGGATACCTCTTCCCCTCCAGCTCCCAACATAGCCTTGACCTTGCATTTAACTCCTGGCTGTTTATTGACCTGTCTGGGTGTTAGCTCCTGATTCTCCTCTAGAATTGGTGTCAAAGCCTAATGAGCATTTACACTTTTGTCTTTTTCTTCCTGTTAATAAACCACATCTCCCCTTGTTGTCAAAGCAAAGTAGAATTTGGAGCCAGAATACGCTTCAAGTTTAATTACCCTTTATCTTAGAGGCAATAACTAAATAGGACTTAACATGAATAAACCTAACAAGTATAAACAAAATCTACCAGCTTTAGTAAAAAGGCATAAAGTGTCTCAAGGTGTTTTTTTGTTGTTGTTGTTTGTTTTTTTTAATGTGTATTTTATCATCAGGTCAGAATTCTAATGACCACAACTGTTGCAGAGGCTACATTAGGTTTTTCATGTTCCTCAGCCTCTTTCAATCCTCTTATTATACTTTTCAGCCCCAGTTTCTGTATTTTTCAAGCCAAAGATGAAGGCTTCATTTATGTTTTGACATTTATGTAATTAGAAGTCACTCACAGCACTTCACAGTCACTGCAAAATATCCCATAGTTTCTTCTTCCCTCCCCCAAATCTGTCACGGGAACGATGGCTCATCCCACCATCAGTGTTGTCACAGAATCTTAGAAGTCTGTCTTTTAATTTGTCTTTTTTGTTGGGGCGCCTGGATGGCTCAGTCATTAAGCGTCTGCCTTCGGCTCAGGTCATGATCTCAGGGTCCTGGGATCCAGCCCTGCATCGGGCTCCCTGCTCCGCGGGGTGTCTGCTTGAGATTCTCTCTCCCCCCTCTGCCGCTGCCCCCAACCCCACTTGCACACATGCTCTATCTCTAAAATAAATAAACTCTTTGTCTTTTTGTCAAGTGGTGTTTTGGAGGAACAAAAAAGGGCACTGAACCACAACAATATTTCCGGAAAAAGTAGAACAAACCTAAACAGAACTTTAATCTACCTGTTCACCACAAGTGCACAGTGAGCATAGTCACATGCATACCCCTAATAATAACTAAGCATGAGGTCATCATCTTCTTCCCTGAATTCTTTATTCCTCCTCGTCTTGATTCACTCACTTCTCTGAAATGGAAAAAGAGACTCCACTCTAAGTGGCAAGTAGAAAAGGAAGAAACTAATCCAGCGGGCAGTGGCCCCGTACCCGGTCAGGGGAGGGCATGACCGTTACCGCAGGTGGCACAGGGAACGCTGGGTTAGCGGGGGAGCTGCTGTGTTCTCAGATGGGACCTGCCCTCCTCCTCCAAAACCTGATTTCCATTAGTCACTGACTAGTCACTGTGTGTAGGCTGGTTTGAGGACACGATGTAGAAAACGCAGCTCTTTACATTAAGGTGCCTACACAGCCTATTAAACCGGATCCTCAATGGTCACTATGACAACAAAATCTTTGCTGCTTGACCCGGGATGCACCCAACATGAGGTGGCCGTCCGGATACTCTTACGCAGACCACTGGGAAGAAACAAAACGCTTCAAATAAACTTCTGAGTATACAGAACAAAGCCTTATAAAAATCAATACATTGAAAACTAGTAACTTCCCAGAATTTTAAATAAAAGATGTATTGAAGGATTTAGGTCTGTCGATTTAGTGACGATCTGTACTAGAATGTATTCCTAGCACTTTGTCTCCAAATGCACCAAAACCCTAAACGTAATTCTACTAATATCCTAGTTTCTTTTTAACTATTAAACTGTTCCACACTTTTTTTTAGAGCAAGCATTTGATGTACCATTAGGTCAGAAAACAATTTTTTTTAAGATTTATTTTTTAGAGAGAGAGAGAGAGAGAGCACGTTTGTGTGCGTGCAAGTGGGGGGAGGGCAGAGGAAGAGAGAGAATCTCAAGCAGACTCTGTCCTGAGTGCAAAGCCCGACGTGGGGCTCAATCCCAGGACCCTGAGACCATGACCTGAGCTGAAGTCAAGAGTCGGCTGCTTAACTGACTGCACCACCTAGGCGCCCTCAGAAAGTTCTTAAATGGCAAGCAAGACACTATCTTGAGAATATTCTAATTTGGTAACAAAAGAATGAGAATTTTTATATTCTTTTCTTTAAAAATGTTATATAATACATACTGTATCTCATACACACACACACACACAGAGTCCCACAAACAGAACTTTTTTTTTTTTTTTAATACAACATAAAATTCTAGCAGCAGTCCCCAAATGGTTGCTAAAGTCCACTCAAATATGAAGCACGGACCTTTGTTTCTCAGAGTGTGGACAAGTGATAAACTGGCCAACATGGACCAAGTCAACAAGAACCACACAGCATGGTCGGAAGCAGCAACTGAAGCCTGTTTGAGATGGTGGCCTCAGCTGCCATTCAGACCCCTCCCAGGGCAACGGTGGCTGCTACCGTTGGTTCGAGCTGCGTGCAAGCTGGACCATGTCCCAGAGCAAGTGCTCTCCGCATTCGGTCGTCAGCCGGCGGCTTTACCTTCCTTCAACACCTACATCACCTAGATCCCGGAATCACAGTTTTTATTACTTGTAACTGGTGAACCCTAAGAATCGTGACATGCAGTGCAGATCACGGTACCGAGCTTGGAGCCCTGCTAAGAGGATCACATGGAGTACCGTGTGGGGAGCCCGGAGCCCAGGTGTGAGTCCGGGAGTCTCGCTGGAGCCCCTCAGCCAGTGAAGGAGTCCAGCTGATCCCATCTGTGTCAGCGGAGACTCTGGACAGTTTCAAAGCCTCTAGAAGGATCCGTGAGGAAACCCCAGAATCTACCACATTTTGCTTTTTTTTGTTTGAGCAAATTAGGCCATAGCATGAAATGAGGAGACACATTTTAAAAATTATTCACACATTTCTAAAAGAAGTGAAAAATTCAACTCCATAGGAAAAAGTTTTTTAATCTCTTTAAAAATCTTATATTGTTTGGGGCGCCTGGGGGGGTCTCAGTCAGTTTAGCATCTGACTCCTGATTTCAGCTCAGGTCATGATCTCGGGGTTGTGAGATCAAGCCCCATGTCCTGGTCTGTGCTCAGTAGTGGGCCATCTGCTCAAGATTCTCTCTCCCTCTATCCCTCCACCCACTTGTACACACTCTCTAAAATAAATCTTAAAAAATCTTACATTGTCTTAATATTACTAATCCAGGATGCAACCTTCAGGACTGACCTGAAATGTCACCTCCTCCTGAAAGCCCGCCCATAAATCCAGATTATGTACTTTCTTAATGTGTTCTTACATCATTCCGTGCTGACTCCTACTGACTCCTAACGGGGCATTTATCACACTGCCCTGTAATTGCTTATTTTCCCTTTTCTGCCTCTACCTGACTATGAGCTCTTGGGGAAAAAAAATGCTTTCTTCATTCACGCAGTCTGGGAACCTGGCTCAGTGCTCAGCACAGAGCTGATGTTAATAGATGTTTCATGAATGACAAATGGAATCAAATAGGACCCACTTTCAAGTGACAGAGGCAGAGAGATTGGCCCACTAGAAATAAATCACAGGGAGGCCGAGAGGTATTCTGAAAATGCAGTGACCTCCTTCCAGAGGAGGTGAGTCTCCTTGCCGGAAGAATTTATGTAGGTGCAAAATAGCTATTTGACAAGGTAACTAAATCATCCATCGGTTGGTGGTCTGACAGGATGAATTCTCAGATCCCCTTCCAACTTGGAAATTCTGGTATTCGAAACCTACAGTCCATATAACTAAAGCCCTCTATTTTAATTATCCTGCTTAGTGACTAAAAATTAGCATTTTGTTTCCTCCTAAATGTTAAAGATGCTGCATAGTGCTTATTTCTCTTTAGAATACCAGGTTCCATAAGGACACAGACAGTTTTATAAAAAAGCTGTGTTCTGAGCCTCCCGAGGAACTGCATGATCCTTATCGGTTGTTAGCCAATTTGGGATTGTAAAGAGTGTCAGAATAAGGTTTCTTGGATAAATTTGAAATGGAAAGGCATTGCTTCTAATAACACAACAAATCTTCCAGGAAATGAGATGTTAGCTTAACAGAAAAACTCCTGGTCCAATGGAGAAAAAGAGGGAAACCAAATCAAATAGCTCCAGAAGTCCTTCCCGTCCACAGATGCCTTATTCCACGCTAGCACCTGTGGGCTTTGCCGTGACATGCGGCCTTCCCACTTACGAACACCACCGGTCTGGGTAACAAGCTGTTTCCCACTAGACATATCAGTTCACCATTTTAACCAAGTCTCCACGTGCTCCACATATGGACATTAGGGAGAAGGCAACAGGTTTGCCCACCCGCATTTGGCAAATAATTTGTTTCTGAACTGCCGATCTAAATTAAAACCAGATTTCAAGTGCCTGCGAGAAAGACAGGGCTGTGACCTGGTGAATTCAATTTCAACTAAAATGGCAGCCTCGAGAATTATCAACTTAGATGTTGCATCTCTTCACTGTATGCTCGAGTAAAAGGCTTTTGGGGAAAAAATGGTGGGGATATTGTTATTGGTTAATATGAGTTTTATGCAAATGGTTAACTAATGATGGGGAGAAATTCTCTACCTACATTGCTCCTCCCCTCACGGAACTGGGCGAGTGAGAAGAGTCTATTAAGACCTTCTTTCTCATCTCAAGAACTTGGCACTTTATCCTCCCCAGGAAGGCAAGGCTCCACACTATTGACACTGAGGTAGAGAGCGATTCTTCAGAGTACTGGTTAGTAAACCACCGTAACTGTTGAGAACACGGGTATCCGAGGCAGAGTCAGCTGCCTGCTTATCATACCTATCCGGCTGGTTTTCAGTATAATTCCTGTCAGTTTTACACACTTCCCAAAATACAGATGAACTGTCAAGAATAGTACCTGTATACAAAAGTCAATGAATCCTATTTGCCTACTGACCATATTTCCTTTGCAGCTATGTTCTTATTCTAAATACAAATTTGAAATTTTTCCCTGAATCACTGAATTAAAGGTTTCCCCTGAACGTGGTGGGGGTGCAGTAGGCCCAGGGGAAATAAGACAAACTTAATTTTCTGGCTTCCAGCCAAAATGTGCCCACCATCACTTTGAATAGGAGATTCTGAAAAGGACAGCAATAGGAAATTAAGTGAGCGTAAGGAGGAGCTGGGGAGGTCAGTATAAATGTGCATTTAATAACCATGTACATTTCATCTTATTTCAACCATCACCTGAATTCTGAAAACCTCTGCTCAACCAATCATTTAAAAAACAAAGTAAGAAGGAACCATCTCTTCCTTTCGGTCATGGTCTAAGAGGGCTATCCTGAAATGTCAGTTTCTATGTTTGTGACACATTCCCACTGCAGAATGCATTTACATTGGCAGACCACCTCAGTGCGGTTAGAATGCTCTTATTGCCGTCAGGTTCTAGAACCTCCCTTCAGAAAACTCAATCTGGCATTTGTGTGCCATCAGTGCAACCAATAATGAGCTCCAGTGTGGGCTGGAAAAATGAAGATAGCTCAGCACCTCAGCTGATTTGATTCAGAACCAACTGAATCATTCTCATTTCCTTTTCCTCCAATCTGTGGGCCAAAGAGCCCAGGGGATGTAATTCTTTTCACTGACCTGGGAAGTTCCTGGTACTATCAGGTTTTGAATTGGGGCTCTTGAGGAGGCTCCCAAAACATCCTTTGCTTTGGCCAGTTTAAGGAGAAGCTAAGACACTGGGACCCTAGAGATGGAGGCTGGGCATTTCCAGTTGCAGGACACCTTCAAAGTAAAACAATATCTAGCTGTAACTTACAGAGCTTCCCCTTCAAAAGGGGTTTTGGAGATCTGATTGGTATCAGAGAACATCTCATTCTAGAAATACCTAGAACCTCCTAAAGGTTCATTATTCCTTTTTAGATTTTCTGTCTCCTCTGTCTCTTTCTATAGGGCTTTAAACCATCTTTCCACTCATGAACACAAATGTGAGAGAACAGGTAAGGATACGTAACTGGAATCGATTTGCTACATTTTATTACTCTGGGAAGAACAAAACCAAACCCAAACAACCACAAAAACACTTTGGGGCCAGAAAAAATAAAATCTTTACATCACTGTGCATGAGCAGTACATTATTAAAATTTGACTCTAACCTTGGAATAGTTATATTTAAAATCTTTTCCTAAAAAGTCCTCATCATTAGCTGTATATCCAATCACTTTTTAGTCTGTTTTTCACTAATGAATGTTAACTCTTACAATGCTTTTAACGATTTACGTTGATACTGACCACAAAGGGAGCTGCAAGTCAATGGGTTTTCAGACTTTGTCAAGGAAGCCCATGGTGATGAAGGGAGGCAAAGTCTGAAGACTTGAGGCAGTGAATTGTCCTCCACTGTGATAGTGTGACGTTGAAAAGTGTGTCTGCAGGCAGAAAGTCAGTGGAGAGAGAAGATCTCTGGGGAGCCACAAAGGAGGCCCCTCCTGCACTATGGGGACCCCCGAGGGCCAATGGAGAAGCAGAGGGGGCTGAGCCAGTGGAGAGGGACCACGGCTCCAGCAGGCAGAGGAAGGGGAGCCTCAGAGGCAAAGAAACAACTGTGTGCATTTGAGGAAGTCAAGTTTATGGCAGGAATTGCCAACAAAACAAACCGAACCTGTGATACCCAAGAGCAGGAGATGGGGCTAGAAAGGTAAACAGCTTCTGAACATAAAAGGCCTCAAACCAATAAAATGCTATTCCTCTCTGTACTTGAATTCCTCAACACCCGATAAAGCACACTAGTCAATCTCTTTACCGCATGCAAAAGGCTTGAGAAGTTTATTCTAAATATTTTATTTAGGAGAACTTTTTAAAGCCTATGAGCTCCCATCTCAAAGCAAGTGCTACCCTTATAGCCAATCGCTTCCATAGACTTCGACGATCTGTGTATTTGAACTGCGCTATTTCATCCCGTCAACTGAAAAATCAACTACTCTCATCCAGTGTGCCTAGGCAGCAAGCCTCAATATCCAGAGTGAGAAAAATCTCATTTTCTCACTAGTTTCCCAGATGCTTAGTAGCTGCCCTTCGGAATTCAAAAAATTCACATCGTTTCTTAAATATATTCAGTGAATAGAAGGACCACAAATTAAATACGTGTACTTGTGATTCCAGTCCAGCCAGAAAGGTTGTGTATGTATCTCAGAAGCTAAAGCAGTGGAAGATATGCTCTGGGCACATCAACACTGCGCTCCAGGCTGGTGATAACCAGCGGCAGCATGCTTTGGCGGGAAGGACCCGAGCCTTGCATTGATGCAGCAGATGGGAAATAACTTCATCTCATCCGACTTAATGCTTCCTCTATAAGGTTGGAACCATTACCTACCTGTCAGGGTTGTGTAAAAATGAGAATTTACAAGCAGCGATGCAAGGAGTGGGGCAAGCATGGGAACGCCACGCCAGGGAACAGTGATTAACCCAGGCTCAGACACCCTTCCCACTGAGCTGCTCCCAGCCTCTAGCTATTGTGAGCCAATTAATGTTAGGCCACCGGGCAACCCCACTCCTCACACTCCATTCACAAGACACCTCCCTAAACGGGCCCCTCCTCGTCAGCGCCAAGGGTCTTCTGTCATTTCCCATTTCTGAGTGTGAGGCTCAGCAAGTCGGGCCTCCGTGTGGGGGCAAATTTGTTACCATTCTTGAGTAATACACTGCAGACAGTGCTTATTCCTTGGAGGACAACCCAGGCCTCTGAGCCTTCTCTTTAAAGACACTCATAGCATCATTTAGAGGGAATGAGGAACACCAACACTGTCTATAAGCTCTCAGAATCTCTATTTCCAAAGAAAGTTAAAACATTCATTCCTTTTTTTAAAAAAAAAAGATTTATTTGAGAGAGAGAATGAGAGAGAGAGAGAGCACAAGAGGGGGGAGCGGGAGAGGGGGAAGCAGACTCCCCGCTGAGCAGGGAGCCCGATGTGGGACTCGATCCCGGGACTCCAGGATCATGACCTGAGCCAAATGCAGTCACTCAACCAACTAAGCCACCCAGGCGCCCTAGCATTCCTCTTTTTTTCTTCTGTTTAAACACAAAGATTTCAGCCTGCACTGAAGCCAAAAGGCAAGACCATCTTCACTTGCAGGGAAATCAATCCTGTAACTGGACATGGCCTCACTCTTTTGAGAGCTTATCAGTGGTTTCCTAATGGGTTCTCAACTTGTTGGAGGAGTACCATGGCATCAAGTGAGACAGAGATGCCCAACATGCTTCTGGCAGGGCCTGGAAATCCTCTTGGCCTCACAGGTTTTCCAGTGAAGAAATGAGTGTCCATGGCCTATGAAACAGCCAAGTAAGAAAGGCATATAGGGGGGCACCTGGGTGGCTCAGTCGTTAAGTGTCTGCCTTCGGCTCAGGTCATGATCTCAGGGTTCTGGGATCAAGCCCCGCATCGGGCTCTCTGCTCGGCCGGGAGCCTGCTTCTCCCTCTCCCACTCCCCCTGCTTGTGTTCCCTCTCTAGCTGTCTCTCTCTCTCTCTCTCTATCAAATAAATAAAATAAAATCTTTAAAAAAAAAAAAAAAAAAGAAAGGCATATAGGGTTTGGAGTCAGATGAACGCAGGTCCAAGCCTAGCCTTACTATTCACTAGTGTCGTGAACACAGGTGAGCCCTCTGAGTGACTTACTATTCGCTCATCTGTAGAGTGAGCCTGTCACTGGGTGTCTAGTCCCCTGGGCTCTGCCGAACACAGGTGGTCAAACTAGGGCCTGCCACCTGATTTTTCACTTCCCATAAGCTGAGAATCACTTGGACATGGAAATTTGTTTCCTTTTTGGTTATTTAAGTACCTAAATAATATTCCTGATTTTGGCCCACAAAGCCTAAAATAGTCACAGCCTGGCTCTTGACAGACCACGTTTGCTGACTCCTGGTTGGGATGATGAAGTAGACTGGGTATCTCCTGTAGGCACTGTATATACTTGGCACACTGAGGTGTTTAATAAATATCCCTTCTCCTCTGAGGGAGCAACCGTGGCTTTGGGCAAACAAGCACGAAATCAAAACACCATCTTTGAAAGTGCTTCATTTCCATCACTTGTAAACTCTGTGGGATTGGAAAATTTCTTGGTCTCTCTGGAGGATCAGTTTACTTCTCTTCAAAATGAGACTATCAGTACTTTTTTTGTGCAGAATTTTTCTCAAACAAAATGGTTAATTACTTTAAAGCAAATGAGAGATGCCTGGTATAGTCAGCTATTTTTCAGAGAGTAACTCTTTGTAAGCTCACTGTAGAAATCTTCAAAAATAAAACCACAGACGTGTATGTATGGACAACTAAGTCATTCATCATCCCCCATCTAAAGAGAATTCCTGTCATGCTAAGTTGGAATATTGCCTTTTGTTTATTCTCTTCTTTCTTCTCTTTCTCAGACTCCTACTTTGCACCCGGCCAGACCTGCAATGAGCTGACCAACTTCTGACTAATTTGATGTTTATGGAAGAAACCTATGTCATTTCCAGAAAATCTCTTTAAAGAGCAGAGAGTGAGCCTGCTTCCAATTCCCTTCCTCCGTCCTACTGGCTAAAATGCAGAGCTGAAAAGGAAACTAGCTGAGCCCTTCAGGACCATAAGGATGGGGCACACTTGGGTGGGGGAGAGGGGGCAGGGGAGCCTAGAGGCTGTTCGGCAGTAGGCTGGGAGTAACTTGGGTCTTTGAAAACTTTATGGAGCCACCATACCAGCTCTAACTGGCCCTCCTCCCCTCAGACTTCTTCTACTCTTTCCTTTTTTAGTCTGTTCTATTTTTGGTTCTCCTCTTACGTGCAATCATCTTATTTACTATATGCTTTCTTGGTGGTGAAGGATGGCTTGGAATAGATGAAACTGTTACCTGTGATTTCTCCTGGGTGGTAGGGTTAAGTGGATTGTGTATTACCCTTGATGCTTTCTTATATTTTCTCCATCTTCCACAGTGGATAGATGATCACCACGCTACCAGAAATGTCCTCACCTTAGGGTCAAATTCTGGAAGTACTGAGGATTTCACAGAATATGTAACACCTAAAAATAAGGCCTTGTCCCACTCAAATATCCCTAAGAACAGCAGTAATTGGCACAGATCAGTCTCTACTAAGTTATATCCATCATGTTCATTTTGACAACAAATAACATTGTTATGAGAAGATAAAACAGTCTGGAAAAAAAATAACCCTCAATCGGTAATGGTTTTGGATGCTGTAACGATTGGCTCATGGAACTGGTAAGAAAAAGAGGCAGAAAAATTTAACACAGATTTAGTAATTATTCCTGGGGGTATGATCTCATGGTCTAAAGTGCTGAATGTTATTACAAACAGCTTTTTAAAGATCACTTTAAAAGCAATTTAATAAATGATTACACTGTGGAGATCCACAATTTTACCAGAACAGGACAAGAAAGAATAAATAAGCCAACCTTCCCAGTGTCAGTGTATGTGTACCTATGGCCTGCAATAAAATTTAAAATAGAACATTATAGAGGATTAAAGAAAGCATAGTATCTTTAACAACCCAGCAAACCACATGCTCTGGAAAACCTCCAGAGGGCTTGAAAAGAAGACACAGCTGATCAACAGATGCAAATCACCTCAGAGACTCCCAATCCAAGAGGGTTTGACCATAATAGGAAGTTCGGAGGGAGTGGAGAGAGGTTATATGGTGAAAGCAGGACACCTCCCAAAGAAAAGTAGATTTTTAAAAATCCTAAAGGGAAATGTATTTTTTTTTTTAAAAAAGGAGAAAATCAGGAACTAAGTGGGCATAAAGTCATCAAATCCACTGTAATGAACATCCCCAGGCACCTGCTCTCCCAATAAAATGTTACACCCCTTTCCCAAAGTGGTCACCATGTACACATCAGCATTTAGGAATAAAGTATTGCAGAATGCAAGCAGGCCTGGAGAAATCTGGGGTTATCAACAATAGGAGTTTTTTACTACAGTGTCCTCCACGGCCCTTACAAGCTCTGTGTAATCCGCTTCCCCCGACTTGCTGGAACAAGGCATAAGTAAAACTGACCTAAGACACCATTTTACCCCACATTACTAGGAAAAACTCCCAAACAGACTGAGAAGTTGAAACAATAGGATAACGAACATCCACGTACCCACCATCTAGATTTAATCATTGTCATTACATGATCTACATTTTTCCATCGATGTATGTGTCCATGTGTAAGTGTAAGTCTTTATGTGCATGTGTGTGTATAATTAGGAAATAAGCTGCAGATGTCATAATACTTTGCACCTACATCGTCAAGCCTGTGTCTTCTAGGATATGTACGTTCTCTTAGTAACCATTAAGATGAATTCCCTAATATTATTTCATATCAAACTTATGTTCTAATTTTCCTGATTGGCCCTAAAATGCCTCTTACAGATTTGTTTTTTTTCTGTCACTGGAGTCCATCAGGCTTCATGCAGATGGTAGCCTCTACAACAGTCCCCAGTGATTGTTATCCACTGGTCTTCATGTTATCATGCAATCCCACCACCTTGGCCCTTCACATGAGAGGTGGGCTTATCGAATCACTTCCAAGGACAAGAATACAGAAGTGGCAGGATGTCACTTCTGAGATTAAGTTATTAAAAAGGCTAGGAATTTCTTTGAATCACATGCCCTGAGAGAAGCCAGTGGCCATGTTGTGAGGCAGTGCTGGGGAAAATGCTCACATAGGAAGGAACCAAGGCCAACCACCAACCACAAGAGGAGCTTGGAAACTGTCCCTCTCCCACTTCTCCCACCCCACAAAAGGGGAGCTCTGGATGAGCCTGTAGCCTCGGCAGGAGCTTGGCACCCCAGGGGAGGCTTTTAATCAGAGTCATCTGGGTCAGCTCTACCCTATTTCTCACCCACAAGAGCTAGGGGATAATAAATGTGTGTTGTTTTCAAGCACGACATCTTGGTGTAGTTTGTAACACTGCACTGGATAACTAACACAGATTTCATTTGACTGTTATGCCCTGTTAGTTTCTCCTCATGTTCAAGAGTCCCCTGAACACTTTTTTCCTTACATGAATATTTTGAAGGGACTGGGCCAGTTTTCTTATTCCATGCCACATTATCAGATGCCAATTTGACCGTCTCCTTGGAGTGTCATTCCACGATCCTACATCCTTGTACTTCCTCGAAACTGGAAGTTACGTCAAATGGCTTCTTTACAGTTTGGTGTTATTGGAAGGAAAAATTCACAGGTGATGCTGTGGACTTCATATTGCATCACCTCAAGAGCCATCAAGTTGTTCCACGATTAGAGATGCTAATTTTAGTGCTTTCTATAAAGGGGTGACCACCATTTTGCTATTGTCAAGATGCTTCCTTCCTTTGTGATTAGCGAGTGACTGTCCACCATACCCCTGGATTCTGCACCCTGTCTCTGCTCAGTAGCGCATGGAGAACTCCATTGGTCTAGAGGAAAGCCCCAGCACCAACGAGCCAGTGGAGTGGCTTTTTTTTTTTTTTTTTGGTCAAAAAGCCATCATCCATATGTTAAAACATTTCTAGTCTTTTCACACAAGGATTACAAAATATACTTATTGGGTGAAGAATAACGCTTCTTACAATATGCACAGGTCAACTAGGGTGAAGGTTTTGGCCACCGAGCCTTCTAAACCACTGTGGACATTTACACTCCTTTAACAACTTGCTGCCATTTATTTCATCTACAGATGTGAAAACATGCACGGGTTGAACATTTTCAGAAGAATAAAATGAGAAGTCATCATTGACTCTTCCAACGATTCAGATATATTCTTTAGATACTGAGAAGTGGTAGCCCACAGCCTCAACGTCCAACATTACCATCATTTTACAAGCTCTCATCCTAACAAAAAGCTTCTCAGGTATCCAGAGAAAACCTGTAATTTTCCGGGTATTTTGTTGTCTCATTAGATGTGATCATTTGATTCTAGCTTTTGTCACTATTCCAGAAATTAGGAAGAAAATAGAAAAATCAATGTTCACATATATCCTGAGACAGAATCAGTTTCTTATTCTACAGGATAACACTTTTACAAGTTAGAAGGCAGTAAGACAGTGAAAGGTAAAGGGAATATTTTTCTTTTCGAACATAATTAATCACTTGTGCAGAACCATCGTGATCTCCCTTGTATGTGTCCAAACAGGGTTTTCTTTTTTTTTTTTTTTAATTTTTTTTTTATTTATTTGACAGAGAGACACAAAGCAGAAACACAAGCACGGGGAGTGGGAGAGGGAGAGGGAGAAGTAGGCTCCCTGCTGAGCAGAGAGCCTGACACAGGGCTCGATCTCAGGACCCCGAGATCATGACCCAAGCCAAAGGCAGATGCCCAACGACTGAGCCACCCAGGCGCCCCACCAAACAGGGTTTTCAATTTCCATTCTCTAGACACGGCAGCCACTATTTACACTGATGAACTACATCTAAGCCCAGGAGTTAATAAGTCCAAGTTGGAATTTAGTAAGTCATTATTTCTAGCAATAGTAGTATCCTTTCTCCATGGAAGGATCCTCAAATACCAACTGCAGGTTTCAAAGAACCATCTGGTGTCCAAGGGTCCTTCCTTACACAGGTTATTATTGATATTTAGCCACGACTGAGGTTTATAACAGGTGGGCATACTCAGTTCAATTCTCTTTGTGACTGAAAGTTAGCTAAACACTGCAGAAATGAGCGACCTTTAATCTTGTGAGGATTTTTCATAATTTTTGTTGATTTGTAGGAGGCTTCGGTCAGTTGGTGAGGATGATGGAAATGTTGTATAGAATCAAGGAAATTGAATCATTAGGGCCAATAGCTTTCACTGACATAATCAACAAGCACAGGGTTTTGTTCTATTTCTTTGCCCTGAATATTTTAGGAAACACTGCTTTGTGGATGTAGCCTTAATGTTTATAAACAAGTTAAAACAATTCATCAGTCATCGCTGAAAAACTAATTATTTCCCTTAGTGCTAATGGACTGCACAACACAGACACTGTCTCTCTGAGCACCACTGCTGTCAAGGCTTGTTTTTTTCCTCAGAGGAAACTAAACTTCTTACTGCAAGTTTATTCAATTAATCTTCTCCTACAGGCAACAAAAGGATAAAATTCTTTCTCATCCAGTCCATTTTGCTATACTTAAGATGAAAGGGACTTCTCAAACCAATGTCTCTCCTTTTGATGATTAACAAGTGGGGACTACAAAGATAATACTGCCTTTCTTCCTCTATATTCTATTTCTGGGAAGCAAGGACCCTGGCTCATGGTTCCATCTTTCTAGAAAGAACCCCTTTCCCAGTGACACAGAAACCACTGATGGACAGTCTGGTTTATCCACTGCCCTTCCTCCAAATGAGAAAGGCCTGGGAACTCATCCAGTTGATGGGACCACATAATGGGCCTCAGGTTTCAGCCATTTTGAAAGCCTAAGTGCTTAAGTAAATTCTACTCATATTGAGACTTTGTTGTGGGCTTAACCCTCACCAGCACTTCCACAAACACCTATAGGACTACGTACATTTAATTGAAAGATTCTTGGTTCCCAAAGGGAGCAGTTAATTGATTTTTCTTTTGCCGTCTGTGAAAAGAGAATCTCAAGAATTTACACACAAAGTGGGTTCCAAGCAAAGTTAAACTGGTTTATTGTATGAAGCCCTTCATCTTTTTTGGAGTTTTTAAAAGCTGCATTTAGAGTGATGTGCCATGGGATTATGCTCATATTGGATGCTCATATTGGATTATGCTCAGATCGTTCTATCTGATCTACAATGTCACAGACCACAATCTAAGCCATGGTGTCTGTTGAGTATCTCAATCTACTAGCCTGGTAAACCCATCCAAGACAGAGATGATGACACAGACAACTCATGAGGGTTCCTAAAAACACAGCTTCCCCTGTTGTCAGCTCTTTGCCCACTGTTCTAAAACCGCACCCTTGAAGGAGCATCAAGCTTCCTGTCCTGTGTTTGTAGAACCCACCTGCTTCCTCTTTCTTGGGCATTTCTCATCCTCTGTCCAACTGCTGAGAAATCACAAATGAAGGTCAGACTCGGGGCCTTCAATCTTGAGGTTTCAGGGATGGAACAGTTTTGAGCCTTGATGACAGACCCTCCCCACGACTGTTTCCCCACAGGCCAATCCCTTCCTATGCAGCCCTGCTAGACCAGTTCTAGAAATGCATAGCTAGAACCCTGACGCCTGCTCAAAAACTTTTCCTATCTTTCCATTACCTACAAAACTGAGGTCAGATTCCTCACTTTGCAATTTCCAGGGCAGAGTATTAGAGCAGGAACCTGGTAGGCTGGTGACAAATGTGTCAGGCAGCCACTGCAGACAGGGGACACTGGCAGAGCAGACCATGGGCTAGTGTAATGAAGGCATCATCAGCTGACTGCATCTTCTAGTCTGTTCTTTTGCATAGGCTCTCTCTTCACCTGGAATGCTCTTATTTCAGGTCCCACTGCAAAAGTCCCCTATCAGATTCAACCTGATTTTCCTTTCCAGTTAGACCACCTACTGCACTTTTTGTTCTGCTCAAAATGTTTGTTTTCTTCTTACAGTGTGGTCTCCCTGTCTCCTTACTCCTCTGATTCTCAAAGATCAAGCACAGAGGGAACAAGAGCTTAGAAGAACCGGAATCTGACAAATATCATGCAGGTGGGGACTCTGTGATTTCCAAAATGTAAAACCTCTTAGTTGGTCTGTATGTAATTTGCCTAATTACTTTCTACTCTGTGCAGAAAACGTGGAGATGTCCCCCACTTCTGGCAGACTTACCCATTTAGGGCACTAATAATGGAGGTCATGCCATAGTGACCTATTCTTCAGCATCAAAGTCAGCCATCTTTTGTGGGTTGGAATGGAAAGGAGAGCCTGAAAACTCTTAATATAAGGGGAAATCATGTTGACTATACTGATTAAAGCTCTAAGGACCAGAGAAGGTCTTCTTTCCAAATTATAACTGCTACTCAGATGATAATTCTGAACACCGAACACCTTGTCTTCCATTAATTAGGCATTAATCTACTGATACAAACACTTATGCATTTGATTTATGCCATGCCTACACCCACACCAGAGGACACTTTATAATACCATAACGGAAAACTAAAAGAAAACTTAACATATCACAATTAATTTTTCAGAGGGAAAAAAATACATACAGGACTCCTGGCATTACAGTTACTGTGATTGCTCATTACAGGTAGAACTACATTTCTTTCAACTAAGGCAATAATGAAATGTAGTTCTCCACAGCTAAATCAAGTACTCATGCTCATCAAGAGACATGACAGATATTATCCCAGCAGTGAATCTTAGAGGAAATTCCTTGCATGGAACTAAAAGTTCTGGATAATCTAACCAACGATTTATCAGACTACAATCCTTACAGTAACTAGAGAAGTGATGTTTAAAAGCGTTTTTATGGAATGCTAACATTGTCCAGACATATCGCACACCAATGCCCTAACTATTGCAAGGCAGAATTCAGGAGACCTAAAGAAATGGCTAAGCAATACTGAGCCCTAACCTGTCTCTCTCACACATCAATTGTTTCGGGAAACTTCCAGCAATTTCCAGATGAAGTAAATTCATGGATGGGCTCTCTGACATGTGTCAGAAGTGTCAAGAGTTGACACTGTTGAGTAGAGAGGTACACTCAAATTTCACATTGGATAAGAACACAGTAGATGTGACCTTCCACTGAGAAAATTTGGAAGCTCCATGGCTTATGTTAAAATTAGCTGCCTGGGTTTGAAATTAGCTGCTAGTTCAAGGTTATCCCTTTGTGTTTGAAGGGGATTCCATTGCTAGGGTCAGCCTGGTGTCATACAGAAGAAATGGATACAATTTACTGTGTAATGAATTCCCATTTTTTTCTTAATAAGCATGTATGTATCACTAAAGATTTAGTATCTGTTCAAAAGTTTCCAAATTTTAAAAAAGTATTAACCTGAAGGTGCAGTGAAAAACATAAAGCCCACTTTCATGTGAAACACACTGCAGAGCTATAAAAACTTAATTTATTTTCCTTCCCATAATAACCAGCCACTTAATAAGTTTACTAAGGATGAAAAATGCATTTAACCTTTTAATGAGGCTCTCGTAGTAGCTTTTCTCCTTCAAGAACATAGTTCACGTTCATAAGCTGTACTAGAAAGGATATTTCTAATAAAGTCTAACTTTTAGGGCTTTCTGTCCTCATTTTACCTGTTTTTTTTTTTTTTTATTAAAGATTTTATTTATTTTGAGAGCGAGAATGAGAGACAGCATGAGAGGGAGGAGGGTCAGAGGGAGAAGCAGGCCCCCCACTGAGCAGGGAGCCCGATGCGGGACTCGATCCAGGGACTCCAGGATCCTGACCTGAGCCGAAGGCAGTCGCTTAACCAACTGAGCCACCCAGGCGCCCATTTTACCTGGTTTTAAGAGAGTGTTTCTCAAAGTCTTTCAGGACCCCTTTACATTCCTAAAAATTGGGGAACACAAAGATTTTTGGGGGTTATGTCTATCTATATTTATGATATTTGATAGTAAAACCAAAAATTAAAACACAAAAATATACAAGCATACATTCCATTAGCTATTTTAGCCTCTGGAGGATTCCCTCATGCCCACTGAGGGAATGAAAATGAAAACACACATGACAATATTATCAAGAACATGGTTTTGACCTCAGTGATCTCCCTACAGATTGTCAGGGATGCTCAAGAAAACCCATATTGTACTTTAAGAACCACCAGTTTAGAAGAACTCCCAGTAACAACAACAAAAGCCACAGGCAATAACCAGGGGCCCAAAGTGGTCTAGACTCCAGGCAGGCACATCCGTCCCCTGGGAAGGATGCGACAACTTGATGCACAGCACAGGGAAGACATGGGGCTGGCTAGGCTGGATGGATGCACAGTCAACACCCCAAATCCTTTCTACATTTTATTCTAGACCTAGGAAAACTTCATTCTCATGTGGTTTAGACAAGCTCCAAAACTGGACAAGGAGAAACTGGTGGCACTGAGCTCACAGGGACAGGCCACCGTGCTTCATTGTATTATGTAATAGAGTCATCCCATCTGGCAATTGTGGATTCCATTATGATCCACGGGACACCAAGATCCCTCACAGTGGAGATCTTTGTGCATGACCTGTGTATGACATTCTATGGAGCTGATGAAGGAAATATTACTGATTCTATTTTTATTTTATCTTTTCAAAAATCTTATTCTCAGTATGTTTTAGTTCAGCTGTACCTGTATTTATAAAGGAATCTGTATTATATGAAATACTAAGTATATAGTGGGCAGTATGCTAAAATTTTTTGTTAATGGGCTGCACACTCAAAATGATTTGGATACTATGTGATATTATTTTATTAAAATGTTTTAGCCAGATAAAGTAACAAGATTTACAAAATACCAAATGTTGGTGAGGATCTGGAACAAACTTCTTTCATATCATTGGTGGGAGTATAAATTGGTTGAGATACTATGGAAAATTATATGGCACTCTGTCTAATAAATACCTCTCCTATGGATCAAATTTTATTCTAAGGTGTGTATGTATACGTGTGTATGTGTATGAAGAGAAATGAAGACCAACATTCACTCAAAAAATGGTCAAGAATGTTTCCAGCAGCTCTATTTATAAAAGCTCAAAAATGGGAAGAATCTCAATGATTGTTTTCATTAAAATGGACAAATTATGATGTGTTTATACAATGGAATGCTATAGACCAATTAAATGGAATGAACTATAGATACACACACCAAAAGGGGCAGGGTGGGGGGAACCTCTCCCAGACAGGACGCTGAACAAAAGAAACCAGACTCAGAGGAGTACATACTACATGATCCCATTAATATGAAGTGGGAAAAAAGGCAAAATTAATCTGTGATGGTAGAACTCAAAATAATGGTGCTCTTTGGCAGAGGAAATTAACTGGGAAGGGCACAGGCAAGCCTTCCCAACAACTCGAAACATCTTACATATTCTTGATCTAGGTGTTAGATATGTGAGAATATAGATCTATAAGCATACACTGATCTGTACTTTTAAGATTCGTACACTTCATAGTGCATATAATATATTGAATTTTTTTAAAAAAAGGTTCAAAAAATGTTAGGCCCAAATTAGGAAGTGTCCAACTTAATTTTTTCTCCCATCAAAACTACAGAGGATCTGGGGAAACCTTTAAGCTCCTGAAAACCTAATGTGGAAAATAGGCTTTTAAGACCAACCATAAAGCTTCCTTTTTAAAGCTGTAAATCTGTCTCACTCCTCTCCAGGATCTTTTCCTGGTATGGACCATTTTCCACTGTCCAAACAATCTAATCAGCACCTGCTCTGCATTCACAGCAGGTGTATGTGAAGAGGCTGACCTTCATCCTAATGGTCTTTCTTACCACGTGTGCCCTATCCCCTGGCATCCCAGAACTAAGCTCTCTAGACTCAAGTCAAGAAGTACATTGCTACAGCAGAAGACAGCAAGGAAAAGTTTAGAAAGTCTTAATATTAAATAACATAGAAGGGTGGGCGCCTGGGTGGCTCAGTTGGTTGAGCGACTGCCTTCGGCTCAGGTCATGATCCTGGAGTCCCTGGATCGAGTCCCGCATCGGGCTCCCTGCTCGGCAGGGAGTCTGCTTCTCCCTCTGACCCTCCCAACCCTCCCCCCTCTCATGTGCTCTCTCTCTCTCAGTCTCTCTCTCTCAAATAAATAAATAAAATCTAAAAAAATAAAAAATAAAAAAATAAATTAAAAAAAATAACATAGAAGGGTGTAATGTTACATTAACAGCAACATTAGAAGCCATGTATACGTTATGAGCAAAATTAGGCAAAAGTTTCACATGAATAGAAAAATACTGAGTAAAATCCTCAAATGCTGACAACCCACATCTTTTGAAAATGACATGACCATTCTTTTCCCCATTTTTTAGAGCTTTAAAAATAAAATGTATGCTTCATGTTATTAATAACAGTTAAAAGAATTTGAAAGCCCAAGCCTATTTGAAACTATGCCTCAATTTCCATGATTAAGAGTCTTTTAATTCTCAATGATTAGGAGTTTATTCTTGACTGCAGGTGTCCCCAAGTTATGGCTTTTTCTTGGCATTTCAAGACATTTCACTAAAATGATATTCCAGCATGGTCCATTCAGATTCTCTGAAGCAGAGACTTCTAGCTTCACATCAACTCCAGATCTGCCTTTATGTGCCTGGTTTGAAATCTGGCTCCTTCGTCCATATCCCATTTCAGCCACAGGGCCACTTACTCCCCTAGACCATACCGTTCTTTCCCCACACCCCAAAACACTACCTCTATTTTAGCTGGCTCAACGTCACCTCTGCAGAGACCAAATTCACAGATGTTGATGACAGTGACAGATGAGCCACGTGAGGACAGCACAGGACTGTAGGCAGGTGGGTGAATCAAAATCATGTGGTAGACAGAAACATGGACAGTAGGGAACTTGACGACAAAGCTAGTATTGAAGGGATGTATGGATGCTGTGATTTCTGGAGAGCAGACATCTGTGGCTTGAGTAAGATACATCAAAAGTACAGCTCAGACAAAAAGATGAGGAAAAAGAAAAGCCACAGAGTTCTGAAGTTCTCCAGGTCTACTCTATAGTGTTACTGTATGACTGTTAACTCCAAAGTCTGCTTTGAAAAATTTGGTCTTAATTTGAAATTAAGAACCTTCTTATGTAAGGATGAAGGCTGCCAGACGATGTTCAGAAAGATAGAGTGGGGTGCAAAGTCAGAGAAGTCTATAAGCAGTGGAGTGGGCTACCTTCAGAGTGAGCTAGGGCTTCCCCCAAGAGTCCTTATAGAATCTAAAGAAGGACATCAATGCCCTAACCTAGGATACAGTGGACCCTTAGTCTAAAGGGAAGTTATTTTCAAATTTCTTTATCAACAAGACTTCTGAAATAAAACCTTTGATTACTTGGATTATTTTTTAAGAAAACAGTAGGATATGCTAGAGTGTGGTATAAGGAGATTGGTGTAAAATTTATATGGAAAAGAACTATTTAAAGAAGTCAGGCAGGTACACAGGTGTCAGAGAAAACAAACGGGGGCTACAGAGAACAAATGCTAGCTCTTCTGAAAAGCTTGCTTAGAAAAACAAAATAGGCTATCTCTTGTCAAATTCTATTAGAGGGCATCACACTGAAGTAAAAAGATTTTCTAGTGCTGGAAAGCCCCACTAACTAGCTGTTAGGATTCTGCAGATCAGAGCTTGGGTCAGCAGGGTGAAGATGGGCTGGGCTATATTAGGCAGGCAATATACCTTTAAGCTGGGCTAAATAAATGAAAAACATTTTCTAGGGGAGACTCCAATTTTCACAGGTTTACCCAATACAAAAAGCTAGTTTTTATGTGTTAAATAAATAAATAAATAAATAAATAAATAAATAAATAAATAAATAAATAAAATAAAACTTGGTTTGGGCTAATTCTACATGTCTAATATATAGAATTCTTGATTTTGCCAAGTGGTTCAATCATTACTACTAAATACTTAGTACAATTTTCACCTAGCGTGACAAGTGTCTGAAAGGACTATTTTTAACATAGTGAATATACTGGTTTAAATTAAAAAAAAAAAAAAAAACCATTTTGATCATATGTTGTTTGTACCTGAACTTTACCATTAATATAATTTAAGAATTCCATTCTCAGGAATTAAAATCCTTGAATTGTAATAGTTTTCTTTTATTGCACTAAATCTTGGCCATATTTGTGTTAGATCCACTTGTGGATTTGATTTCTCTCAAAAAGAAAAGTAAAACAAATCCATCCTTGAAGGCAACTTTGATGTGTCTGTGTTTGCACAACAGACTAGAGCAGTTAAGGAGTTTTTCCCAAACATGGAATACAATGTTTACCCACTGGAACCTATCCAGTCAAAGGAAAATAAAATTTATTTAATTCCTTGGAAAGTACTGAATCACTTTAAAGTCTCTGTATATTTTTATAGGAAAACTCAAGTCATGCTGCTCAGCTGGAATTGTTCTAGGCTTCAGTATAAACATGCCATCACTTACTGTATATGTACAAGGTAAACTTTAAAATGGACTGTTTATCAGGAGATTTCTAAGAAAAAAAAATCTTCCTCCATTTTTAAATGGTTTTAAACCTCAAGATTCATAGGTGGACAGATGATCACACACACACACAACCATGAGCAACTTTTTGCAATGGTTCTGATGTGTCAAGAAATACATTTCCAACAATTTGGGGGGCATTTATACTTGCAATGAATTTTCCACAAGATCCTCAGTTGACATGTCCATTCTATTAGAGAAATAAAACACTAAATACTGATCTATTGGTTTTTCTGATATTACCCCTTTGCAGGAAGTTGGCCTTATGTGATGACGAGAACAAGGACTTTGGGAGTGGGCCTGATTTGGAATCTGGCTGGGGGATGGTGGGAACGTTGTTCATTTTCATAACTCCAGTCACCTCCTCAAATCAAGTGGGGAGAACACCGGCTCCCTCAAAGGAGCTCGTCAGAATCAAGTGAGATGATGTATGTAAAGTAGCAGGTGCAGGCCATTTTGTTCTTGTTTATGTTTTCTCCCTGATTTCCTCCACTGCTATGCAAACACTCTCACTGTGGGGGAGTGTTCACAACTCAGTCCCGATTCCTGGCACCAAACATCATGCCAGGTGCTCCCTCTGATGGCTTGCCTTTCTTTTGCACCCTCCATGAGGCAGAAAAGCAGGCCAGTCTGGTTTGGAAATGCCCATACTGCTCAAAAGCCCAATGCTCAGCTTAGGAGTTCACCTTGGTAAAGCGTACTAGTAAATACATTAATGACTAACTTCATTCCCAGCCAAAACAAAACAAAATGCACAGCCAACTCAAAACAGGACCTGTGATGCACATTCCACTTCTTGCTTTTTCCAAGTAGACTGATGTTCTCTCCTCTTCCCAGGAGGGATCAGATGACAAACTAAGACATGTTGTCCCAGTCACCCTGATGTTTCTTGGCCCCCTTGACAGCATTTCCTCATCCACACCCAAGTGGAGGAATCCAGGTGGCTGGGATGCCAGAAACCTACCTTCTTCATTTCCCCAGTAGCTTGTGGCATCCTTCTGAACCTGGTCATTACAGAATCATCTCCATATGGAAAAGGACTCCCTCTAAGAAGCACTGAAGTAGGCTCAATGTGAAAGATCCAGAAATGAAATGAGCCTGGTTCCAGGAATGATTTATAAGGTTTAAAACTACAACAAACTGGAGGAGTACCGAACTTTGTCACACTGCTTAAGCTTCGTATCCCCCAGAGTGTTGAGAAACGATCCTTAGGGACATGGGGATGGAAAGGTGGCCTACCATCTGCAAAGGGACTCATGCCTGCAAGCCAGACTCCACAAGAACCAAGAGAAGTCCTTCAGCTGAGGCCTCATCTTCCCCAGGACTGAGCAAGCAAGATAAGTAGGTGTTTGACTTCAATGGGAGATTTTAGCCACAAACACCATGATCGGGTATCCTATTTTATTTGTAAGGATTAGAAGGAATTTACACATGTGGAGGGGAGCTGGCTATATAGGACATGTGTAGAATTTTTATAATCAATATGTAATACCCAAATATAAAAGATCACACATTTTTTTTTTTAAAGATTTGAGAGGGAGAGGCGGATGGAGAGAGAGAGTACATGAGCAGGAGGGACACAGGGAGAATCTCAAGCAGACTCCATGCTGAGTGCAGAGCCCAATGTGGGGCTCAATCTCAGGACCCTGAAATCATGACCTGAGCCAAAACCAAGAGTCAGATGCTTAACCGACTGTGCCACCCAGGAGCCCCTATACTTGCTTTTTTAGAAAGAATCAATATGGAGCCATCTGTGCAAATGCTCAATGACATCATGAAATTAAAGGTAACTTTTACATTTATCTGCCCCTGGTGTCATCTTTAATGAGAATGGATCTGTTATCACAGTGTGGACCAAACAGGCTCATGAACATGGGGGGACAGAGCACCTCCTCGTTTATTCCCTGCATTATTTCCCTTCAAACTAAAACTGGGCCAGCTTTGTCAAGCTAAATTCTAATGCAGGTTTCACAGTCCTCTAGAAAAGCTCTATTACAGCTCAGAGCTTAAGAGCTTAAGAGGTCTGTAACTTCTTTAAAATTAAAAAATAAAGTCTAAAATCCCTAAAACTATTTCCATAGGATCCTTCTTTTACCATCTCTCCCTGTAATTGACAGGAAGAAAAATCTGGGGAAAGTGGGATCATAATTTTGATGTTCCATAAACATCTCAAGTTCACTAGACTACATTGTTGTTCCTTACATAACTCATGCCCCCAAAGTAGTATCTTGATTTCTTCAGGCTAAAGTATACCAAAGATATGGTCAGTGAATGTCCAAACAGCCCAGTTCCTTAAAAGATCGCAGAACACAGCGTAAGCAAGAACGGGTCTTGCTTAAAGACCATCACCTGTGCTTGAGATGCTCCAGAAAGGAGACAGAAAGGAACCCAAGCCAGAAACACCACTGCCTGAACGTCTGACACTGGGAGACAAGGATCCTGAGCTCTTGGTCATTTAATATCTCTTTGAGAAATGATGGCACATGCTTCCCTACAGATGGTGGTTTTCCACACAATGGAAGGCCCCTCCACAGAGCCTATGCAATTCTAGGACACCATCAGTGTTCTTCATCACCGTTCCAAGTGACAGCTCGTATGCCATCATGGAGCATTTATTTCTGAGAACATACCCTTGAGTGGGTGGAGGGGTAAGAGCAAACAAAAGATTGCTGAGGTTTGAGGGAAGGGCACTATTAGAAAAGTACAATGAAGGGGCGCCTGGTTGGCTCAGTCAGTTGGGCATCTGTCTTCAGCTCAGGTCATGATCCCAGGGTCCTGGGATCGAGTCCCTCATTGGGCTCCCTGCTCGGTGGGGAGCTTGCTTCTCCCTTGGCCTGCCACTTCCCCTGCTTGTGCACTCTCTTTCTGTCTCTAATAAAAAGAAAAAAAAAAGAAAAGTACAATGAAGAGGAAACCCAGGTACACCGAGGACAAAGTCAACCAACTGCCCAAATCTCTGGGTAAGGTACAGGCTAGTTTGTTGAGAAGAGCAACAATGTGCTAGACCTAATATCGGAGTAGCCTGCAACTCTGGAACCAAAATGGCGCAGCCTAGGAGTATTGGCTCTGAGGCTACGGCCTCTACTCATGACTAGCTGTGGAACTTTACGGCCTCAGTTTTCTTATCTGTAAAATGGAAATTATGTTAGCACTTTATAGATTTTTGTTAAGGATTAAATATATCAAGTGTTTTGAATACTGCCTGGCATCTACTCAAACATTTTATATCTTACTTCCTAATTATAATCCCTCATAGTGGGAGGATCCCCTATTTTTTGCTTGGTAGAAACTGAGCTTAAGTTCAAAGAAACCTGTCAAAGACCATTCCTACAAATGGTGAAGCCAAAATTTAAACATGCTCTTCTCACATCAGTAAGTCAAACACTTAAAATATTTGAAATATGTATTCTACCTTCATCTAATGTCCTAGCTCGGTGATTCTCCAAAAGTGCTTCCAGATTAGCAGCAGGAGCATTAGCTGAGAAATTGTTAAAAACATGAGTTTTCAGGTCCCACCCCACATCTGTCATGCAAAATTAACATGGCAAGTACAGCTGTGCACAGCTTTCTCTTTCTATGGAGAATAGGACAACTTTAGCAGAAGCATTACAGGATATCCTAAAGGAATGAATAAATCATGGGAATGAAAGTTATGGCACAGAGAATATAGTCCATGATACTATTGTAGCACTGTATGGTGACAGATGGGAGCTATGCTTGCAGGGAGTGTAGCATAACAGATAGAGATGTGGACTCACTATGTTGTACACCTGAAACTAATGTGTGTCAACTATATTTCAACAAAAAAATTTTTAACAGAAACCCAAATATCCCAGAAGAATTGTGAAATACTAGAAAATGTGTTTAAGTAAAGATTGTAGGCAATTTTACCCCAGAGATCTTGAACAGGAGACAGTTGACATTGTAGAACAGCTGAATTTCCAGTTTTCCTGGGAGCACAGAGCTGAATCATTGTAGGACCAATTTTCCATGTGACTTAGGGCAACTCAACAAATCTGGGCCTCAGTGAGCAAAGTGAGTGATGTCCCCTATCCCTTACCACATTATATTCTACTCCATGAACTCTAAACAAATATTCCCCTACTATACTTTTATAAGTATGATGTAGAATAAAATATAAATCTCGGGAATAAGGTAACCTGTTGAATAGAGTTATAAGAAAATGAAATTATTTTGGTTTCAAATTAGATCAGAGAAGCAAAATTTGCAAGGGTTTTAGAATCTCATTATTCCAACATTGAAAGTAAAAACATGTAGAGTATAAGAAAAAAAAAAAGTCTACATGATCATCAAATTAGTTATATAAGTAAGTTAACTTTGTGAAGAGGGGGGAAAAATATTATTAACCCACTCCATGTTAAGTTTGCCGTAGCAAGGAGCTTCCGTTGGAACCCACGCTGGGAGCCTGAGTCTATGTATGGCACAACTCTCAGACTGGGAATCCAGAACCTGAGTTCTAGTCTGAGCTGGGTCTAACTAAACATCAGCTTATTTTGGCTCAAGACTCAGTTGTATCACTGTGAACTGTGCACAGAGATTAAGTTACATCCTATTTTAGATTTTTCTGAAACTAATTTTTTAATCCTCATTGACCTATCAGACCACAGAGGTGAAGATGCATCATTATACAGGTCCCTGCTGGTAGAAGGGGTGGCCCAAACCACTAGGCAATAAACATGTAAAGCACTGAAAGAGAAGTTTCAGGATGTTTTGGTCTGAGTATAGACCATAGACAGAAGTCACAGACCCAACCTACAATGACGTTATCCTCATAGTGAAGGTCATTCTGATACCAACAGGATGGCGTGAAGTTTCAATACAAAGTCATCTTTTTTTTTTTTTTCCAGGGGGGGGGTTCATCACTTACTTTCCTAAATATGCACATGTTAAGTAGCATATTTATTCAATGATCTATTAGATGTATGTACAAGTATTATTGTTGGAGAAGAAAAGGGGAGAACAAACCAGATTTGGGACTTACTCCCCAGGGATGGAAATAAGGAATAAGTCAACTACACAGCAGCAGCAAAATGTGGCAGAAGGAAGAACTGCCTTAGTAGATCTCAGCTTTAGGAAGGCCTGCTTCTCACCTTGACTCCTTGAACACGGATGCCCCTAAGGCCCTCACAGGGGCCATCAGCTTTGGACTTTGTTATCACTTAGCTTCCACTGATCAGGAATTCCTGGAGAAGTCCCACCCCTTCTGCCTAAAGATCCAAACCACATGACCGGTCATTTTAAAATTGAAAAATGCCTCCAAGTTCTTTATGATTGGAGAGTCTAATGGGAGCTAAAAAGTCAAAGACCTTCAAAATCTCCCAACTTTACATTTCAGTTTATTGAGCATGTAATATGAAACTTGGTGGCTAATACCATCAATGCCTCTTTCAACTCAGAAAAGGAAATATCAGAAATCTGTAATAGTTTGAGGGAGATCAGATTTGTTTTTTCCTGCCCCACCAGGAACATTCTGTGCACCATACGACAAATCACCCTGGGAAATACACCCATTCAAAGGGCCAGGAGTCTCAGGATGAGCTGCCAGGGGCCATGGTGCACACAGGGATGGAGGCAACGAAAGACCGCCCCGGGGCTGCAGAAGACACAATGGGAAAATGAGGAAAAAGAGGGAGAATGATAAGAATCATGGGAAGGGGGCGCCTGGGTGGCTCAGTCGTTAAGTGTCTGCCTTCGGCTCAGGTCATGATCCCAGGGTCCTGGGATTAAGCCCCGCGTCTGGCTCCCTGCTCAGCGGGGAGCTTGCTTCTCCCTCTCCCTCTGCCCCTCCCCTGCTCATGCTCTCTCTGTCTCTCAAATAAATAAATAAAATCTTAAAAAAAAAAAAAAAAGAATCATGGGAAGAATCAATGGGAAGGCCAGAAGCAGCCCTGGAAGGCAGGGCTTTCAAAGACCCAGGCTTTATCAGGGGTGGTCAGAAGCCATAAAAAGGCTTTGTGTAGGAAGAGGACATGAGCCCACCTGCCTTACCAAGATCCCTTAGTGAATAAAGACCACTTTTTTTCTGAGGATGAACAGGATCGACTCAGTAGCCTGAAGTCCAAATGGTCCCTGTCTCCTTTATCAGTCAGGCAAGTGACATAAATAGAGGTTCATGATCATGGTCATTGTATCATCCCAGTTCCAACAAGCCTACCCAGGGGCCACAGAGCTGCATTCCACTGCTCCTCTGGGGTGGATGCCAGTGCCAAGAGCAGTGCAGAGAATATGCTCAGAAAAAGGAAACACAAATTAACTCTGGCAGATATTTGGCTCATTTTTCAGAAATCATTTAAAAAACAGCATTTTCTAATAGCCAGAAGGGAGGGAAATGCTC
The DNA here is from genome assembly GCF_011800145.1 of Mirounga leonina. NCBI lineage: Eukaryota > Metazoa > Chordata > Mammalia > Carnivora > Phocidae > Mirounga > Mirounga leonina. Next base: position 13,322,060 of record NW_023270380.1, on the reverse strand, counting down.
AGAACTGGCAAAATCACCATGGGACCTAGAGCAACCATGCCCTGCTTCGCGGCACTGCCCCTTGATTTTTTTTTTTTTTTTTTTTTGCACTATGCTTGCAGAGGAACATCTGTGTTTACATCAGTGAATGTCAAAGAGGCACAAAAGAGAAATGGCTAAATACAATTAAAGAGGTAGAATCGGAGTATGCTGTGGCATTTAAGAGCAAAAAGGAGACCAAACCACATGACTGAGAGCCAGAAAATGGATAACCACACTGGAATGAAAATAAAAGCCAACTCCAACAATCAAGAAAAATCTTTGCACTCTGCCAGTGCATCTGCATGCCTGGTGTGTCCCCTTTTCTCACCCTCCAAACCTACTGCTTGTTTAGAAAAATGAAGAGGAAGAGTGGCATGGGGAGATGAGCAGTGACAGGAGATCATTCTTCTTTCAGCCTGATTACTTTCCTGAGTATCACAATTGCTTTAACTCCTTAACGAAATACGAAGTATACAGTATCTATGGTAGAAAACTGGAGATGAACGATTTAGCAAAAGCACATTAGAGGAAAACACCCCTCCCCGCCCCACAGGTTGCCACAGAGAACTTCAAAGTACTAAGTCCCTATTTTTATAATACTTTTAAGTGAGCCTTTCTATAGATGAAGCCATAATGGAAAAAGTTGATTGACTTGACTACATAAAACTTAAAATTTTACATAAAAGAATAGTAAGCCAATTTTTTAAATAAAATAGGTAAATAGGAGCACCTGGGTGGCTCAGTCGGTTGGGCATCTGCCTTCGGCTCAGGTCATGATCCTGGAGTCCGGGATCAAGTCCCACATTGGGCTCCCTGCTCAGCGAGGAGCCTGCTTCTCCCTCTGACCCTCCACCCTCTCATGTACTCTCTCTCATTCTCGCTCTCTCAAATAAATAAATAAAATCTTTAAAAAAATAAAAAAAAAATGGGCACCTGGGTGGCTCAGTCGTTAGGTGTCTGCCTTCGGCTCAGGTCATGATCCCGGGGTCCTGGGATCGAGTCCCGCATCGGGCTCCCTGCTGAGCAGGAAGCCTGCTTCTCCCTCTCCCGCTCCCCCTGCTTGTGTTCCTTCTCTCACTGTGTCTCTATCAAATAAATAAAATCTTAAAAAAAAAAAAAAAAGTAGGGAAATAAAAAAACTTCTTAAATTATGATAGAAAATTTTAATTAAGTTTGGTCATCTAAGTTTTTGATAATATCTATCATTTCCTTTGGGGGTATTATACACACCTCTTAACAGCCATGCAAAATAAATGGTAGTTAAGTATAGTTAAGCTGGGAGTGTAAAGGAGAGAGGAGTATTATTTACTCATTCAGCTTCATGAGTGTACAACCTGTGAAACAGTAGAGGGCCCAATCTTAGAAGATGCCTATGCTTGGTTTAATACTATGCTGTCACGGTCTTGACATTTTTTTAATTTTTTTTTTTTTTTAAAGGAGCCCTCAATCTTCATTTGTCTTTGGGCTCTGCAAATTGTGTACTGGTCCCATCCATACTCTCCTATAAATAACCTATCTACAAAGTAAGTTTTGTGCCAAAGAAGAATACCAAAATGCTTAGAAGTTTATGGCCTAGAAGAAATTTAGTAGTCAGATTATAATAAAGAGATTGAGACACATGGTAGAGATGAAGCTCCAGCAAGGGAAACATTACTTTTTGGTGGACTGAGGTTAGTGTCTGTGGAAGAGGCAGCTTTTGGTTGGATCTTAAAAAAAAAATAAGATTTGAACACTGATGGGAAGAACAAAGAACAGGACACAGAGGCAGTGAGCCATCTAAAAGCACGGGGACTGAGGGACTGGCTGGCCACAGGGACCTGTTGGGTTTGCCCTCAGCAAGAAGACCCCAGGCTGGGAGAGCAGGCGGAGGTGGCTATGAGAGAGCTTTGAATATCCAGCTAATGAGGCTGGGCATAATTCAAGAGCTGCCGGGAGCCATGGGAGGGTTAGCGAGAACCCAGGTAGCCAGAGTCATCATTTAGGAAGATGAGAGCCGGCCCCAGGCAAGGCCAGTCCCCGCGTCCCCTCTTTGGGCTCCCAGCCCAAGGCCACCTTCACAAATGACATGGACCTGATGCTTTCCCGAGTGGCTGGAGGGCAAGCGACAGTCCACGCCTACCTCTCATCCTGCCAGTTAGACGTCACCTGCTCTAAACTGGCCAAGTAGATGTGTTCCCACACTCTGGACAACCAACCTTTACTGTTTCAGGTCTGAACTGTCAGAGCAGATAACCAATGTACGCAGCTCTGAAAATACAACAGAAATGAAAGCATATGCACGCTCAATTAGAAGAGTAACACCACCACCACCACCAACACAGTGAGACTTCATCGCCTCACCTAGTGCCTCTAAAAAGGTTTCTGTGGGTCATGGGAGACAGCATGGACACTTATCCCATTTTCTTGAGAAAAGAAAACTATGGAAGCTGAAACCTACATCCCAAGTGCCCAAGGCTTAGGTATGTGTGACAGTCTCTGCCCTCCAGGCAAGGATTTTATCAATTACCAGTTGGGATTTTTCTCTGTTAGGGCTGCATCAGAAGAAATCAGTAACTTGCACTTTGAATTTGGATTTTTTAAGTTTTTATTTCTTCAGTCTCTCTCTTGGTCTCTCTATTCTCTTTCTATTCCCCCACACCCATATCAATATATATACATATTTATCGACATACTCACACAAATATAGACCTATACACACCCACGCATATGTGGCACCTGAGTAATTTCCTTGCAAACTATACTAAACTCCAAACAGAAACTTGCATTTATACTTCTAAGGGTTTCATCCAATCACGTTCCAGAAAAATCCCAACCCCCTACTGATAATTTTAATATATTATTGATACTGAATTAGAATTTTATTGTCCCTTTAGCAGGAATATAAAGAAATATGTGGAAATGAAAAATGTATAAAGAATCAGGAAATAAATTACATAAAATACTCAAGTAAAGACTATTAAAACTGCATAAGAAAATGCAACAGATACCTGTCATGATGTATCACTGAAATGAAATGGGATTTAGATTTAGCTCCAGTGAAACCATTTCTTCACCAAAAAAAATATGAAATGAAAAAGCCAGTTTAATATTCTAGCTCTGAAAAATGAGATCATAAGTGACACTACACCACTTCTTTAGCAAACCATCTGTATAGCACTATTTAAGAATGGTTCAGCTTTCAAAAGAAAAAAAAACCCACACAAAATAACTACTTTTTGGAAATAAGTCAATATTCTTTTAAATGATAAGATAATGTGTTTCCTTTAAAGTTAGCTTAGAGACAAAGAAAGGCATTTCAGTGAATATCAGCGTATTCCTCAGGAATGAAAAGCTGTTTTCTTATCCCAATTCCCATGCTATACTGAATTATGATAATATAGGATATCAAGAAAAGCTTTTGATATATCAGAACTAAAACATAAAACAAATTTAATTTGGGAAATTAAACTCAGGATTAAAGGATAATGAGCTTCATCTTGGAACTTTTCCATCTTAGTCATCTGACCTTTAACATGGAATTTTACACGAGAGGATTTAATCAGAAGAGGTGCCCCAGACACATTAACTGATAAATAGTCAGGGATGGACTCCATTCCCCTTTTCGTTCAAATTCTCCTTTGTTTCTCTGAGCGTCACTCCTCCATGTTCAGTGAAACTCTCAAGTTCTGACTTATTCACCTATCATGGAAATTGGTACCAGAAACAGAAAGAAGCCCGTCCAAAATCTTGTGCTTCCACAAACCTGTAGGCTATTCAGCCTAAGATGAAGGCAAAGGCCTTCCCTGGGCTGCAAGTCCAAGAAGAGGGTTGAATAGACAATGAGCACCCTTGGAAGAAGAAAATAAAGCATCCTACCTTTTTAAAAATTCCATATACTCGGTATGCTTGATGAGTCCTGTCCTCATCATGATTGTTTGAAAACATTGTCGATCAATGGCCCAGAGTTTCACATTTACAAGAGCTGGAGAAGAGGGGGAAAAAAAAAAACAGGAAAAAATAATTAGACAATTTCAACCGTGAACCACATCATGCAGAAGAGGGATTCAGGAGAGTTATGGAGATGATGAGCCCTCATTTACACTTGATACCATCGTGCTATCCTGTTTTGTTAAGGAGGCAAGTATTCTTACAGGCAAAATGTAGTTCATAATTTTCCATCTAGTGTTATTGCCTAATAGGAAGATTCTTGTTGCTCTTCTGTCCTTAAGGGATGGGAATGCCTAAGTACACACTGAAAAAATTTAGTACTTTCAAGACTATCTGTGAACAAAATCACATAGAGAGAAAGATTCACAATTAATAACACTCCCTGGTAATTACCTGGGATGGTGTTCATGACTCAAATGATCACATTTTCATTGTAAAAGGTAGAGGTGAAAACTCAGTCTTCAGGCTTAGGGGTGAATTTAACATAATAGAAATAATTGCACAATGATTTCTACATGAAACTCACTTTTACAAATTGTAACCTGTGCCCAAAGTTGTCCTGTGAAGTTCTACCAGGTATATTTGTTGAATTTTAATTTCTAGTCTCTTATGTACACGGTCTTTGACAATAATAGTGTTGAAATGGAATACCACAGAAGTTTACCATTTCATCTATTAAGAAACAAGTTTTGGGAAAAGATGCTATAGGGTAACAGAATGATATAGAAGATACACTTAGGTTTTATTTATTTATTTATTTTTAAAGATTTTATTTATTTATTTGACAGAGAGAGAGACAGTGAGAACAGGAACACAAGCAGGGGGAGTGGGAGAGGGAAGAAGCAGGCTCCTTGCTGAGCAAGGAGCCCGATGTGGGACTCGATCCCAGGACCCTGGGATCATGACCTGAGCTGAAGGCAGACGCTTAACGACTGAGCCACTCAGGCGCCCGATACACTTAGGTTTTAAAAGAACACACTAAAAGTCTCTGTAACAGAATCTGTGTGCTGGGCATACCAGACGCTTATTGTACTATGCTCTCTGTTTTTATGTACGTTTCCAAATTTTCACAACAGAAAATATTTTAAGTTAGCACACAAATGAAGAAAGCCAATTCAGAGATCGTACCCATGGGGGTTGGGGTAAATAAGGACTATGCAGGGGTTGGAGCCAGACAAGGGAGAAGAGACAGTTTATAGTTCAATGAGCTGAACGTGGAAATACTGAAGAGGACAATTCTCTCAATAAGCCCACTGAATGTAATGGTTGGAGATCTGGGGGTAGGGGACAGGGGCAGAGTATTAGGCTGCAGGTGTGACACATGGGGAGGGGCTATGAGTAACACAGAGCAACAGAGGGAAAGACGAGAAAGGAAATACCGTGCTCTAGCGGAAAGCCCTATCTTTGAATCTTATCTAATTTTTCCTCGCAGAATTGTTCGAAGCTCAGAAACTAGAACATGACTTCTCCCTTAACCTGCTCTTTATTGGAGAACAAAACGTGCTCAGTTAATGAGAAAACGAACAAAGCATCAAAGGCTGATGTGCGCATGGCTCTGTGCCAAGCAGCCTTTAAAAGTGAACCTTCGTCCCAAACAAAGCTCCCGGCACAGGCACTCCCCAGCTACATTTTAGTTTTTTGGCTGAATCCAGGCTCCTTTCCAGAACACCTGTTCACTTGAGACAAACCCTAAGACTGGATGACATGACCATGAAGGATTGCCAATTTAGGATTCACCAGAAGGAGAGTCTTTTAGAAATGACAGGAGCTGAGCTAGGGGAGAGACAGAGGAGGGGAGAGCACAAGAGCAGCCCTGGGAGGGGGCCTGGGCTGGGGAGTCCAGGCAGGGATACCACAGACTGAAAAGGTGGAGACTCTGCGGGGTTGCTCCATATTTTCCTTTATTTATTTGAGAGAGAGAGAGAGAGAGTGCACACAAGCAGGGGGAATGACAGGCAGAGGGATAGGGGGAAGCAGACTCCCCACTGAGCAGGGAGCCCAATGTGGGGCTCGATCCCAGGACCCTGAGATCATGACCTGAGACAAAGGCAGACGTTTTACCCACTGAGCCACCCAGGTACCCTGGGGTTGCTCCATAATTTGAATGCGAGTTGCTGCAGGGGAACCTGGAAACCAGATATAGGAAGCAGGGATTCATGTGATGAACAACAGAAGGCTACTAGAGACCTTAAAACAAAGGGAAGAACCAGAATTTAAGAATATACCACAGATATATCAAAAGTGTTTGAATGCTTACAAGAAAAAACAAAACAAAACAAAACAAAACCCAATTCTATATTCATCTTCATTCTTAACTGTTCCTAGGTATTTCCAGTATACAAAGTCTTCCTCCAAAGGATAAATTAGGATACACCAATTTTACTTTAAAAATAGTGGCAATACAAATAATTGTACTATCAAATATATACATCTTGCCCTGTACCTCAAAGGTCTAGTTAGAGGCAGGTTTAAGGGAACTCAAGCATGCATGCATGAGATGGCTCTGCCCTGCAGACACACTTCACCAGCATCCCCCCAGCGGCAGTATATAAAAATTTCTATTACGGGCTCTTACACCGACAGATAGGATCACAGCGATAGCTGATAAAGACTAATCTCGGAGGGGCATAAATTGGCTTCAAAAGCACCCGAGTCAAGCAGAAAACAGACCAACACTGCCGAATAACACTTTCTGTAAAAACCGGAAGGCAGAGCCGGAATAGGACGGAAATGGAGAAAAACGGTTCTGGTCATGTGTTGCGTGCACAGTTTCAAACAAGGAGTGGTAAGTACCAAGCAGAGGTCATGGCACTCAGGAGTTAAGTGAGGAGGGCCGGGGGTGTGTGGGGGTGTCCGTACACACACACACACACACACACACACACGTGAGCACATGTGTTGTGACCAAGTTTTCTGCAACAGTTTGAGTCTGAGTTCACACTTGGAGGCCAGGCTCTGCCCCTGGTCCCTCCTGATGAGCCAGGTTTCTGCCCTATCTGTGTCACTATCTAGAACATGTTACCAAAATTGTTCACGATGTCTGCTATGTCTAGATCATGTTTCCTCAAGTAAGTTGGTATGTTACTCCCAGAGAAAAGTCCATGTCTCATTTCTTAGAACTTCTCCCCACTCAAGAAATTAGTTTTTCATTTGCCAAGCATTGGGTCTATCTGTTAATTAATGTAATTTATGTACCTAAAGTTCACCTAAGGAAAAAGTAAGCCTAGGTGGACTCTAATGTTACATTAATTCAGTTTAGATATTTTAATCAGGCCTCATAATCCATGTATTGAAAAATGAGCTCTAAAAATAAGTTCACAGAATCTAATAATTTCATTTTATCTTCTGATTCCCATTTACATGGGCTATTGGAATGTCTCTAAGTAAAACTGTTTCAGATATTTTGTGTGATAATGAACATGGCTTGATGAGATTGCGAATTTTCCATGACCTTGGGTGAGATGCCAAAACCTTTTCTGTATTCAGCCAATATACCTATAGTCAAGTCAGTATTTCACAGGTGGGCAAGCATGACTAATAATCACCTCACCTTGTTATCAAGAATGTGGTTATATTCGAGTTGTGATTAACGTCTTGCTTCTTCAACAGCCCGCTGGAGCGTAAGTCTGGTGCTTTCATACCTTACAGACCATTTGAAAAAATTAACAAACAAAACAAAACAATCTTTCCATGTACCTTTGATTTTAAGTGGTGTATTAATCTCTGTAGGGAGTAGTCACTTGACAAAGTTCCTGTGATTTTCATCATGATTACAGTTTTTGAACATGTAAGTCTCAAGGGCATTAGGCAGATGAAGTGTTGGGAACAAAGCTTCCTTTTTGTTCAAGTATGTATCTAAAATTCTCTGCTGGAACAGTGATCATTTCTTCAGTTAAAGGCCACATTGAACTCAGAGGAAAACAGGCCAATTCCCATTCCTCTGAGATCTCTAAGTGTAGGAGTCCATCAAGAACACATTCAACATAGGCCACGGTTGGCCTGGAATTTGCCTGACACTAAGATACTACAGAGGGGGAGCCACGAAACTGTGCTAGACTCTCATCACAAATCTGGGCTTGGCTTAAATTCTATTGGGGAATTCACCTGCTGTGCAATTCAAATTTTGGACGAATACTGAGAAAGCATGTGTGGGTATACAACACTTACAGTCTCGATATTTTTCAGCCCATATTTATTTTATACCAATCTAGCCAACACTGGTGCTATATATAACGGATAGAAAACAAACATATAGCTCCTGCCTTTAAGCACCTTGTGATCTAGAACAGAGGCCAACAAACTGTGGTCCGTGCCAGACCGGGCTCGTGGTCAGTTTTTATACAGCATGCCAGCTATGAATGGGTTTTCTATTCTTTTTTTTTTTTTTTAAAGATTTTATTTATTTATTTGAGAGAGAGAGACACAGCGAGAGAGGGAACACAAGCAGGGGGAGTGGGAGAGGGAGAAGCAGGCTCCCCGCAGAGCAGGGAGCCCGATGCGGGACTCGATCCCAGAACCCTGGGATCATGACCTGAGCTGAAGGCAGTCGCTTAACCAACTGAGCCACCCAGGCGCCCCTGGGTTTTCTATTCTTAAATGGCTGAAATTCTTTTTTTTTTTTAAAGATTTATTTATTTATTTATTTATTTATTTATTTATTTGAGAGAGAGAATGAGAGAGAGAGAGCACATGAGAGGGGGGAGGGTCAGAGGGAGAAGCAGACCCCCTGCTGAGCAAGGAGCCAGATATGGGATTCGATCCCGGGACTCCAGGATCATGACCTGAGCCGAAGGCAGTCGCTTAACCAACTGAGCCACCCAGGCGCCCTGGCTGAAATTCTTAAAAAGAAAAATATTTCCTGACACATGAGAATTCTAGGAAAGAAATTTCGGTGCCCATAAAACATCTGATTAGAACACAGCCAAGCACATTTGTTTCCATATTGTCTCTGACGGAATGGAGTCGTTTCGACAGATAGTATCTGGCCCCTTGCAGGAAACACTTGCTGTCTCCTCATCTCCCATAATCGAACAGCCCATCAAGATGGAGTACCAGCGGTGGGAAAGTATCTGGGGCTGTGAGTACACAGCTAAGGCCTCCCAGACTCCCCTGCTCCCTGTGGGGAAGAGCTGATTCAAGGCACTGCAGAAGACCATCTCCTAAGCCACGGTTCTTCACCTGGTGCTATGGACGGAATAGGTCTCCCCCAAATTCAAAAGTTAAAGACTTAATCTCCATCGTGATGGTACTTCCAGACAGGGCCTATGGGAGGTACATCAAGTTCTGGTAATAATTCCAATGGGGCAGGGTTGGGGGGGGTTCCCCACACCAACAAGCAACTCTGAGGACACCAGTTTGATGTTCTACAATTCAACTCAATTCTGACACTATCTACCCAGAGGTGGCATCAGACTCTGAAGTTAAGTTTCACTCTTGAAAAATTGCTTCCCCTCCTCCTACCCTGAGAGGCCAGTTGACAGCCCCTGTACTTGCCAATAAGGACATGGAGAGATGTAGAACACCATTAAATGTTAGGGAAGTGCAAATCAAAACCTCAATGAGATACTACTTCACACCCATTAGATGTGAACACATTAGAACTCTCGTGCATTGTTGGTGGGAATGGGCAATGTTGGAGACACCACGGAAAATGGTAGAGCAGTTCCTTAAAAAAAAATAATAATAATAAAAAATAAACATAGACTTAGCATAGGATCCAACAATCCTGCATCTAGATATATACCCCAAGTAACTGAAAACAGGGACATGCGTATTTATTCGTACACTAATGTTCAAAGCAGCATTATTCACCATAATCAAAAGGTTGAAACAACCCAAACACCCTTCAAAGGATGAATGGATATCTGAGATGTGGCCCATATATACAATGGAAGATTATCCAGCCTTATGAAAGGAATGAAAATATGATACATGCTACATCATGGGCGAACACTGAAAATGTCCTACTAAGTGAAATAAGCCAGACACAGAAAGACCAGCACTGCATGATTCCATTGCCATGAGGTGCCTAGAATCATCTGATTCGTAGAGACAGCAAGGAGAATCGTGGTTACCAGGCTGGGACAGGGCATAGGGAGGTGGTGCTTGATGGGGACAATTTCAGTTCAGGATGAGGCAAAATTCCCTCAGATGGACGGTGATAAGGGTTACACAACAATATGAAAGTTCTTAATGGCACTGAATTGCACTTAAAAATGGTTAGAGTATGTTATAGGTTATGTATATTTTACCACAATGCACAAAAAGTTGATCAACGGATTTACTTTGCTAGATTAGTAAATTCAACATGTTTCAGGTTTTGTTTGGTTTTTAATTTTCCTTGAGACACTCACCAATAAAGAAACTGACATTTGGTATTTCCAAGACAGAGTTTAAATTCCATATGCAGACCTAGTGGCATTTCCCAAGTCTCCCCGCCCTCAAGCTTGCCCACACCCTTCACGTTAATGCCTATCTGCCCCAGGCCCCTGCTCATGCTGATGTTGATCCCTGAAATGAGAGGGACCCTCTACCCACTTGTCTCCTAAAACACTCATTCATCCCTGCAAGGTTCAGCTCGAAGTTATTTCTATTCTTTTCCCTTTTCAGACATTTCCAAGTATTTTTCAAGCTTGTTTATATTTCCTTCGCCCTTGATAATTTTGAATATGTGCTGATGAATAGGATAGCCACTAACTACATGTGGTCATGGAGTCCTTAAAATAAGGCTAATGGAAATTGAAATGTGCTGTGTCAATTACACACAGAATTTGGAAGACTATGAAAAGGGAACATAAAATGTCTTATAATTTTATATTGATTACATGTTAAAATAAAAATATTTGATGTACTAAGTAAAAATGTACTCTAAAAATTACACCTGTTTCTTTTTGCTTTTTAGTTTTTTTGTAGGCTGGTGCATGATGCGACATGAGTATCAGGTGTACAACATAGTGACTCAACTTCTCTATATGTTATGCTATGTTCACACATGTTGTTACCATCTGTTACCATATTAATGACATTACAGTATCAGTGATGATATTCCCTGTGTTGTACCCCTCATTCCCAGGACTTCTTCATTCCACTACAGGAATCCTATACCTCCCTCCCCATTCACCTGTTTTACCCAACCCTGCCCCTCTCCCCTCTGGTAACCATCAATTTTTTCTCTGTACTTATAGGTCTGATTCTGCTTGTTTATCCATTTGTTTGCTTGGGTTTTTTGTTTTTAGAGTTATGAGCAGAATCGTATGGTATTTGTCTCAATCCGACTTATTTCACTTAGTAGGATACCTGCTAGGTCCACCCATGTTGTCACAAATTGCAAGATCTCATCCTTTCTTAAGGCTGCATAATATTTCATTTTATCTTTTAAATGTGATTACCAGAAAATTTGACATTACATATATTGCTCACATCACATTTCTGTCCATACTGCTCTAGAACAGTAATACTCATTATCATTTCTTCACATGTTTTTCTTGTTCTGTAAGATGGCACAAATTAAGAGCTCACCAAGTATTTTCCAAATTGAATTTTGTGTGTGTGTGTGTGCACGTGCCGAACATTCTGTCCAAATAAAATCCATGTCTATCCTTCTACTTCATAGGAAAATCAACAAGAGACCATCATAGTCCCTATGGGGAGAACCTGTTTTAAGTGTGAGCTATGTCTGCCTTTCTCCTGCAGTGAACATTAGTATTCTGACAAGGATTCAAGTAACTTATTCTTCCCCATGTCAGCCCCTGTCTGAAAGAAACATTTTCAGAAAATAGGTGGGTCTCATTTGAGACTTTCCATTGATCCATACTTTGTCTAAATGGACTGGAAGCTTCTGGGGGCTCAGTGCCTGAGGAAGGCCAAGGAAAGGGGTCACGAGCTCACTCTAGAACTTCACCTTCCACATTTGAGAGTGCCAGCTCACACCATAAAGGTGCTTTACTGCAGACTCAAGGGCTCCCAGAAGCTTTATTTTACCACCACCCCCATCCCCCGATGCTTGAATCATCTGTGATCCCTCAGATACATAAAGGGACACATCAGAGGCTTGGAGGGGGTCCATGGAGCCCACAACTGCTTCCAACATTAAGGCATATGTTAGCCTGAAGTCAAATTCCAACTGCCAGAATGTTCTGAGACAAATGCTTCATAATCAGAAAAGGCCATTTGCTGTGTCCAATGCATCTGGAACACAATGGAGCCTCCATTGTGCAAACCTGCCTCACCATGAGTATGGGGGTGATATTGTAAACTTTCTTGCCTAGAATATATCCTATGAAGATAATGGATTGTCAAGTTGAATACTGCAGATCATCATCGTCATTATCAACTTAGACAAATCATTAGCAGTGTCGCCATGATGTTCATGTATTTGAAAGGATGTCGTGTAGCAGCTATCTCAATGAAACCAAGAGAACTGGCTTAGAATTTTCTAAATTCTGCTCAACTTTATAACTTGTACTAAGCAAGTGGTAAGGCCAAGTGGTGACTTTTGGAAAATATGGAAACATTAGCTATCACTAGGATTTTAACATTTATTTTACTGTCAAATGTTAAGGATACTGCAAGGACCAAGTGAATGCTGATATTTTTAATACAGATAGGATACTAATGAGGATTATTTTCAGGACCATTGTTGAACATTTACTCTAGGACATAAGAACTTGATGTCTGTTGCATTGATTTCAGTTTATCCTATATTTGTTGTGTGATCTATTCTTATTCCCTTTCTATAAATAGGGGAACAGATTAGGTTACTGCCTCATCTAGGTTACTGCCCAGTCACACGTCATTATTAGTAGGGCCCTTTCATTCCGACTCCAAAGCCTGGGTTCTTTTTATGGACATGTGCATGCTTCTGAAACCGGGGTTAGAATATCTGTGTTTCTCACTCCATTTTTCTGTCCCATTTAACCACCCTACACATGGTCATTAAATACTCAGGAAGCCAAAAGAACAAGAGGGAATATACTTTTCAGTTGGTTAATAATTGAAGTGGGGAGGACTTCAATGTCTGCAGAATTCTAGCCATATCTCCCTGGTTGTTGACAGAAGCCCATAAACACTAAAACCTAGGAGCGGATGAGTAACAGGTTCTGGGGGTGCAAAGCTATGAGCGGGGGGCTGTGGAGGCAGGGAATTCCCCAAGTGTCCCAGTCTTCCCCCATGCAGTCCTTGTTCCCGATACGCTGTATCATCTTACATCTGTCAAACCAAAGGGCAATTACTTAGAAACCCGTAGACACCTAGCTCAATAAAATTCGGTAGTGGGCCTAGAGGTTGCAAGGGAGGGTGTAGGAATACCTAAGCAAATAAACCTGAGGTCATCTGAAATAACCGTGATATGAAGCAAGGGCCAGGTATGGTGGGGGAAAGAGCAGGAAGAAATGGGGAATGAGCCCCTACAAAACAGGTGGCTTTCTGCGTAACTGAGATCCAAATAGGGACCAAGAGAGAAGATGGGGGGCAGAAGACCCACTGGTATAGTAGAGTTGTAGAAGACTAAAATGCTACTAGTTCTGTCTAGTGAAGACTAGTAAAGATCACACTATCATTCTGTGAGCTACTTGCAGGGAAACAATGAAGGAAGGGAGAAGCAATCCAGTCATTGCTGGACCTTTCTAAATAACCATCCTCATCCTGTCACTCCACACACAAAACATTCAATGGCTCCCTACCGCCAATAAAGCAAAACACCTCCATCCTTGCATTTAATCCCTATTTCGTGCAAAGTACCTTCACAGTTTCAACTCATACAATCCCTTAAACCTATCTGTTGTTTCATCCAATGATTCTAACGTCTAGCTTCCAAACATACCCTTCCTTTCCCTGCTTTCAAATCTTGGCTCCAATTATTTTTCTCTACTTATGACAATCCTAGCAGCCCTCCAAGTCCCAGTTCAAAGATCACTTTCTCCATGAAGACTTTCCAGTTCACCCTGGCTAAAAATCAGTTAATCAGTGTGAGTGTATGAGTGAGTGTGTGTGAGTGTGAGTGTGTGAGTGTGTGAGTGAGCGTGTGTGTGAGTGTGTGTGTGTCACAGCCTCCTGGCTCTGCCTTGCTTCACAGGTATTCACATACAGGATTTACATCACACACCGGTCTTATTGTGAGGTCTTCACAGTACCCAACAAAGGCTGTAGGGTAAATTAGCGACTAGGTTTTAAGGGGATACAATCTGGAGAAAAGATGAAGCCTCAGAGGATATTCAGTCTGTATAAGAGGGAAAACTCAGTGACTCTCCTAAAAGATTTGATGGGTTTATTAGACATTGAGTAAATTCAAAGGAGCGGTTTATAAGAGAATTAAGGGCTGGTCTGAAATCACGAGCTAGGAGACCATTTCTGTAAACATTCCACATTTGCATTTACAGAGACCTTTCCACATGCCAAGAACTCTACTAGGTACCAGTGACAACAATGAACAAAACAGACCTTGTTCTCAGGCACCTCCTTGCTGCAGAAAGTGAACTTGACCTTTCCTCCTTATTTACACACCCACCTCTGTATTATTCCACCTTATGCTAATAGCGTTAATTGCTCCATCTCAAGCCAAATTTGAACCAACCCACCATGTACGGTTTCTGGTGGACTAAGCGGCAATTTCTTCTGACTTGTCCAGGACAGAACTACACCAGTAATTAGAATTCACAGCGTTGGTGATTAAGACTCAATGTAAAGACAGGAGTATCAGATGAAGAAGCTTCCCATCGCAGGAAGTGTTCTGGTAGACTTGCTAGAACGGGGGGAGAAAAGATTCCTGAATCAGACAAGGTGAATTGGAGGGGCGGCTGGGTGGCTCAGTCGGTTAAGCATCTGCCTTTGGCTCAGGTCATGATCTCCGTGTCCTGGGACCCAGTCTCACTGGGCAAGGAGCCCACTTCTCCCTTTTGCCTGCTTGTGTTCTGACAAATAAAATCTTAAAAAAAAAAAAAAAAAAAAAAAGAAGAAGGTGAATTGGATCACCTCAAAGGAGCAACTGAACCAGGACACTTTACAGCAGCTAATAGATCCCTATGGAGAGCAGAGAGGCCTAGATCTGCATGAAGTACAGGCTGATAGTTATCTTGAGACAACAGCTCTCCCCCATATGGGGTATTGTACAAAAGGATGGTAGTTTAGGGATAGGCAGGTGTCTAGAAAAAGGGTGGTACCATTTGTTGGCTTTAACGAGGGAAATGGCGTCTCAGTCAATGCTTTATGCACAAACTTCAAGACTCAGGAACATGGCGGGTACAAAAAAAAAAGCATGGGAGAGCAGTCTGGAGAGTGAAAACCAGCCATCTGGAGACTGGCTTGTGTAAGTATCTTTACACCACAGAGGAACTGCAGGGCCTGAGACAAGTAGTTTAGGCTTTCATCAGACTATTTTAGGAAACAGATAATAACATGTGTCTCATGAAACCATTTTCAGATGGGAGTCATAATCTTGCATAGATGCGCAGCATGATATCGGGCACCTAAGATGTCCTTCACTCATGGATGTCCTTCTGTGATGTTACCATCTTATAAATACACAAGAAACAGAACCCTGTAGGGTACTGACAAGGATTCTCTTTCAACTTTCTCGTAATGCAAAGTGTTGAGCAGTCATGAAGTTGGCTCACGACCTCTGAATAATAAAAAGAAACATCACCTGCTGGATTGCGCATGGGTTTAGGCAGGCGTCCAGGTTAAGAGGGAAATTAAGGTAAGACAGAGTGTTAATACAGTGTCAAAGACAAGAAGGCTGGCTTTCAGCAGCATAGAGTACTTTGAAAGCTAGAAGGTGGTCTTGTTCATCTTTCTAGCCCCAGTGCCATGTACTCCCAGGTCCTGACACGTGGCAAAAAGCCAATCAATGTTGGCTAAATGAGTAACTCCTACATATTCCTGCCTGACACTTTTAGGTACAAAGGTCTCATGACTCTTCATTTCTGGACAGTTCTTAATTCTACTACAAAAAAAAGCCTTCTGTGATTTAATGGAAGTCAGAGCCCAGAAAAATTCTAGAATTGAATGTTATTGAACAGATGGCTGTGACCCTTTAGTAAAGGAAAAAGAGGCTGGGTAGCCATTGCACTTTAACGAGGATCAATTTCAATGGGCTTTTTCATGTGTAGAGGGCCCAGAGCACATCAACGAGCCTCCAAACATGGCACATTTGGGGCCTCAAGCATAAGCTTCCTTCTCTGGCAAGTTACTGAGCTGGTTTTGCTGACAGCTCTTAGGGTGACAATTTCCTACAGGTTGGCACATTTTCAACAGTGTGCCTAATTCAAAAATATCAGCACATAGTTGGTAAATGTCACTGCACATCTGTGCATAACAACAGATTTTAAGCCTGGAATCTCATTAAGGAAATGGGTATTACATCTGTAAGTCCTCTCATCAGTTTGATGGGCTGCATCCCTAAACACTACGCCAGCATGTTGAAAACACAGGCTTACATATTTGCTGGAATGCAAGTAAACATCTTTGAGAAGTTACACTAATAACTTTCCCTTACAAGTTGAACTATGGGACTTAAACTCAGAAATCAAGTCTCCCAAAAGAAGGGCTTCTCTTTTCCCAGTCCATTCTTTTAACCTACTGTTTCTCTTCTGCAAACAGTGTGTCTATATGCTAGAAGCCATACATTTGGTGTATTTTTAATTAATCTTATTTCTTGAGGGGGAAGAGAAATGAAGCTTTAAGATTCTAGGTCTATTAGCCCCCTGCTGTATCTCCCTTACAGAGCTCACTGTTGATGGGCTTCAAAAGCTTCCCATTTTCCTCATATACCTCTCCATCACCTGAGTTCATTGCCACCTGAAGGCTAGACTCAGCCATAATTTATGATCCCTTTCAAGTCCTCACATAAATATGAAAACCAACGCTTCTGTCTAGGTCCCATTAAGTATATGACATAGCTGGTTAAAAACAAACAAACTAACAAAAAAATAGAGGCAGGGCTCCTGGGTGGCTGAGTCAGTTAAGCATCCGATTCTTGCTTTCAGCTCAGGTCATGATCTCAAGGTCGTGGAATCGAGCCGTGCGTCGGACTCCATGATGGGTATGGAGTCTGCTTAAGATTCTCCCCCACCCTCTGCCCCTCCCCGCTTTCTCCCACTCTAAAAAGCAAAACAAAACTAACAAAAAAAAACAGGGGCAATACTACTTCACATTTTTTGCTAGGCACTGGTAGGCTTTGAAATAGAAGGTCTCTTTTGGCCCATCTCCTCTTCAATTATGAATAATTGTCTAAGTCTGACAGAATTTTGGAAAGCCTCATCAGGCAAGGGAGCTCTCGGTCTCCTCCACTCCAGATGAAGTAGATGACATCAAGAAATGTCAAGTGAGCTCAGTTGTTTTACATTTTCAAAACTGTCTACTTTGGCATATTAGGAGAATGCCATTTTCCTTCTTGTGATGTTGCTCGTCTGGAAGTCGCATCGTGTGGCAAAGAAAACGGATCAGCAACAACAATTAGCAAAACCAGTTTCAGTAGACCTGAATACAGAGGTTGGCTTGGCTATTACACAATATGGAAACTGATATTTCTTATATGTTCACAGATAAAAGCAGTGGTATCACCTGTATTTTACAATAGGATGATTGGTTTCTTCAGGATAAAGAAAAATCTGGATTTCTAGAAGGAAGATCCTCCACTTAAACACACTAAACTCTCTCCCTTTTCTTGTGTGAAGCATCATTTTCACACAGTGGCACCAACTGTGAACGCATGGGAGGGATATTCAGAGTGCAGTCTGGCAACCCAATGAGCTGCCCCTGGTCAGCAGAATCGTGCCAACTCCTTTGGCAAATAATGGCAGACAAAGCGTAGCCTATTACTTGCTTACGCGCCATTTAAGGATGTATATTAACTAAAAGGAGGTGAAGATTGGTGTGAAGGTATGCAGCCAAGTCACTTCTCAACGCCTGAGCCTAACCACAGCTGGGGCTGTAAGGGCTGAGCCAGCCAGCAAGAGCTCTTCCTCGGGGAACCACCACGCTGTGTAACTCCATCCCGACGCCCCAACACCACCCTACACTCGGTATTCTTCCTCCTCCTTTCCTCTCTTCTGAGTCTGTGATCAATCAAGTCACATTTGTGCATAAGCTAGACCCTGAGTCTGGTCCCTGTCTGGAGGCCCAGAAGGAATCCTAAACTCCTTACAAATTGCTAATTCTGTCGTGATCACTGGACAAACTCACATACTCATAATACACACAGATTAAAATCTTTAAGCCATTTGAATAGAAATGTATGGTTTTCAGACAACTTCCCTATAAGTGGTTCTAATTTTTGAAACAATACTTAAACAAGTTATAATTTCATCAGTTAAAACAAAAAAAACAAGGTAGAGAGATCTTGAGTGGTTTTTTTTTTTTTTTTTAAAGATTTTATTTATTTGACAGAGAGAGACACAGCGAGAGAGGGAACACAAGCAGGGGGAGTGGGAGAGGGAGAAGCAGGCTTCCCGCTGCACAGGGAGCCCGATGTGGGGCTCGATCCCAGAATTCTGGGATCATGACCTGAGCCGAAGGCAGACGCCCAACGACTGAGCCACCCAGGCGCCCCTTGAGTGGTTTTATAAAGATAATCCAGCCAGATGCTGACAGCTATGGAAGTCATCTTCCCAAGATCCTGCAGGGGCATTCTCAATCCACATAGCACATAAGTTCAACCACCATGACCAGAAATATTCAGATCAATGTGGTACTCATTTAGGGTTTGCATTTTTCAAACTAAGCTTGAAATGCATTGCATTTATATATATACATATATTAAATGTATATATACATTTATATATATTACTTCTATATAAACTGCCTAATATCTGATACATTTCTAGTTGACTTGATCTAGTTCTTGAAAGTTACTTCTGAATGGTTAAAGATTTCAAGGCACTGAGTAGAAATATTTAGAAGAACTGATAAAGAGAAGTATTAAAATCATAAGTGAGGCTTAAATGTGTAAGTTATTTGTCCCACCAGTAAATATTTAGGAAATAAAAAATGCCAGGTACTGTATATATTATGGCAAACAATACAGATACATTTCCTGTCTTCTAGGAGCTTACGGTAGTTAAGTGGAGGACAGTAAACCAAGAACCACCACTGGGGTATGGTGAATGCCAGGCTTACCCAGCAGGCTCACAGGGTATGTGGGGAGCCTCTATCAGGCTCATCTAATCCAGCTGAGGGATATAAAACAGTTCCCTGAGCAAAGAGAGCTTACAATGAGGTCTGGAGAAGGATAATTTGTCCCAGTGAAGAAAGGAAAGTCTGGTCAAATCCCTGATCTAATGAAGCAAAACTTGACAACTTTCAAAATATGAGGTGCCTGGGTGGCTCAGTCAGTGAAGCATCCAACTCTTGGTTTCAGCTCAGGTCCTGATCTCAGGGTCCTGGGATTGAGCCCAGTGTTGGGCTCCATGCTCAGCAGGGAGTCTGCTTGAGGATTCTCTCTCCCTCCGCTCTCATGCTTGTGCATGAGCCCTCTCAGTTAAATAAATCTTTTTTAAGAATCCCATTTCTTCCTTCCTTTCATTCAACTCCATCCCCAGAATAGACACCCTTTATTCAGCTCAAGGTCATAAATTCCTGAAACACAATGCAATGTATCTCTACTCCTCTCCACTCAGTTCAGAAACAACAAATCCATCAGCCTAGATGGCTGTCGATTTTTAGAATTTTATAGAATCTAGCCATGACGGTAGGCCTCAGACAAAAATCCAATATCAAGGGGCCCCTGGGTGGCTCAGTCGTTAAGCGTCTGCCTTCGGCCCAGGTCATGATCCCGGGGTCCTGGGATCGAGCCCCAAATCGAGCTCCCTGCTCGGCGGGAAGCCTGCTTCTCCCTCTCCCACTCCCCCTGCTTGTGTTCCCTCCCTCACTGTCTCTTTCTCTCTGTCAAAATAAATAAAATCTTAAAAAAAAAATCCAGTATCAAGAGACTCTCCACCTTTTGACTTCATGGATTCCCTCCATTCTGATACTACACTAGCAATTACACCCACACATCCTGACACTATCATCAGGTGCAGACTTCTAGGGATTTCAAACCCATTTTCTTAGGTATAATTAATACCACCTACTTTAAGGATGTAGCAAACCCTGAGAAATGGAGACAGTCCAGCTCAGACTCCATAACCCACGTGTTACAACTGCTTAAAAATACATTACCGCGTTGTGAAGATAAAACAGTTATCATCTTAACGTAACTATCAGCCTGTTTATCCACATTGGCTAAATAAGCCATCCACAAATCATTGACCGAAGGAGCCAGCGTGCTCTTTCTGTCCTATGCCCTCATCAGTGTGAGTTTATGTTTCTAAACATGGCAGGAGCATATGTTGTCTGTTCCAATACACATGCATGGGACATAGCATCTGGTTGACAATAGCCATCTACTGGAGAGCGACCCAGGTCATGTAGACTCCGACATGGAGCATGCTCAGTTGGGAGAAAAATCGACAGAACCAGCTTCGGTCTTGAATGTTCCCTGTGTGTTGTTTCCACCCGGTACTGCCCCACAGAAACTTGAAATCGTCACTCTAAATCAGTTACACAACAAAGAGGCATTGATCAGTCATAGGTTGCATTTACTAGGTCTTAGGAGTCCAATTTCACCCTTGTGATTTTCTTTTTCCTGACTCTTCCAGCTTCCCTGGCCAGTGTTCTTTTTTTTTTTTTTCCTTAAATTTTTTATTTATTTATTTGACAGAGAGAGAGATAGCAAGAGCAGGAACACAAGCAGGGGGAGTGGGAGAGGGAGAAGCAGGCCTCCCACCGAGCAAGGAGCCCGATGTGGGACTCGATCCCAGAACCCCGGGATCATGACCTGAGCCGAAGGCAGACGCCTAACGACTGAGCCACCCAGGCACCCCCCTGGCCAGTGTTCTTATGCAATGGTTTTCCCCTCCTTATTTTCCAATCAGGAAACAGTGACAAAGAGAAATAAAAACATGCCATGGAAGTGGAGAGATGCACACACAAAGGAAAACTTTGGCAACTGAAGACCCGAGTTTGTACCCGAAGGCACCACTATCCTTCTCCTTCCCTCTTGTGCACTGGTTACCCTTCACCTATTGTTACAGTCAATTCTTTTTAGGGCATGAATGAAAAATACCAAGAAGAAATGAAAGAGCAACTTCTGAGGAGAACTTGAGATTGCCGCCAATGTGTTTATGTAAAAGTGATCAAATTACGATTTTATGGCTTAAGGAGGAAAAAAAAGCAACAACCCCAGTGAGCAATCTGGATTCTAAGACATGTGAAGAGCATTTATTTTCATTAGTCATGGTCTTCAAACTAATTGCTCGGTCACAAGTCCACCTTCTTCCATCCGTAACACACTTGTCCTTTCAATAATGAAAGGGGAGAGGAGAGACAAAAAAGAATGGTTTTTATTCCAAAAGCTATGACCGATTTTAAAGCTAAATTATCGGCCGTCTAATTGATGCTAACGAAACTATACAGTCAGATCTTGACTTGGGAAATTGGTCCTTATTTCATCAGGAAAGCAAGCTTGGTCCTGTAATTGTATTCTCAGGCAGATGCCGGAATACAGCACAGGGGAGAAGGGTAGGCTGCCGGACGGAGAGAGGCAGACAGCCCCCCATAACCTATCCCAAGCTCCAGGGTACACGCACAGCTCAGTCAGGCTGCTCCAGGAGCTAGCAAAGCTGCTAGGACCTTAGGACTTGTGCCAGATGTAAGATACCGCAGCACAGATTTAAAATAAAAACAAAAACCGAACAACTCTTCCACTTTTTCTAGAAATGTCCCAAGATAAAACAGTTCATTCTTCCTGGTAAAGAGTTGTTCTGTTTTTCTGGTTTTTAAACTTTGAAGACAACCAACCTATGCTTCCATTTAAGAGCACCAGAGCACACATTAGCCGATGCTGTAAATCAGATCGGGGTGCGGTGCACACGGGCTGCACAGAAATGTCAGTGGGGAAAAGGCCTCCCGCGGGCAGTTTGCAAGAAAGCTACTCCTCTGCACATCAGGCATGGCGGGAGAGAAGGAAGGGTGGAAGGACGCCATCCTGCACGCACAGCATGCATTTACTCGATTGGGCATCACCAGAAACACATCTTGGGGCACCAGAGGATGACTGCTGTGGGCATGGGAAGTCAGAAGCTTGTCCAAGGGCAACTTCAGCCAGAATGCGGGGACGGGGAAAACACGCCAGACAACCCAGCAAAGGCAGGCCTTTCAGCGCAGAGTGTTACAAGTAGCAACCAAACACAATGAAACGTCCAAAGGGATGCAGAGTTAGCCAAGGGAGAAACACCAGGGAGGAAACACCAGAGCCAACCCTTTCCAAAGAACGCACCCCTTCGAGAAGATGGTTTCACTCACCCCGCCTTCTGCAGGAAGCTGTGCTCCTGCACAGGCTTAGGACGGCGGCTTCTTTCCAATGAAGCTAAAGTTCACACCAATCACAGGTCTTTCTACACATTTATAAACTCCCACTTACAAAACCAAGGAACCGTACCTTTTCAGGAAGGCTCTGAGGCAAAGTAGAGCTCACAATATTCAAAGAGTGTGTGATACCAGAGAAACTAAGGCCCCAGTTCTCAAACCTCAAAGGGTGTGGAACCACATAGAAGCTTTTTAAAGAGATTGCGGGACTCTGCCCCCAAGGGGTCTTGGTGAGGACCCAAGAATTTACATACCTAGCAATTCTCAGGTGGTGCTAATGGACTTCGCTGGTCCAGGCACCACATTTTAAGAATGACTGGTCAAAAACTAATGATGTAATCTATAGTGATTAACATAACATAATAAAATTAAATTAAAAAAAAGAATGATTGGTTAGAAAAAAGGACTACCTTCATGTCTAGGCTTACGATTGGACCACGAGGAGCAAGAACAAAGAAAGTAGCGTATATACTTTAATGCTTTTTTGACATATTCAAAACCTGTAGGGGGCAGGTTTTATGCCTAAATCAGGAGGCAATTTAATTGGGGTAGAATACTGAATTGTTGGTTTTGTTTGTTTGCCTTTTCCCATAATAGATTAGTTCTATAAGTAAGGGCCTTAGATCCGTGCTTTGCAAACTTAAATGTGTGTGAGAATCACCTGGCGACCTTGTTAAAATGTAGGTTCTGATTCTAGAGTGGTCCCTAGAGTGAGCCTTTCTGGCAAGTGCCCAGGTGATTCTAATGCTGCTGGTCCAGGGACCTCACTTTAAATAACAATGTCTCACCAATTTGTAATGAGAAGCAATAGAGCCCAGTGGGTCTAGAGTTAAGCCCCAGGAGCCCAGCTGCCTGGATCCAAATCCAACCTCTGTCACTCACTAGCTGTGTGAGTTAGGCAAGTTACTTAACTTCCCTGTGGCTCAGTTTCATCTTCAAAATTAGATTAAAGAGGGGCGCCTGGGTGGTGCAGTCAAGTGGTGGATTCTTGGTTGCGGCTCAGGTCATGATGATCTCAGGATTCTGAGATCGAGCCCCGAGTAGGGCTCAGTGCTGAGTGCCACAGAGTCTGCTGAAGTTTCTCTCTCCCTCTCCCTCTGCCCCTCCCCACCCCCTCCGTGCGCACATGAGCTCTCTCTAGAATAAATAAATCTTTAAAAGAAAATAAAATTAGGTTAATGAGAGAACCTACCTACAGTGCTGTGAAGATAAACAGGTCAATGTGCCACGCAGAGCACTTGGCACGGGTAGAACAGAGAAAGGGAGACAATTTGCTTTTATTAGACCTAGTTGTATATTTCCTTTTTATAGTTTCTTTACAAGTGGTTAAAGTTAAGCATTTCTTGCTTAGGATGGGAGGTAAGTGTCTAAGTTTAAATATTTGACTAGACAGAATTCCTTATTTGTCTGCTGGTTGCTATTACATTGTTTACATTTCTTTCTTTTTTAGCATTGTTTACATTTCTTAAGGCTGCACAGTCCTGTCCCTGAAGATTTCAATGAGCCTTTTTTTTTTTCCTTGCACCCAAGGCAGTACTGAACTAAGTTGTGTGTCTGCGTGTGTGTGTGTGTTTGGAGGGGGATTCAGATCATAAGAAAAAGTATATAAAAGACTTTGCCTAATGTTGCAGACCTAACCGGTGGTGAATGTCCACATATAACTCCTTTCCTGTTATGTCTGTAGAATGGAATTACAAGGACTCACTCCACTACTCAGGTTTCCTTGAGGGCATAGCACTCACAGACATGCAGAAGCATACTTCCTTCCTCCCACTTTGTCCCTCCAATGGAGAAAAATACTGCTAAATTCAGCTGTGACTACCTAAGAGGCCCAGTGCCAGAGTTCGTAGCCTAGATTAGACTCTGAAGTCCTGGGCAAGGGGCACCCGGGTGGCTCAGTCAGTTAAGCAACCGACTCTTGGTTTCAGCTCAGGTCACGATCTCAGGGCTGTGAGATCCAGCTCAGCGTGGAGTCGCCTTGAGATTCTCTCTCTGCCCCTTCTCTCTCTCAGAATAAATAAATAACATCTTTTTACAAATTAAAAAAAAAATTCTGGACACCTAGATGGTACTGGTTGAATATTTATGAAGAAAAGCAATACTTTTCCATTAACAATATAAAGAGATTTTCAAGGACCCAAACCATAGCTGTTAACGATGGTACATTTTGCAATGCCCGTCTGCTTCCAAATGTCAGCATCGTAAGCGTGTTTCTAGGAGGCTGTCAACAGTTTATTGAAAGGGTAATTTGGGATAATTGCAAAGACCCGAAGCTGCACCTGCTGTAATTTCACTCTTGGCTTTGGGGAAACCACCTCTTTTAAAATGACAACAGAACAGAATAGCTCATGTAACCAGTGGTCTTTTTACATCTACACTATTCATATCGCAGACCACGAGTATAAACACACATGCAGATACACTGAGACACTCAGTGCTTGAAATGACTGAGCTGTTTTTATAAAAAATTCTTTGTAAAGCAGAGTGGGCTTGTGACCCTGAAAAGGAGGAGGAAATTATGTGGGGAAAAAAAAGAGAATTTTGAATGTGTTTTAGTGACAATTGTTCTCTACAAAGAGCACGGTAATTATTATGAATATCTTAAATACCACTCTATCCAACAAGGCTGAGAAGCCATTTCCAATATTTTTGGGATATATGAAATGCGTTGTAAGAATTCCAGAATCGAAAAGGAAATTCTATAATTCTAGGGAGGACAGGCATTCCATTCAAATGCTGTACATTTGTTCTTATTCTATATCAGTTTTATACTATGGCACCTCTCTCACATGAATAAAGAAAAAAAAATAGGCTATCCATTTGGTTTACAAATGAAATGCAAGACTTCTTCTAAGTAACCAAAGAGATGCTTAACAATCTCTCCCCATTAGAAGAAACTTCCCTCCCCATCTGTTAATACATCATACAGTTTTTAGCCAAGCATCAGAATGACTTAGAAAAGCAAAAATCAGCCCACCAAACCAAGTCAATAAGGAATTAATTTGAAAAACCTGTGACCTATCTTGAGCTGGACTCAGCCAAAGGTACCAGAAATAATTAAAAGCTGCTATGATTTCATAAGTTAATTGGTATCTCAAGACTACATCATATTTGCATGAATATGTGCATAAAATATGTATTTAATAGTTTAAATATATGTATTAAAAAAGATATACCCCTACCTAAGAGTCATTTCCAATGTGGGTATTATATATATCTTTCTCTTCCCCTCCCCCAAACTGGACATAAGCAGATTACTTTTACAAAATTTATAAAGGCAAGAATACATTTTACATATTTTACCCAACAAGAAATGGTAAAATGAAATCTTCTCTCAACTATAGGAATGGGGAATAGAGGGAGCATCTGGGAGATCCCAGGGGTGGGCATGCAGCACTGTATTTTTTAAAGTAAATAAATTAAAAATGAGTGCACAGAATTGATTCACACATAACTTTTCAGAAGTAAAGGCTTGCATTGAAACACAAATACAGCATAGTTTTAAATATATTCACACAAACTTATTAGAATAAAATCTTTGCTTTATTACACATAGACAAAATCAAATATATTTAGCAAGACAAGTTTCAGAACAGTAACTTTATACTATACTTAACACACATTATTGAAAAGATTCTTCAACCGTGATGTACCGTTCAGGCTCATACAGCTTTATTTTCTTCTTCTGTCAAAGAGGAATAACAAAATCTGCCATATTTCCCTCAATCATATCAGATAATGAACATAAAAGCACGTGGAAATTTACCATATATGATACAAGCACGAGGTAATTAAAATCCTTGCCAACCATCCCCTAAAAGCTTACATTACATATGTCTTGCATTTTGCACAGGCTCCTTTAGACATTTTTCTTGTCATCTCAAAACACCTCCAAAGGAGGGGTCCCACATGTAACATCTGATCCTATTTCTTTGATGGGGAACCGAAGACAAAAAGGGTAAGAGACAAAAGAGTCTCACTTGGAACCAGCACTCAAATTTAATCCATTGTGATGACTGTCCTTTTCATTTTAGTATAAAACCTGATATAAAACTTCAATTCACTGAGATATTTCAGCATGGGGGACGATGAAGAGAGATGGTAGGAGAAAGGGGGAAAATTCTACACTCAGAGTTCAGCCCCTACTGTGATGCAGACCTGACTCCAGGTCTGTTTGGCTCAAGGGTAAGAGAGGGTACAAATCACTGCTCTTTTAAACCCAGCCCTAACAGCAGAGTATGTGAGCAAAAAAAAAAGCCTATCTACTTTGTACAATCCAATTACGTGTTAAATTTTCCTACCCCTCTGCACTTGAAAGAGAGATTATGCCCAACTCAGAATTTGGACTGAGTAGACTAGGTCTTCAAAGAGAGAAGACATCAAAACCAGACAACATGAAATGATGCAGCAAAAGCTCAAAATCAATAATCGGGACGCGACTGAAACAGACAAACCACGATGGGAAATAGTCACCAGGGACTCTTGATGAACAATAGCATCCAGGATGCAAAGTCAGGTGGCAAGTGCAAAGCACGACAGACCCCGCGGGCAGTGGCTGTGGTCATCAGCCATGGGGGGAAGACAGATGAACGGTCTGGCTGAGCCAGAAGGGTCTTCCCATCAGGCATTTCTGTTCACACAGGAGAGGAGGCCTTTCAAGGATGCAACAGGTCACATGACATAGTTAAATGACATCATATGACTTGAGCTCAGTAACAAAATTTTAAGTTAACTGAAACACATTGTATTAGAGAAGAAGAATCTTTAGAATCAGATATACCTGGGTTCCTATGCTGATTCGATCACATTTCAAAATACTGAGACATGCAGGTGAAGTCTAAATTAGGATTTGGAGTCTGGGTGCAGCTTCTGTCTCCCGGGTGTGTATATGCATGAGCTGATCCGCAGAGCAGAGAAGGGACCCATGAGGAGTGGTTGTAGGCATTGCACCCACGAGAAAGTTTGGGGAAGACACAAGGGCCCATTCTCCAATGAGGAGTGCCATAGAGTTCCAATGAAAGTAACAAAACATGTCCGGAGATCTCATAATCAAGCATCGAATGGGATCGAGGGTACACGGTACCCATTTAGCAAATGAGCAATGGAACTCAGAAGCATGCCCCTGAGGGTGATCCTTTTGCAGAAACAGAGGGCAAAGAGTGGACTGCCTACATTAAACACAGACCCCTGAAAGTCCTCGCCTTTGCTTACAGGCTCTGTCCTCTGTTCTCCACCTTTGCTCTAAGGGACCTGAAACACCTCTTTTTCAATGCAAAGAGAACACCAATGATCTCTTCACATTCACGTCAAAACACAGGAACTCCGTAAAGATTTCCAGCCCACCTCTAATAGAATATAGTCCCCTCTAAAGTATTTACATCTCAATAACTTCTTTAAGGTCAGCACTGTCCAAGGATATGGAACAGAGGGCTATCTTGCTTGTGTTGATACTATCCAAAATAAGGAAAAACTTTGCCCCAGATGAATATCCCCACAACTCCTAACAGCTATACGATTATTTCTGGCAATTTTCAAATTACTATATTTTTCCTGCCTCAAGCCACAGATGATTCAAAAAACAATGTCAACCCCTCACACCTTTGTGGATGAAATTAAAAATTAAGCACAATTCACACTTCTTTTCCTATGTCTTTCTCCTCTTTTAAAGTTAATTTTCCTTTGACCAAACGGGAAGCTAAAATAGTCCAAGCACAACAACGGCAAGCAGGGGAACAGCATCTTCTGGGTCCTGCAGCCTCAGAGGCACACAGACAGAGTGCTGAGAGCAGGAACACAGCACCTGCCGGTGGCCCGTGGGCCCAGAGGCAGCGGGGGCACCAGCCTCAGAGGACCTGGCAGGCAGCCAGTACCGAGCAGGCGGTCAGAGCATCACGGACCGACTGTTGCAGCGCACACAGAAACCCCCCAGGGAAGCCCAAAGGGATCCGGTGTGGGGAACATCACCGACACGTGGCCTTTCATGCCCGGGGCTCACGTCTATATCCTCACAGACTAGCAAGCCCAGAATATCTCTGAAAGCCTTTGTCATGAGCAGGCTACCACAACGGGCCCCGAGATCCCAGAAGAGTAAAACACAGGCATGGAGTGTCTTGTAGGAAAAGCCATTAGTAATCAGACGATTAAAACAGAGCAGACATTGGAGGCAACCAAGATGTCTTTCAGTGGGAAATGGATAAACTGTGGTACATCCAGACAGTGACCTATGATTCAATGCTAAAAAGAAATGAGCTAGCACACCATGGAAAGACATAGAGGACCCTGACGTGTGTATTACTTCGTGAATCTGAAAAGGCTACATACTATATGACATTCTGGAAAAGGCAAACTTTGAAGGCAATAAAAGAACCCAGTGGATTGCCAGGGACTGAGGGGAGGGAGAGTTGAGTAGGTGGAGGACAGAGGATTTTCAGGGCAGTGAAACATTCTGTATGAATCAGGAATGGTGGATGCACATCATTCACATTCATCACAACCCATAGAATGTGCAACACCAAGAGTGAACCCTAATATAAATCACGGACTTTGGGGT
The DNA here is from genome assembly GCF_011800145.1 of Mirounga leonina. Taxonomy (NCBI): domain Eukaryota; kingdom Metazoa; phylum Chordata; class Mammalia; order Carnivora; family Phocidae; genus Mirounga; species Mirounga leonina. The sequence continues at coordinate 13,293,163 of NW_023270380.1, read as the reverse complement.
GATACCCATGTATCAGTGCGGGTTCATCAATTGTAAGGTTTTCCTACTACTCTGTTGGAGTACTTTGATCATGGAGGAGGCTGTGCATCTGTAGGGGCGGAGGATATGTGGGAAATCTCTGTACCTTCTGCTCAGTTTTGCTGTGAATCTAAAACTGCACTAAAAAATATCATCTATTCCCCACCATGGAACACTACATCAAAAACTAATGGTGTAGGGCGCCTGGGTGGCTCAGTTGGTTAAGCAACTGCCTTCGGCTCAGGTCATGATCCCAGGGTCCTGGGATCGAGTCCCACATCGGGCTCCCGGCTCAGCAGGAAGCCTGCTTCTCCCTCTCCCACTCCCCCTGCTTGTGTTCCTGCTCTCGCTGTCTCTGTCTTTGTCAAATAAATAAATAAAATCTTAAAAAAAAAAAAAACTAATGGTGTAATGTATGGTGATTAACATAACATAATAAAAAAAATATCATCTATTAAAAAATTGAACAGTCAGGCTTTCCGGGAGGGAACGTGAAGAGTATCCCTAGTACTTTCTAGGTGTGTTACTTAACCATCACCATCTGAATGTCAAGTGCTTCCTCTTTAAAATGGGTATATTAATGCACACCATGCCCATTACTGTGAGGGTGAAAGATTATATATGTAAATCACTTATTAGTGCCTGGAAAATAGACACACAAAAGGGTCCTCATCAATATCTTAATACAGTGCAAACTGGACTATTATTTTATCCGTCCAGAATAAAGTTGTATAAATTATAAATCAATTAACTTAAAATTAAATTACAATATTCTACTTGCCCTTTTGAGAATAGTAAATGAGCTAATTACAAGATTCATTGAATCACGACTAATACTTGTTTTTAGAACAATTAGTCTTTCTGCTAAATTGTTAAGCCTCCATAAAACATCAGATGTCCTCTACAGCAGGATTTCCAAACAACTGAGACCACGCCTACTCTCACTTCCATGTATGGACCACTGGATTTTAAACATATTTTAATCTGAAGTTATTCAAGTAATCATTAATTAATTATTAATTTGCTTTCCTATTTAAGATAAAAGATGTATTAATTTATCCTGGGTTTTTTGAAGTAGTAAAAAAAGTCCTAGGGCACCCATTACTATCTCCATGTCTTTCTGATTCTAGAAACTACTCCTATATTTGTTGCTATCTATTAAATTTCAGGGTACCTACATCTTAGCCAAGAGAGTGTGCTTTCTGAAATTTCTCTAATTCTAGACAATCACAATAACTAAGCATCACTACAAGATAAATCTAGTGTGGTTCTTCCTGACAAACGTAATAGGCAGCTATAACATTTTATGTATTTTCTTTTATATTTTAGGAATATCTTAGAAAATAATATTTATCTTTATCTTTTTTTTTTTTTGAGTGTTAACCATGATTCCAAATCCGGGTAAATAAACATTTTATCTGGAATCACCTTGCTTTGTACTCAACTCAACCCTCACGGAAGCAGATACTCGCTACACGGATACTATTTCCTTTTTGTTCCAGTGTGGAGACCAACTGAGCAAAGTGGAATAACTTGCCGGGGGTCACACGTTAAGAATACAGTTGGAGGCTGAGCTGAAACAAAGGAAGGAGCAACAAAGGACAGCAATGTTCGAGAAAATAAGAAAGAATATGGAAAGTGACAAGGAAGGCAAGAGAAAACAAGGGATAGAAATGCTTGAGGATGAGCCTCCTCGGCAACGTGGAAGGAGAAGGCACTTCCACCCATCAAATCGCCTCGATTTTGCACCAGTTTTGCAACACATCAGCTACTATATTCATGCATCCAAAATGCCCACGTAATAAGACCTTCCACAGTGGAAGAAAGTCATCATCTGGGGAGCATCCGATCGAAACATCAACCTAAGTGACCTAAGTGAAGGTGAACCAGCATCTTTCTTTGACTTGAACTCTTCCTAAGAAAGAAATCAAGCAATCCTTGAAGACAGACCCATGAACTCTTTAGGATCGCCTTGGTATTTGTACAACTGTTACTATAAAGTTTCTTGGTCCCTGAAGGATACATTTTGCAAGAAAGTTACAATTTGAAATTTTACTGTCATGGATCATAGGGCATAATACTACCCCGCCCTCCTTCCTGGGAGTAGCTTTAAACCAGGCGACTTTTCTTGATAAAAATGGACTCGACAGCCCAACACTTATTTAACTACAAAACAGTCTTCTGAAAGAGATTTTTTTTTAAATCATCTGAAACAATATGTCATATCAGAATATCATTTGGGAGAAAAAGTACAAAGAACAAAATGAGTATTTTAAGATATTAACAAAATAAAATATTAAATAAATTTAATGCTGAGTCACTAGTAATACCATTTTCAAAATCAACCAAAGGCACATCAATGTTTTAAAAGGGTTTATCTCAGATTTGTATACTCCCATCTGCACATTCATTTTATGAGCTTTTTAGGTACGTCATGAAATATGCATGTCACTACTGACTTGTATGGTATTTTAGATTGACCTTTTTCTTCCTGAAAGCATTTCTTTAGAAAATCATTGGGACACAGTTTCACAGCACTAAGGTAGATTTTATAACAACTGCAATTTCTTTTTAAATAACTGCTTAAAGTATAATGAATAACATTTTAAAATTCAAGTATTGGGCAATTATCACTGATGCACTTGAATCTCTTTCATATGATAAGTATCCATCCACTTGCAAAACAATAATAATGAATGCAGGACTGGTAAGCATACCCTAATTTTAAAAAAATCCACTGCGCTTCTGAAGACTTGGTTTGGATTCAGTGAGAATTTTCAAGTAAATCTGTGTTTTTAGCTTTTGAATTTCAATCATTGGGGAAGGATGGTAAGGTTAGACTACAAATCAATTGTTCAGAGAAGCTTTCATCATAACGCTGGATGAAAACATAAGGGGAGGGGCGCCTGGATGGCTCAGTCATTAAGCATCTGCCTTTGGCTCAGGTCATAATCCCAGGGTCCTCGGATCAGCCCCGCATCAGGCTCCCTGCTCTGCAGGAAGCCTGCTTCTCCCTTTCCCACTCCCCCTGCTTGTGTTCCTGCTCTTGCTGTCTCTCTCTGTCAAATAAATAAAATCTTTAAAAAAATGTTTTTAATTAAAAAATTTTTTAAAAATAGAAAACCGGGCGCCTGGGTGGCTCAGTTGGTTAAGCGACTGCCTTCGGCTCAGGTCATGATCCTGGAGTCCCGGGATCGAGTCTGGCATCGGGCTCCCTGCTCAGCGGGGGGTCTGCTTCTCCCTCTGACCCTCCCCCCTCTCATGCTCTCTCTATCTCATTCTCTCTCTCAAATAAATAAATAAAATCTTAAAAAAATAGAAAACCTTCTGCTTAATTTTTGTATGTTTAACCTATTTCTAAATAGATACCCCAAGAAAAAAAATGCGATATATCTCTGGTAGGCAAAGGGATGTAAAAATTATTTTTAAAAAAATTCATCAAAGAACCAGAAAAGCCTAGGTTTAAATCAAGATTTGGCTACTACCTGGTCATGTGACCTAGGGAAGTAAATGAACATAACTGAGCATCTATTTACTCAACCGAAAAATGGACTCCACTGCTCCCACACAATTTTGGGGAAAAGTAGCTGAGATCATCCAAAGTGCCTTGCACATCCTAACAGCTGAACAAATAAATGTCAGTTCCCCTTCTACTAGATGTACAAAGTAATCTACTTGGTTAATAATAAGAAAGCCGTCCTTTCTTTGCTCTTACCCATACTCCCCTTCTTTTTTTTTTTTTTTTAAAGATTTTATTTATTTATTTGACAGAGAAAGACACACAGCGAGAGAGGGAACACAAGCAGGGGGAGTGGGAGAGGGAGAAGCAGGCTTCCTGCCGAGCAGGGAGCCCAATGCAGGGCTCAATCCCAGGACCCTGGGATCATGACCTGAGCCGAAGGCAGACGCTTAACGACTGAGCCACCCAGGCGCCCCTCATACTCTACTTCTTAAAATCGAAATTCTTAGCCTGCATTTACAGACGGATGTGACTTCATCTTTGAGAGCAGAGGTTTCTGAATCAGGAGGAAATAGCTCTGCATCACACTGGTTGCATGATACGTAAGTGATTTAGACTTTCTAAGCCTCAACGGGTGGAATGTGAAAAGGGTATGATGGTTCATTTTCTGGGTCAACTTGACAGGGTCCCCGAGTACCTAGGCACTTGGTCAAACTATCTCTGGGGGTGCCTGTGAGGATGTTTCCGGAGGACATTAGCACTGGAATCCTTGGACCCTGTAAGGCAGACAACCCTCACCAATGCTGGAGGGCAGCATCTAATCCATCAGGGGCCTCATAGAACAAGGCAGAGGGAAGAGTCACCTACTCTGCCTGTCTACTCAGGCTGGAGTTTATGCCACCAGGCTCCTGGTTCTCAGGCACTCGGACTTGGGCTGGAACACACACCCCCTGCCTCTCTGGGTCTCCAGCTCTGCAGGTAGCAGACAGTGGGAACCCTCAGCCTCCAAAATCACGGGAGCCAATTCTTTATATTCAATCTCCTACCTGTCTATATCTATGTCCTATTGCTTATATTTCTCTAGAGAACCCTGACTAGCACAAGAGGTGAGAACAGTTGTAGGAATGAAATGAAATGATCCATGCCCCATGACAGACATATAATAAGGGTATATGGAGACTATGTAAACTCTCTGATAGGGTATTATTCATATAACATTTTGTGTATCAGTGTGCATGTGTTTGCATATGTGATGTATAGGTCTATGTGATTTATGTGTATAGGTGTATGTGTGTGGATGTGTATATATGTACACCAGTGTGTGTCTATGCATGTAAGTATATGTGTATCCACAGATTTTATCAGACCTGCAAAGAGCCCCATGGCCTGAAATGGGTTTAAGAGGCCCAATTTCATAAAAAGACGGAAATTATATTTATTTATTTATTTATTTATTTATTTATTTATTTATTTATTTATTTATTTTATTTTATTTTTTAAATAATTTTATTTATTTATTTGAGAAAGAGAGCACATGAGAGGGGGGAGGGTCAGAGGGAGAAGCAGGCTCCCTGCCAAGTAGGGAGCCCAATGCGGTACTCGATCCCGGGACTCCAGGATCATGACCTGAGCCGAAGGCAGTCGCCCAACTGACTGAGCCACCCAGGCGCCCCGGAAATTATATTTAAAAATACATATGCATACATACACACACACAAGCTTAAGGGTATGATTTGCTCTGGTTTTGGTCCCTAAACCCCCTACCTCTATATTGTCACGAAGCTCACCATCATATGCTTGGCACACAAAGTTTTTACTTAAAGCAGAAAGCTGTAACTCCAATCATAAATTTCCCCTCCCTGAGCATGCCTGATCCCCATTTAAGCAGTTATAGAACCAAAGCTTTGGAGTCCCCTGAATAAGACTCATTAAGGTTCCACGGGTCTTTGAAAATCTGTATTTGCAGAGAAGTTAAATTATAAACTATATATTGATTTGTATGTGATTTTTCATCAAAGGAGCTTTTAAAGAACTAGTTTATCTGGTATGATGCCAATAAATTTTAATTTATAAAGATGAGATAAAATTCTGGAAGAAGGATAAACAACAGAGAATCAAAAGCAACTTAAAATTGGACAACTGACCAGGAAAACTAAAAGAATAACATTTCTGTGCCACACTTGACTTATAATTTATAACTGGAACATTCATTTGAGTAAAACCACTGGGCTGCATATTAAATGAAAAATCATTTTATATGGCCCGTTCTATTGAAAATATAACTTTTACTAAGTGATGCACTCTATTTCTGCCAGTTAGCCTCACATCTTAGGTGACCCCTAAAACAAAGGAATATCAGATTGAAGTGTAAAGGGAATCACCTTATGTGCCTTTTGTACCTTTATTTTATCCATCCTTCTACATAACTGAGAAGAGGACATTTCAGCCACCCAATCTCCACTTGCCAGCAGAATGTCAAAAGATGCCTTTAAAATTATTCTTATTCAAATGGCCAACTCTCAACCCTCTAGCCCCAGCTGATACATTACCACTAGAAACAATTAGTTATTTGAATCTCTGTGGCCATGATTGTGTTTTCTTGTAATTGATTTAGAACTGACACAAAACACTGGAAGTTTCACTTGTCCACCCTCTTGATTTGATAGGTTTATATATTGTGATGTGCCCACCACGGTAGTTCTAGCAAACATCTCTATCATTTCAATTTTGTAGTGAGAACATACACGATCTAGTCTCCCAGCAACTTTGAAGTATATACTACAGTACTGGGGACCATAATCATGTGATTATATTTATAAGGAGAGACCTTTAAACTGGAGAAACAAAAGTAATACGTGCTTTCTACAAAAATCAAACAATCACAAAACTTAGATGAAATTTTTAAAAAACAACAACAAATCAAAAATGATTTATATCCCCACAACCAGGAAATAACCAGGACTAAATTTTGTATATAATTTACCACAGTTTTCTTCTGTGCGCATAAATCCTCATGTTTATATATTTACAAAACTGGGATGCCATTCATCAATCTTCTCACCAAATATGGATCTAAATTCTAATTTTAATTCACCAAAGAGTAATTTGTAGTTTCTTTGTTCCTTAATTTAAATAATACTCTTTTCTTTCTTTTTTTTTTCACTTCCAAAGTTCCACTTTAAACAAAAATCAAAAGCTGTAATGACTCTTCCTGCATATCTGTATCTTCGTACATTTATTTCCTTACAAAAAATAAATTCCTCAAAATGGGATTACCACAACAAAGGGTGTGCACCTTTTCAAGGTGTTTGCTTGATGCGTATTGTCAAACTGCCTTCTAGAAAGCTCTGTCCATTTGAAAGCCAACAGCGGGCGTGTAACACTGCTCATCTGCTCTCCAGCACTGGATATTACCATTCTTTTTTATATTTTATTCTCAGGGATAACTTGAAAAACCGAATGTCAAGCCAGCATTTGCGCCTTTTAAGACTGCAGAGAGCTTCTTAGTAGTAATAGGGAAAAAATCCACAGCAATGTAATACATCCCACAATTTCTAATCATTTTTGAGGAAGAAATCACATCCTTCAGGGTTACTTGGAACTCACTCTGGGGTCATTATTATAGTTACTGTGTATAGAGACTACTGGGGAAGATTAAAGGTGTTTCCGTAAGCTGGGCAGATAGAGAACCAGGGCCTTGAATCACTCCTCCAATACTTGGAGTCTGACACTGTGTGGTGGGCCAGGGGTGGATGTATATTTCAGCAATTCACAAGATAGCTGTTTCTTCTCTTCGATGCCTCACAGTCATACCTCATTCTGATACGGAATCCAAGACTTGCAGAGCTTATTTATTTGACGGTGTTATCTAAAACAACACTAGCGATTGGCACAGGCATTTTCAACATGAACGTTAAAACAAAGCTGGTGGGGAATCATAGCAAAAAAAGACTCCATAGGGAATAATGATCATCCGCTGGGCAATTAGAAGTAAAGAGGTGAAGAGAAGTGGAGACATGCTGACTCAGAGAATAAAATACAGGAAAATTCTCAGTGCTCTGTCACCCTGGTACCTTTGACTGTCCTTTTCCCTCACATACATGTTTCTTCACAGTGACAAACTCACAGAGTTACAACCACTTTCCTGCTATGCTGTACAACTCTTGTCGCTCACATGGTGATTTCTTGGAGAAAATGAAGAAAGACTCCTGAAAACAAACAGACCTAGGAGGCTTAGTTAGCCCCATAGAATTACTCTGACTAGCCATTCAGATTTCTTAGAGGCCACATAAGATCTCTTGAATGTGCCAGATTGTTTTGATTCATGAAAGGAATCCATTTGTCAGCATCCCATTTGTGGGGTGATATCTTAAAGGACATTTAAAAGGAGATGAAAAGTCATACAAACAGGATTTTAAAAATTTCCCCCATTTCTCTAAGAGAGTCATTTCATACAGTGAAGCCAGATTGCCAAATTTTATTTGCTATAAGAAATCTTATCCAAGCGATCTAAAGTGGAAAACAGGCATTGAAAAATATATAACTTCCAAATAGGCTTCATATGGCATCGTGTCTTTTTATTATTATTAATTATTATTATTAAAAGGTTTGGATCGAGGGGCGCCTGGGTGGCTCTGTCGTTAAGTGTCTGCCTTCGGCTCAGGTCATGGTCCCAGGGTCCTGGGATTGAGCCCTGCATCGGGCTCCCTGCTCCGCAGGAAGCCTGCTTCTCCCTCTCCCACTCCCCCTGCTTGTGTTCCCTCTCTCGCTGTGTCTCTCTCTGTCAAATAAATAAAATCTTTAAAAAAAAAAAAAAAAAGGTTTGGTTCGAAGCAATAAGGCATCTGAAATCTTTCTTTGAAAAGGGATAAAGCCACCTGGGTGGCTCAGTGGGTTAAGCGTCTGCCTTCAGCTCAGGTCATGATCTTGGGGTCCTGGGATCGAGCCCTGCTTTGGGGGCCCCCTGCTCAGTGGGGAGTCTGCTTCTCCCTCTCCCTCTACCCCTCCCCTTTCCCCTCCACCTACTCATACTCTCGAGCACACACTCTCTCTCAAATAAATAAATAAAATTAAAAAAAAAATAAAGGATAAACAATGGAGAGGGTAAGAATCCTACCAACATTAAATTAGAAATATTGATGGAATCATTGCAAATGAATTTTTAAAAATGTAGTTTGATCCAAACATTCTGAATCGATTCAAACATTTAATTTTAGTTTGATATCCACCATGCAGCATCCCCATAATTATGTCTTTATTTCACATAGATGGAGTATGTTAGACAGCTGAGACTTGAAAAGATAATTGGTTCAGTTCCCTCCTTCCAATGCAGTAATTCTAAAATGTGAGTGAGTATAAAAGTCACTCAGGGAGATTTCAAGGCCCCACCCCACAGCACTCCTATTCAGAGTGTTTAATGTGGGACCAAGAAACATATGTCACACCTACCCCATAGGTGTTTTGTGCACTTCTTCCCAAATCACAGGAAGGAACATTTTTTCTCATGGATATTGAAATCATTCAGAACAAACCACTGTTTGTGAGAGATCTCCAAAGACAGGACTCTCCAAATCTGTTCCTTCATGCCAGTTTTTCTTACCCCTGGGATGGTCCAAACATTTTTCCTTATATCCATCAAAAATGTCCACAGTAAATTTAAGGGAAAGTATAACACAATAATAGTGGGGATCATAGGGGAGCCTGGGTGGCTCAGTCGGTTAAGCATCTGACTTTGGCTCAGATCATGAATTCAAGGTCCTGGGATCCAGTCCCCAGTAGGGCTCCCTGCTCAGAGGGGAATAGGCTTGTCGCTCTGCCCCTCCCCCACATTTGTGCATTCTCTCTCTCTCTCAAATAAATAAAATCTTTAAAAAATAATAAATGACAGCTCAGATAAAGTTTTAAATGTACAGACTATCAGGATAGCCTCCAAAATAGAAATGTTGCAAGGTGGACAACACATTTGCTTCACCATTCTGGCTATTACTTGTTTCTGTACAGTTTCTACAAAATATAGAATCTAGCAAGATTTTGACATACAAAATATACTCAAAGACAATTATGTATAAAAGAACTAAGGCAATTTTTTCTGAGATTTTGGCCAACTCCAGAGATGTAAGAGCAATGAACAGCTGACATAGTTCCTAGCTTATGGAAAACCTGATCTAGAACGATTCCTAACTAAATTTATAACTAAGAAGCTCTGCCCCTAGGTTTATCCGAAGAAGCATTCTGTAATAGTGCCACATGTATATGTTGGAAATCTGATTTTTCCCCCCTGAAGCAGGACAAATCTGCATTTCATGAACAACCTTTTATATTATACTCTGAAATTATGTAAATCCTGAATTCAATTATAGAGATGTTTTTGCTAGGACAATTGTTCAACGTGTTAAAAAAAAAAAAGAGAGATTAAAGAAAATAGCAGCAAAATATATTGACCTAGAAATGAATCTATTTCTTGACTTAAGCCTGAAATGCAATACAGGCATTTCTTAGTCATTAAGTAGGTGATGATCTGTCTTTTAACTCTTCCACCCACACCCCATTTTCCCATTCCCATGGCTAATTTTCCTGGGAGAGCTCATGTCTTTGAAATCGTAGTAAAAAACACCACCACCACCATCAAAAAATATGAAACTACACATATCTCAATTGGTTTCTTAGTACATCTTTACCTCTAATAAAATGATGAAGGGAGATTTAAAGGTCTGCTTCAGAGGTCACCTATTAATATTATCAGATGCTAAAGCTTGCATGAATTTGGAGATCATCCCAACAGTCTGATTTTATGGCTAAGAAACTGGAACGTTGAGCAGCGAAGTCACGGGCCTCAGTTCACTAAGCTAGCAAGGAGCCCTTTGAGCTGAAAACAGGTCTTCTGACTCCTTGTTGAAACCCATTTCCTACCGCATCCTGTGCGGGCAGACAATCATTGCAGAGAAGACTGAAAAGGTGATCGACTGATTTCTAAGTTCCCAGCCACCAGATGGCCTTTATCTGTAAACTTGATCAAACCAAATTTCAGTTCCTACAATCTGTTTTGTCGGAAGTGGGAAGTGTTTTTCAACCATTAAAATCACTATTCAACAATGTATTACCTGGCTTCAACAGTTCAACCTGTGTGTACGTGTGTGAGCACGTGTGTGTGTGTGTGTGTGTGTGTGTATACATTTAAAATTCTAGGTACAATTTAAAATCCTCCTGGGAATTCAGTTCAACTCACTCCTTATGGTAGGGAGTAGGAGGGCTGATTCTCAGCAATCTCCATTCATATTCCAATCTGGGCATAGAAGAGTCTTGTGCTATGGGGCTGGGTGGAGAAGAAGCCATGGGTGGTTTGGTTCCTATAGGATTTTGATTACACTCTACCCAGTGGAGAACCACTTAAAGGCATCCTATGGAGTCATTATTCTCAACAAAAAGTACTTTTGAGTGAATATAAAACTTCAGTACAAGTTGGTGCCACTAATTACCATGAGATCCCCCCAACGAGGAAGCTTTGTGTAGGACAGAAATGTAAGATGAAGTCAAAATTGCATTTCTCTGATGATTAAATACTTCCCTCGTTTATGTGACACAAATGAGGAAGATGCTACCTAGCAGGAACTCATAGAGAGTGGTATTCTCAGACCTTGTGAGTGATTCTGAGGATATCATGAGAAGCTAGGGGATTCACATGAAATCATGCCACCTTACTCATCTTTTGAAATACACTCAGCTACCACATAGACCATGGATTTGAACCCCAGAGGGTCAACAGTATAAACTTCCATCTGCCTCTATAAAACTACTAACTCAGGGAAAATTCTCTTGAGTATTTTCTATGTAAAACTTGCTTTTTAAAACACAATTCACAGGGCGACCGGGTGGCTCAGTCGGTTGAGTATCCAGCTCTTGATTTTGGCACAGGTCATGGTCCCAGGGTCCTGGGATTGAGCCCTGAATTGGGTTCTATGCTCAGCAGGGAGTCTGCTTGAGATTCTCTCTCCTTCTCCCTCTGTCCTTCCCCCACTCACACTTGCACATGTGTGCGCTCTCTCTCTCTCTCAAATAAATAAATAAATCTTAAAAAAATATAATTCACAATTTAATACTACTGGAGTTCTATGTAAATGTTAAGTTTACATCTTAGAAAGACAGGAGCCATAATATCTTGACATTAAATAAGTATTTGAACAATATAATTAGCTCTCCAAAGGAAAACATTTTCTATGCTAAGAAAAATGAGCTTTCTTTCTTTTTTTTTTAAAGATTTTATTTATTTATTTTACAAAGAGAGACACAGCAAGAGAGGGAACACAAGCAGGAGGAGTGGGAGAGGGAGAAGCAGGCTTCCCGCCGAGCAGGGAGCCCGATGCAGGGCTTGATCCCAGGACCCTAGGATCATGACCTGAGCCAAAGGCAGATGCTTAATGACTGAGCCACCCAGGTGCCCCAAAATGAGCTTTCTTTTTTGTTTGTTTTTTTAAGTTTAGGGATGTGCATAGTAATAAATAAATCAATCCTAACTAGAGAATTCAAATGATTTTATTTATTTATTTATTAAAGGTTTTATTTATATATTTGACAGAGAGAGAGAGTTAGCGAGAGCAGAAACAAGCAGGGAGAGTGGGAAAGGGAGAAGCAGGCTTCCCGCCGAGCAGAGAGCCCAATGTGGGGCTCGATCCCAGGACCCCGGGATCATGACCTGAGCCGAAGGCAGACACTTAACTGACTGAGCCACCCAGGCACCCCTCAAATGATTTTTTTAAAATTGTGATAATAGTCATTCTACTTTCCACAACTTAACACAACCTTACAAATAAATAATGTTTCCTTTTGAAAGCATCAAAATGCCTTCTCTTTACTTTGTTCTGATAAGTGTTTTTCACATCAGCTGTACCCTTGGGTTCACAGATGGGCTACCAAATACATTTTCTACAAAGCTCTTTCAAGTAGATTGGACAGCAGGAAGCCATGTGGAATCCCATTTACACAGCTAGACACTTCCCAATGCATAGGATGCTCAGCTGGATACTTTCATTCATTAATGCAACAACAATCATAACCATAATCTCCACCATAATAAAAAAAAAAAAAAGAAAAGAGGGCACGGCCTATATTGGCATTTAATAAAAATTGATTGGAAGCTAAGGTCCCGGTGGTAGAATTATTTTTAAAGTAAAAAAAAAATTAATTGAATTAAAAACACAAAGGATTAAGAAAAAGAAGAGCAGATCATCATCGATGCTGGAGCTTCAGGCCAATACTTTATGTTATAAAGAGATCATTGTTGAAATAATGGGTTCCTGTTGCCACAGTTCACAATTTCTCTGACTTCCTTTCTACTCCAGTCTTTTTGAATAGCCCAGCAACACAGCTGACACATGGATAACTTAGGACAAGCAGTAAAAGCACGAAAGACTGAAAGCTGTTCATTCTCTCTTTAAGTAATCATTTATTTGTATACGAACGGAGCGATGGTCCCATTGGTTAAGCACAGTTTCACACTGGCCTCCAACTTCTGAGCTGACAGCCAGTGATAAGCTACACAAAGCAAAATCAGAGTACATAAAATGGAAACCCTCTGACATACCAGACAGTGAGAACCACCCACAATTTTTAAATGGAAGGCAAACCTTTAGAAATGTATTAAAGCACGTTAGACAACAATTATTACCCTGAATAAAATGCACACGCATCAGGGAGACGAGCTGTGGTAGAACAGTGATTTTTTTTTTTTTTGAGAATTTCCTTTTAATTTGCATGGCTTTTTTTTCTTTTTTAAAGATTTTATTTATTTGCGAGAGAGAGAATGAGAGACAGAGAGCATGAGAGGGAGGAGGGTCAGAGGGCGAAGCAGACTCCCTGCTGAGCAGGGAGCCCGATGTGGGACTCGATCCCGGGACTCCAGGATCATGACCTGAGCCGAAGGCAGTTGCTTAACCAACTGAGCCACCCAGGCGCCCATTGCATGGCTTTTTTGAAAAAAAAATTTTATTGTTATGTTAATCACCATATATTACATCATTAGTTTTTGATGTAGTGTTCCATGATTCATTGTTTGTGCATAATACCCAGTGCTCCATGCAGAACGTGCCCTCTTTAATACTCATCACCAGGCTAACCCATCCACCTACCCCTCTCCCTTCTAGAACCCTCAGTTTGTTTCTCAGAGTCTATAGTGTCTCATGGTTCGTCTCCCCCTCCGATTTCCCCCTTCATTCTTCCCCTCCTGCTATTCTCTTCTTTTTTTTTTTTTAACATATAATGTATTATTTGTTTCAGAGGTACAGATCTGTGATTCAACAGTCTTGCACAATTCACAGCGCTCACCAAAGCACATACTCTCCCCAATGTCTATCACCCAGTCACCCCATCCCCCTCCACCCCCTACCACTCTAGCAACCCTCAGTTTGTTTCCTGAGATTAAGAATTCCTCATATCAGTGAGGACATTTGTGATGTCTTTCTCTGATTGACTTATTTCGCTCAGCATAACACCCTCCAGTTCCATCCACGTCGTTGCAAATGGCAAGATTTCATTCCTTTTGATGGCTACATAATATTCCATTGTGTGTGTGTGTGTGTGTGTGTGTGTATATATATATATATATATATCACATCTTCTTTATCCATTCATCTGTCGATGGACATCTTGGCTCTTTCCACAGTTTGGCTATTGTGGACATTGCTGCTGTAAACATCAGGGTGCATGTACCCCTTCGGGTCCCTACATTTGTTTCTTTGGGATAAATACCCAGTAGTGCAATTGCTGGATCGTAGGGTAACTCTATTTTCAACTTTTTGAGGAACCTCCATACTGTTTTCCAGAGTGGCTGCACCAGCTTGCATTCCCACCAACAGTGTAGGAGGGTTCCCCTTTCTCCGCATTCCCGCCAACATCTGTTGTTTCCTGACTTGTTAATTTTAGCCATTCTGACTGGTGTGAGGGGATATCTCATTGAGGTTTTGACTTGGATTTCCCTGATGCCGAGCAATGTTGAGCACTTTTTCATGTGTCTGTTGGCCATTTGGATGTCTTCTTTGGAAAAATGTCTGTTCATGTCTTCTGCCCACTTCTTGATTGGATCATTTGTTCTTTGGGTGTTGAGTTTAAGAAGTTCTTTATAGGTATATCAGAGAAAGGGCTCATATCCAAGAAAGTCATTTTTAGACTGGGCTCTGCCATGCCTTGCATGATGATGGTAAGGTGTGATGGGCTGGCCAGGTGGGTAGGGTTCCAGGCCTCCAGCCCTGTGTCAGCCAGACTAGCTTGGCTTTCATTCATTTTATACATTGGACTCCTTGTTTGAAGAAAGTGTACTCATGCTATTAAAACAAAAACTCTGAAAAGTGCTGTTTTAGAAATACCTTTATGGGCCCAGAAAGATGTTGACAATATATTCAGTGACAAAAGCTAATTATAAAATTGCTTGATTCTATTTTTTATTATATATGCACAGAAGGATAATTACCAAAATCATTTGAATAGATTATCTTATTTAGAAAAAGGGAATAAGAGTTCTGATTTCCTGTAATGAAGCTGTATTGTTTATGTATCTTGTTTTAAAAAGTTTACAGTAAAGCTGGAAGATCTATTTTACTCTTCCCTCTCATGAGCACAGTTTGTTGAGAAATTAACTGTAGTAACAGGCTCTGAACACACATATGTCCATAATCCTTTCAGAATCAAACAATAATAGCACATAGGTACAGAGTTTTAGAGTTTACTTTCTGGACCGCTTTCTAGGTGGTAGGCTTTTGAAAAATTCAAACATGATGAATCGCGTAATTTTCTTGGCACTGCATTTCATTTTGAATTTATCAACAGTTGCAGGGTAAAGAGTAGTGTCTATAAGACATATATAAAGGAACAGATGTCAGATTGAAATTACTATCTGAGTCTCTGATTATCTACTAGGTTGCAAATGATAAGACACAGTTAACATATACCTAAAAATACTAACAGGTTGAGCATATGCAATAATAGTGCTGCTGAACAGAAATACAGTGTAAGCTAAAGATTTCATTTGAAATTTTGTAGGAGCCATATTTTAAAAAAAGAAAGATGAAATTAACTTTAATAATGTCTCATTTAACCCAGTGTATCCGAAAATTATCAGTTCAATATGAGTCAACATAAAAAGTATTCGTGAGATATTTTACATTCTTTTCTCATGTTAAGTTTTTGAAGTTCAGTGTGTATTTTGTGTTGACAACACATCTCCATTTGGACTAGTCACCTTCCCAGCACTCAACGACCACTTGGGATTAGTGGCTACCATACTGGACAACTCCACAATATTTTAAACATATAAAATTATAGTGTCCTTCCTTGGGAAAAAAAAAAATCCAAGTATCTTCGATCATCCTATGGTAAACACCTTCAAGGACGTCCATATGTAATTTGTTCCAGTCTTTTCTACCCTCACTATCTATTTCTTCCTTTCTTACTTTCAAAGTTAGCCTCTGAGTTCAGCCAAATCATTTCCCTCAGTTTCCTGCAAAAAGGCCTTCCTGTCAACTTGCCTAAATCTTATGTGTCCCCCAATGCCCAACACAAACTCCACCACCTGCAAGAATTTGTTTCTGTATCACTCATCATCAGGGAAATGCAAATCAAAACTACAATGAGATACCACCTCACACCTGTCAGAATGCCTGTTATCAAAAAAGACAAGAAACAGCAAGTGTTGGGAGGATGTGGAGAAAAAGGAACCCTCGTGCACTGTTGGTGGGAATGCAAACTGGTGCAGCCACTGTGGGAAACAGTATGGAGGCTCCTCAAAAACTTAAAACTAGAGCTACCCTATAATCTGGTAATCACACTACTGGGTATTTACTCAAAGAATATGAAAACACTAATTCAAAAGGATCCATGCACCCCTATATTTACTGCACCATTATCCACAATAGCCAAACTATGGAAGCAACCCAAGTGTCTACTGACAGGTGACTGGATAAAGAAGATGTGGTGTATATACACAATGGAATATTATTCAGCCATAAAAAAGAATGAAATCTTGCCATCTACAACATGGATGGATCTAGAGAGTATAATGCTAAGTGAAATAAGTCAGTCAGAGAAAGACAGATAATGTAAGATTTCACTCATGTGGAATTTAAGAAACAAAGCAAATGAAACAAAGGGGAAAAAAAAAAAAGACAAACTAAAAACAGACTCTTGACTGTAGAGAACACACGGATGGTGACCAGAGGGGGAGGCAGGTTTGGCGGGGGTTGGGTGAAACAGGTGATGGGGATTAAGAGCACACTTATCATGATGAGCACTGAGTAATGTACAGAATTGTTGAATTACTCTATTGCATATTTGAAACTAATATAACACTGTATGTTAACTATACTGGAATAAAAATAAAAATAAATAGGAAAAAAAGAGAATGTGTTTCTGATTGTTCCTAAGTCCTATAGCACATAATGTCTACATCATTCATTTTGATGTTTATTTGCAGACTGTGCTGAATTCTTTTTAACTATTACATATTTACTTTGAATTCTAAGGTTCCTGAAAACAAGGATCATGTCTTATACTTTCCTTATCTCCCTCCAGTGTTACCTAGTGAAGTATTTTTGAACATATCGAGTCGAAACACTTTACATAGTTCTTCTATATTTTTTATTTCATTGCCTGTCTGAAAGGCATGATCCGGGATGCTTGAACTTGCTTTAAGAAAACACACCAACCTAATGGATGCAAAGGAAAAGAAGAACTTTCTAGTAACCAGAACTGTTAAAAGAAGTGAGTTGGTCATGAGGAGTTTATCATGAAAGTATTCAAGGAGAGTATAGCTAGCCATTTGTTTGGGATATTATAAGAAGAATGTCTAAAACAAGTGTATAGTTGGGTTTGGTAATGTCTGAGTATCATTCTGATTTTAAGATTCTGTACCCAAGAAAACTAATGTGTGAAAATCCAAATTTATGATTCATCTGTTAGTTCAAGATCTGTCAGTCTGCAATAAGAACCAGTTAAATAAATAAACTGGACAGTTATTTAGAGACCTGATTAGTTTCCATTTACCCAAAATTATAAAGTTAAATTTGGCAAAGTCAGCTTACAGTTCTATTTATATGGTTAGAAGTGTGTGTGTGTGTGTGTGTGTGTGTCTATAATCAGCTATGTAAAGACTGCTATACTGGGGCACGTGGGTGGCTCAGTCTGTTAAGCATCCAACTCTTGATTTTGGCTCAGGTTGTGATCCCAGGGTCGTGGGATCAAGCCCCATGCCAGGCTCCACACTCAGCGGGGAGTCTGCCTGAATTTCTTTCCTCCTCACACTCCGCCCGTCCCCCGACCTCTCTCCAAAATAAATAAATAAATCTCTAAAAAAAAAAAAACAGTGCTATAAGGCAAGATGCTTGTCAGGCTGTCCCTGGGGGTTGTTTTAACAGCAACAGATCTCTAGCATCTAATGACTTAGATGTAAATTGCTAAGGTGATTGTTTACTAGGTGAGACAGAGAAGAAAGGCTTACCTTCCACCCCTGCTCTAGCCATAAGCAGTATCTCCTTCTCTTTATTGGTAAGAATGAAAGACAACACAAGTTGGTCTGCCAGCCAGCCATCTGCTCTCTGGATGGTCAAAATCCATCAGCATTGATCCACCCCTGTCAGCATGTCAGCAGGGGGCCACCTTGTCTTTAAGTTAGTACATACAGGGCACACAGACAGCTTAACAGTTGAGAAGCTTTGGACCTCACATTGGCTTAAAATATCAGAGTCAGGAAGATCTAAAGCAAATTCACAAGTTTAGAATCAGTTAACTCAAGTCATAAGTATTAAAATTAGTTTTCATTCCATACCTTAAAGAAGAGAGAGATTAGTATCATTAGCTAATTCATATGTGTGTGTATTTTTTGTAATAGAGTTCTGATCTGATTGCACAGCATAACTGAGAAGGCTAACATTCCAAATTGAATTGCCCCATAGTTAATGGTACCTGTGGGGAGTCAATACAGTCTCATCTAATCCAGCGTTACCTTCCTAGGGACAACACACCTCAAGAAGAAACAAAACTTCTGGATGGCCAACCTAAAGACTTATGCTTGCTTTATTTAAATAGCTTGTCTGGAATTTACGCTGCCCTCTTTTAAAAGTTACTTTGAAGGGAGATAAAATCCTCTTTTAATGGTGGAGGATGGTGACAGTGACCACTTCATTAATAGGCAATTTCTTTGTGACAGCCTCACAGTTCTGTCGTCAGTTTGGCTGTTGATAGACTGGAGAAATAAACACAAAATAGGAAGCCCCATTTTGCTGTGAAGGCTGAAAGACTTGAGTTCTAATCATGGACTGTCTCAAGCCAGCCTTGTGTCCTTGCCAACTCACTTAACCTCAGGGGACTTCAGTGTCATCCCATGTAAAGCAAGGGTAAGCCACACATGGGGAACTACCGAGGACAGTAAATGAAAAAACAGCTAGCTCACTCTGGGTGGACTCCTTGCCACTGAATGACATAAGGGTTGTATAGTCAGAGAATTTTCCATGGGAGCTGAAGATGGAAACCGGAGTCTCATCAGGGGCTTGAAGAACTAGATCCGAGTAAGCATAGGGGCCAAGCGGGTCAGGGAAGAGGCTCTCTAAGATTCTCAGTGGAGAGGCAAAGTAGCACAAGCAAAGTAGGGAAGAGTCGGGCACCTGGGAAATAGCTAAATGCAAAGAAAATTCAGAACAGCCATAGAGAGAACATGGCCCAGAGGACTAAGCGAACAAATAGCTGTGTGGGTCCAAAAGGACTTCCCGTCCAGGCTGCAAGTGCCCTTTTACAGTGAGTGGAGGATTCACAAGAAGTTCTTGAGAAACCTCAGGACAAAGCAGCAAAATTAGGCTTTAAAAAAAAAAAAAAAGGGCAGAAGAATGTCCATGAGTTTCATAGAAAAGACACCTTACCAGGAGCAGGGAATGACTCAGAGAGTTTAAAAAAAAAAAAAAACAACAACCTAAGAAAATTCATTTCCCAATTTACAATCCATATTTTACAGACCATACTAACTGATGCAGAGTTAGCCTCTGCCAGTAAATTCTGAAAAATATGCTTTTTTACTATACCAGTTAGAACAGAGAGTTAGTATGATTGTTAAAACCATCAGCAAACATTTATGAAAAGCCACCTGAAAGCAAGGCACAGGGCTCTCTAAATGAAATCCAGACCAGGTAAAGTTTACTCTCTCTGATCACATGCCTATTGATATAATGAGCAGTCTGATCATTCTGAGGACAATGAACAGTACTGAGAGAATAAGATAACTTAACAGATCACCTTCTAGTGCCTGATTTGTACAGAGTACTTCGCTTCTAACACTTGGCAGGATATCACTATAGAACTGACTCTATCAGACAGATGGGAGTAGATCATCTAAAATTCCTTTATGCCTGATTTTTTTTAAAAAAAGCAGTTCAGTGGGAATTGACCGTTTACAATCCAAACAAAATGGAATCTTAAGATTGTCATCTTTTCAAAAGAGGTAGGATAGAGACTCATATTTTAAGATACGTGGGTTCTGATCCTTACATACTTGTTTCTTAAATACTTCCTTCCATGAAATTATTTCTGTGTTGTACCTAGTTTTTCCCAACTATATACATATATTGTGTTCATTTACTGGTTAAATAGGACAGCACTATATTGAAAAAGAGTCGAGGGCCCCTCAGGTGTAGAGTTCCAGATAAAATATAGGACACTTACTTAAATTTGAGCTTAAAATAAGCAGCCAGCTAGGTAAACTGCCACATTCCCAATAGCTTACTAAAAGATTATATTTTATTTTTAATTTAATTAAGCACCCAAATAATGAATTGCCAATTATGTGATTGCTGCTAGATTCAATGTCCCTAGTTTCTTTTACTCAAGTAACAGATGAGACATCTTAATATTAGCATTTTACAGAAATACATAATAGGCATGTGAGATATATATATATCTGCCCCCAGTACCTGACATAAAACTCCTAAAATTCTTATAAATAGGGTTGCTAATAAAATCTTTTGTTCTAATATTGAGTCTTTGACCTGGGTTCCTCATACAGAGCTCCTAAGACTTTTATCATTTCCTGAGTGATAGGAGAGTCTGACACAGAGCTTCTAAATCCCTTGGAATTTCCCAGGTGATATGAATGCCTTTTGTTTTAATGACACAGCCCTTGTTGGGCACTTAGACGGAGGTTGACCAGACAGACCAAGCCATTATTAGAAGCTTGGAACCTTCAGCCCCAGCCCCCATTCTCTGGAGAAAGAAGATGAGCTGGAAATGGAGTTAATAATTGATTACACCTACATGATGAAGCTTCCATAAACATCCCAAGAGTATGGGGCTCAGAGAGCTTGCAGGTTGGTGCACACACACACACACACACACACGCTAGGAGGGTGGCACATCCTGACTCCACAGGGACAGAAGACCCTTTCAGACCTTGCCTAATGTATCTCTGGGTCTGGCTGTTTGTCTGTATCCTTTTTTATGTCCCTTATAATAAACTGGTAAATGTGAGTAGGTGTGTTCCTGAGTTCTGTGTGCCATTCTAGCAAATTATCAAATCCATGGCGGGGGTCATAGGAACTCCAGTTTATAGCCAGGAGGTCAGAAGCACAGGTGACAACCTGCACTCACAACCGGCATATGAAACAGGAGGAAGACCGTCTTCTGAGACGGAGCCTTTCACCTGTGGAATCTGATGCTCTCTCCAGGTAGACGGTGTCAAAACTGAGCTGAATTGCAGGATACCAAGCTGGTGTCACAGGACGGCTTGATGTGTGGAAAACTCACACATCTGGTGTCAGGAGTGTTGCCGACGTGTGTGAGCAAAGGAAAACACCAGAGAGTTTTTCTAAGCATGTCACAGACAGTGAAATCAAACACAGCAAAAAGCTCTTGGGCGCTGCTTACAACTGCAGCAATATCTAACTACAAAATCTGCTGGGTGCAAAGAAGAGAAGCATAAGGTTTTGTGAAATTGTAAACCTGGGTAGGGAGGCCAGATTTAGCCAATACGATACAGGATGTACAGTGAAATCTGAATTTCAGATATAGTGAAGAAAAATGACATATGAGTATACCCCATGCAATATTTGGGATATACTTGTGCTAAAAAAGGATTGGTTGCTCATCTAAAGTTCAGCTTGAACTGGATGTCTTGAATCATTTTCTGGCTACCTGTATTATACTGGGGGGGCGGGCTTTACCTAGTCTGAGAGCCCAGGAAAGGTGTCCCTGAGGAGGTGAACTAATTTTAAATGACTGTGAATGAGCTTTAAAAGTTTCATGGGAGGAATAAAATGATTTGAAAACGACCCACCGTGATCGTCCTAATTGCCTATGTTAAATCAAAAGCATCATCCTATGTAAGATCTGATGGTCTGGGTTAGCTTGATTCTACTATGCTTTGACTCTAACCCACAGAGATTCCTCTCAGAGCTCTTGACACACTATTGCTGTGATTTTTGGACTATCTTGTCCGTGAGATAATAAACTCCTAAAGGCAGCAAACACTTCCTTCCTTATGATGTACCCAGAAGCTAGCTTACGTCCAGATACACATATCTTAAAGCATTAATAAACATTTTAAATAAATAGGAAAATTATAAGCTGTATTTCATTGTAAAGCAGGTACGAGTCAATAAATGCAAGATCGTTATAAAATTAAATGTATTTAATCCATATCATATCTACTAGTGATTTCACATTATGTCCGTAAGCATAAAATATTCAGATGAAATGGATAAATCTATCATTGGGGTGCAACTCAGTTGTGGGACCACACCTGCAGAATGATGGCTAATATCTGAAGATTCAAAACCAAATGCTTATTAATCAGAGACATAGATTTAATATGTTTTAAGATTGAATTCAGAAGCCCCACCCCGATAAAGTCCTACAAAGATTTTTGAAAGTCACATAAACATGACCAAATGTTGGAGATGGACATCCATCCCCTGAGGCACAGTTTAATATAAAAAGAATTACAGATAAATCTTTCAGGACAAATCTAGGGAAAACAATGCTTGGGAGAAATATATTGAGAGGTCAAAAGTAGCACCATGTATTCTAATCAGCTCTAAGCCTATAGCGTATAATAGCTGGAGGGAGCAACTTATACAGCAAGGAACTTGCTATAGAACAAAATGTCTCACCAAAAATTCATGTGTCGGAGCGCTAACCCCCAATATAACTAACCGCATTTGGAGATTGGGCCTTTAGGAGGTAATTAAGGGTAAATGAGGTCATAAGAGTTGGATCCTAATTTGATAGGATTGATGGCCTTCCAAGAAGAGAGAGAGAGAGAGAGCTCTCTTTCTGTCCACCCAGGTACCAAGAAGAGGCCATGTGAGCATATAGCGAGAAGGCTGCCATCTGCAAACCAAGAAGAGAGCCATCACCAGAACCCAACCATGCTGGCACCCTGATCTCCCAATTCCAGCCTCCAGAACGGTGAGAAAAAGAATTTTTGTTGTTCAATCCACTCAATCCATGATACTTTGTTATGATGGCCAGAACAGACTAAGACAGAACTGAGATGAAAGCAGTAAGGTTTTTCTCATGAATTCCAGAAACTACAACCTTCTCATGAATTCCAGTTCAACAGACACTTCAGAAATGCCAATGATTTCCTGTGTGTGTGTGTGTTCCGTAATCTCATCTTTTCAACATCAAGCTTGACCCCCTCCCCAACTAATGAATGGCAGGCCATTTCTATGCATGTTCATTAAAGCTTATTTGAAATCACAACAGGCAATCACTATATAGTTTAAGCAAAAGAAACATGAATAGTAAATTTTAAGTACATTTCCCCTGCCTCTTCCTTACCAAAAAATTAGGTGTTGGACCAAAAGTAATCTGAAAAAATGAAATACATACTTAAGAGAACTTTCACAAAGAATAATGAAAGCTCTAGTTGCAGGTGACTAGATGCTATTTTGAAAACTCCAAGTATCCTTAGCTATCGGGATGGTGGGGCTGTACAATTGTCCATTTATGAATCTACATAAAGGTATCTCAAGAAATTTTTCACCTACCTAAATAATAGCATGTAATGAAGTTTATGATCTCCAAAAGTTTTGTAACATTGTTTTCATGACCTATGTCTGGCTTAAGACATCCAGTTCAAGAGAACAAAACATTGTCTAGGAAATAATCTCTTCAAAGAAACATTTTGGTGGGGACATTCCTTTTTAACTGTTGAGATACCATTCAGACTCACTTATATTACTTCCCCAAAGGATGAATTCTTGACCATATAAGCCTTTTAGTACAATAGAATTTTCAGCATCAGGAAATACGCTCTTGCTATAGGGTAGATTTTTTGTTTTTTTTGTTTGTTTGGTTTCTTTAAGTAGGTTCTATGCCAAGCATGGAGCCCAATGCAGGGCTTGAACTCACAACCCTGAGATCAAGACTTGAGCTGAGATCAAGAGTTGGACACTTAACCGACTGAGCCACCCAGGCACCCTCTGGGGTACCACTTAAAAAAAAATAAAGTAAAACCTAACAATGTGTTAAAAATATCATGAACAATTTAAGTATCACACCAACTGGAACATTCCCTTCAGTACTCTTGGCATCTCATCTGAGGGCTGGACTTACACGACAGGTCAAATTATAAACAGACTAGTGTGCAGTGAGCACAGAATAGGAAAAGGGGACTTGGCTAGTTGTGCAGAACATGTAATGACATCCAGCAATACAGACTGGATCAAGTCCACCATTGAAACCATAACGTTCAAAGTCTTCTGACTGGACTCCCTTCTCTCTTGGATGAGATCGGATGGGCAAAATATTTGGTGGCTCATGGATTTTACCAAGTGAACAATTACCATTCTGGAGAGATAAAATATATACGTGGTAATCATATTATTGGGTTTGAAATAATAGAAAGACAATGACACAGAAGGTCAGGAGTCCTAGACCTACTGTTATATACACAAGAGATGAGCAGGGCCCCACATGGCTTCAGCTGTACAATCTATACAATTAATGGGATGAGACTAGGTGATTTCTATCCATGCTTTATGGTCTTAATGACTTAAAATTCAAAGAGTTCTATCCTGGAAAGATTCAAAGGTTGCTTACCACGTAGTGTCAGTAATCTATTGAAGTATCCTGCAACTTGCCATTGACAGGGCTGTAGACCTACAAAACCAGAATTATGGATTTATTGGGAATTACCTCATTTCCCCTTGAGTTCTTAGGTCCTGAATTATTCTTATATCTTCACCCACAGGCATCCCAATAGGGCCACTTGTGATTTTGGCAGAATATGAGCAAAAGGCTCTCTGTGGGAAGCACACTAGGACAAGTTCTGCCTCTGATCAGTGAGTGGCTTTCTTCTCCAACAGATCAACCCTAGAGTGCCCAGAGTCAAACCAAGAAACAAAGCCTAGCACGCCTGCTTCTCAGCAAGGGAAGTGTGCAGTTTTTCATACTAGGCAAACACCTGCACATTTTCCAGTCTCAGTTGATGATAACTGGGAACTGCAGTTGATATGGCTGGTGTTGAATTCTTTTTGTGTAAATTGGAACCACTTCTGAGAAATGCAGAGGAGTTCATTCTTTCCTTTCCTCTCTACTCTTGGAATTGCTGACTTCTCTGACAAGCAAAGACCCTCAGTGACTACAGATGAAGGAATGGCACACAGAGATTTACACCTCTGCCGGTTGCCATTGGTACAGATCAAGAATGATAGGAGATGAATAGTCCTTTAGAAATGAGGTGGTAAGTGGGCAACCCAACCAAAAGTTCCTTCCAAAGATCAGTGGACTAAGCATCAGAGCATGAGTATATTGGGAAAACAGTATTTTGTTGCCAGACCTAGATGGGAACTCCTCTGGGGACAGGAAGAGAACTGACCATCAATGCGCTGGCCCCTTTCCTGCAGGATGAATGTCTTCCTGTGAGAGGGGGCAGAAGGTGTTTAGGGAGAGTATCACAGTGAAGTGCAATCCCTGAGTCAAAGGAGGAAGTCCCAGCTAGAAAAGAGAATGGCCCCACAGTCAAGGGAACACCAGGTTCATAGGCAGATAACTGAGATTTTTTTAAAATGTCAGCTAATCTTGACCCCAAAATTGTTCACAACACCCGTGTAGCTTGCTTATTTCATTTGCTTTGTATAAAACACCAGAAAATGGCGCGCAGGTTATATGAGCCTAAATAGGAGGAGGATGCCTCCGAAGCTTACGATTCATTCATCAAGGCGAATATCATAGTTTTAATATAAAAAGCTACAAAATAAGTGTAGGAAAAAGAGCCTGACTTTAGGATTGGACGGGTTTGTGTTTAAAACTCTGCTACTTAGGGGCACCTGGGTGGCTCAGTCATTAAGTGTCTGTCTTCGGCTCAGGTCATAATCCCAGAGTCCTGGGATCGAGCCCCGCATCAGGCTCCCTGCTCTGCGGGAAGCCTGCTTCTCCCTCTCCCCCTGCTTGTGTTCCCTCTCTCGCTGTCTCTCTCTGTCAAATAAATAAAATAAAATCTTTAAAAATAAATAAATAAATAAATAAATAAATAAATAAATAAATAAATAAAACTCTGCTACTTAGTATGTATGAGATCACAGGTGAATTAGTCTTCTGAGCTTTTTTCCTTCCTCATTTATCAGATGGGATAACACCATCTACCTCATATGACTGTCGTGAGAAATGATGAGACATAAATACATGAATAATGCTGTGACTAGAACATAATATATAATCAATAAGCATTATTTCCCTCAACTTCCTTTAGCTAGGAAAAATGATATCATTAACTACCTCCTGTTTTTCTCTCTTCCAGCCCATATATTCAAAAATATCTCAGCACCATTAAAAATACCATATCTAAGCTCAGACTGTGATAGCATTCACCTAAAAACACAAACAAATCACAGATATATATGTATACATATGTGCATATATTTGCTACCAGAAGGGAGAAAGGAGTTCCAGAAATATTTCTCTTTCTTCCTTTCTTCTTTCCTTCCTTCCTTCCTTTCTTTTCCCAGAAATATTTAAATGTTTCTAAAAACACATATTAATATACGCTCTAAAAGCACAAATGTTATATTCGGTACTTTGCAACCTGGAAGGTATTATTTAGCACATTATTTTTTAAAAACACCATGGTAACGACTAAGCTAGTTTGATAAGTTCATACAGGTAAAATTGTTGTCAAAATATTTTCCCAATGATTAGCCAGATATTTTCAAAATTACTGACCTCTTAAAGACCATATGTTTGGAATGAAGTTGGGGGGAGAAGGGAATGAGGCAACACACCCTATTTCCAGTTCCTATTTTTTATCTTTAGAAGGTTTTGCTAATAGCTGAGAAAATATACTTAATTTTCATCAAACATACAATTGTCTTACTAAGACTTATATTATTAAAATAGAATAATAAAAGTCTACTTTATTATAAGGACATTGTTCCCTTAACAGCCTGGAGTTTTAATAATAAAATCTCAAAATCTCTTAGCTGGACTGAGGTTTGAAACTTGTTTTCAGTTATTTTCACAAAACCACTTAGAAGATAGCTGTTTTGCAAATTAATCTTTCATGAAGCTCTCAAAGGGTCGATGTGCTGGTGTTAGCCGCCAAACATGCTCAGTTTCTGAGACAACTGGAGGATCCATGATTAATGCAACTTGGTATTTTCCCTTGCATTTACTGTACCCATCAGCCGTGGTTAATGCACCACTTCCCGTAAGGGGATGCCTTAAAAGCTCGAAACCGTCTAGCTATAAAACAGAAAAGTGCATCTGTCCTTCCCCCACATGTAAGAAATGCTTTTCCCATACAAACAACACAAACACTTGCAAAGTACTAATGCAAGAACCTGGACCACTATTCTTTGTAAAGGTGTGGCAAAACGAGACAAGGGGGCAGTTTGGGCAAAACCATGTATAGCTGTGAGAAGGGGGCCTGGGCTCAGGCTGGGCTCGGAGTCTCTAACTCAAAACTAGATTTCCTTGGCCAGAACCAGGGCTAAGCTTTGGAACTCCGAAACAGTGGCCTAGACAAAGTGTCGTGATCTGGCTGGTCCAAGATCCAAGTCCCGGCTTTTGTGCCTAAGGACCTTCATGGCCTCGGCCATCACTCAGCTCCCAGTGCTCGATTCCCCCCCACCCCTCGCCTCCTGGTGTCAGAAAAAGGATAGTGGAGCCCACCTCACAGTGGTTGAGGGGATTAAATGAGAATCCATGGCCTGGGACATACTAAAAGTGTAACCAATGTTAGCTTGTTTATTAGTATAGTATCATCAGTATAACTAGTATTACTAAAACTATCATTTTATACTGAAAAAAAAATATTACAGTGCAAGAAATATACAAGTGAAGAAATCCAGGATGAAGAGGGAGAAAAGTAGGAAGAATAAGCGGACGTCATAAAGGCAGTACAATAATTAATCAGTTAATTAAAGTATTTGTTAAAGTCACTTTTAAGCCAACCAAAAGAATAGGGAGCCATTCTCTAAATATTTCAATTTTCATTCTGCCTAATATTAAGAATAATCGGAAGCCAGAAATTTCCAGTCTTTCTTTTACGTTTGCTAAGAATTAAATGATTCAAGGTTTGACTATATCATGCCAAATAAGGAAACAAGACACATATATATGAGAAAGAGAGCAAGGCTGGGGAGTAGAGGCAGAGTAAGAAAGAGACAGAGTATAGATGAAAATGAATTTCTTGAGCAGCAATCTAAATACCAAAGAGATCCCACCTTGGGCTCCTTGGGAAGACTTTACTGAGGCCTCAGGCTTCCGCTGGCTGCCTTGTGCGGGCTTCCCCCCTGGGGATGATCACATGGGATATTTCCTCATGCCCTCCAGCAGAGGCCCAGCCTTCTACTCCTGCTGACACTCAAAGCTTGGTTTGAGGCAGCTGGAAGGGTAGTACTGTGTGCATGGGCAGCCTGTCCTTGGGGAGCCCATCTGAGTTCTATATTCCATCCCCCAGGGGACTCCGGGCACACCTGTCTGTGTGCCCTGCTAGTGGGATCGTCCCCAACGTCACTCTCCAAAGAGACGGCATACTGAAAATGTCTCTGCATCTGAGATACACATACAGCTCATAACAAATGTCTCAGTGTACTCTGGTTTTTCTAGAGAAGGATCTGCCAGTGTCTGTGGCCTCTCTTTCCCTCAAAGAATAGCAGCTAATTTTCCCAGGTCATGTCCAATCTCAGAGCCCACATTCTTCACTCTTCTCTGGGGACCTTCTCCACACATGTGGCTTCATCTACTACGTGAAGACCTGATGTCTTCCAAATCTCTCCTGAGCTCCAGACCAAGACACACAGACTTATGCCAGGCCTTTCTACCTGGATTGAGTTCCCCAATTTCCCTTCATTCTCACCTCAAACTCAACATGATCCAAGGCACACGCATCACCCACCACACCTCCACTTTGCCCCTTCGTTCAGACTTCTTGGTAAATGGCACCCGCTAACCAGGTCTAGCAACTTGAAAATGTCTAAGAGTCTTACCTCCCCCTCCCTTCCTGTATCCAACTGGTCATCAAAAAGTACTGATTCTACTCAATAACCATCTCTTCAGTCTGCTCCTCTTTCCTACTCCCACAGCAGGTGGCTTTGTCCAAGTTCTTTATCTCATGACTCCTGAACAGCAAACTAAACAGTTGGGTTTCAGATCTCCAGACTGTCCCCATTTCATCATCCAGATTATCAACTCTTCCTAAAATGCTATGTCTTCTTGGAAGCTGGTGCTCAGAAACTAAGTATATTGCCTAAGGCCACATAACCAGTTAAGTTTAGGCTCAAGGTCAGTCTCATCCTCTTGTACCAACCCATCATCTCTAACCAAGGCCCACCATCTATCTAAGGACTATCTAAGGACAGACTCCTTCCCTGATGATTGGAGGAGGCTACACTCAGAAAGTAAGAAGGTGCCTTTTCCATGAATGACAGAGCAGTTTTCCCAAAAGAGCATAATAAAGCCACAGACAAACATTTTGGATGGGGGTATGAAGTAAGAGCTAAAATCTCCAGATGAGCATTTGTGTCCTAAAAATCACCTGCAGGTACAAAGAGTTTCTTCCTGCCTGTATGGGATCTGTCACTGGCAGATAGCATTTTGTTCCAAATACCCATTTAAAATAGGCCTTACAAGATTAGCTATAAGGTTAACACTGCAAACTCCTGAGTTGGATGTAAAAGTACAAAGAACTATTTTTTTTTGTATTTATTATCAGTAGGCTCAAATTAAATATAGTTTATAATAATAGTCTGTCAACGCCATTCTGCATAATTAATCTGAACTTTGGCATTCCTAAGCTTGCTAATGCAGCGCTGCCAATAGTAATGAATTGAAACTGAGTTCATGATGCACATTTTCAAATTACAGCAATTGCAATATGCATAAAAATGTACAAAACATCACACCTGGTCTGACTCAGTACTTTGTTTCAGTAATTATCTCAGTAATGTCCTTTTTCTTTTTTCCCCACAAAAGGTTTCATTCAGAGCCACATCCCATTGTTTTCCAACATCAAATTAAAAGTAACAGAGCTAATAAATCCCCTCCACTAAGATTCTGAGCACTGCAGAGAAAGGGCTATGATCTCAAGTCTGGATAAGCGAGGGTACCTAACTGTCTTGGTTCTCTCTGTATCTTCCCATCATTTATGACATGCATACAGAGTAGGGAGAAGAACCTTAGACAGCTCTCACGTCTCCCTCCCTTGATGCTTTATGCTTTTAGAGAAAACCACCACACAAGCCAGTCCAGCAAATATAAAGATTCTCAACTAAAAGAACGGGGATGCCGTTGTGCCATTATAGGACTATCTTGAGGCTAAAAACCAGCAGGGGAGAGAGATACTACTTTCCTGAAGCAGTTCTCAAAGTGTAGTCTGAGGACCACGCAGGGTTCCTGAGACATGTGCAAGGGGTCCACCATGTAAAAAAATATTTTCCCAATAATCCTAAATCATTCTGTGCCCTGTACACGCTTATTCTCTCATGAGTATACAGTGCTTTGGCAGAAACTACATGATATGTGATATCGCAACAGCTCCAAGGAGCAAACAGGAGGATCCAGCTGTCTCCTATCAAGCCAGATGTTAAAGCGATTTGCAAAATATGAAACGATGCCACTCATCACAAAATTTTGTTTGGCAAGAAGTATTTGTCCCATGAAAATAGGTTATGAAGTTCACTATAATAGGTTTATTTTTTAATTGCATAAATACATAATTATTATAAAAAATCTCTCAGTGTTAGCTATAATCTCTACAAACAAAAGTTTAGTGGGGTCCACAATAATTTGAAGACTGTAAAAAGCTCCAGGGATCAAAAAGATCGGGAACCACTGCACAAGAGGCTTTTCGGAGAGTGCAATTTGAGCAGTTATGAAGGATTATCCTCTATGGCCATCCTCTGGGGTCCTTTTCCGGCTTTCCTTTTCTTGGCTAAAAACTCCCCTCCTTTCTTCCTTTAGCCGGCTAAGTCAATTCAATTTCCAGTTAAATTAATTCAACAGCTATTTCCTTGGAGGCTGCTAGGAGCAATACCCATGAAGATGGGCACTCTTGGGGCTATAAAAGCTCAAAGAGGTTATAATAACCTGAGAAGTAGAGATGTCCACATGGTAAAGATAGATAGTGATGCAGAGTAATATGTAATTCAGCACCAAAGTGAAGAACACAAACAGTAAAAGCTGTTAGCTTTGAGATGAGAAGGACAATGTGGCTAGGGGCTTCGGGGGAAAAATCTTTATAAATGAAACAACACCTTTATTTATCTGCTCTCTGTTTCCCAAATGGAAATGTAGTAGCTCACAAAAGGCACACAGGTCAACTAGAAAAAAAAATAGATAATGAAATTAGGATGCATGGGAAATATGAGTAGAATGGTAAAAAACGAAGCCAAAGATGAAGCTAGAATAAAAAAATAAATTTTGAGGTCTAGGACCAGCTACATAATCTGCAGGGACTACTGCAAAATGAGAATGCAAAAAATTAGGTATTTCGGGATGGGGATGGCAGAGCATTAAACCAAGAGCAATACCCTGGTGAGTGTGGACCCCTCTGTGACCGCAGGGGGTGTGGAGCCCAGAGCCAGCCCCTCTCCCCACCTGTCCTCTCTGATGAAGCTCGGTCTCCGATCCAGCTTTAAAGTGACTTAGAAGACAGAGCAAAGAGGGAAGTGCAATTGGTTTGAAAATTCACAGTGTTCATAACTCAGAAAATGCCAATGCAAAGTGATTGGGAATGCATCAGAACGGAATTTTAACTTTGAAAAGGAGATCGGAGGTTATTTCATCTAAACACTCAACTCAAGAAACAGGGTCCCAGAGATGCTAGGTGGTTTGCCGAGAGCCACAAGCAGTTACAGATGTAGGTGAAATCTGAGCCCTCCCCCGCCGCCCCCCACCTTCCCTTCCACCAGGCACAACACCAAATACGACCAACAACGGACATGGCGGACACTGTTAACATTTGGGACGTGTCATACCTCACTCCAAACATCCGATTCTTACAACCACTTTACGAAGGAAGGATTGTCCTAACCGCCCTCTTACATAAAAAGAAACATAGAACGATTAAATCACTTGCCTAATGCCCTATGGCCAGACTGTGAACTTGGGCTATCTGCCCCTGCTCTCCTATTGCTTCCCACCTTTCTCCCTGCTCTGCTAGACAGAAGTCCCACAAGCATCCTTGAAGGACTAAACCCAGCCTGCAGATTCAGAGAACACAAAGAGGCCCTGCATAATGTTTTTCTGGTCCAGCCGCTCGTCATTTTACAAATAAACAAACTGAGGGCTCTAACAGGATACATCGCTTACTGAGATCACCAGCAAGAGACAGGTAAAGTTTGAAAGATGGGGCGCCTGGGGGGGGGGCCTCAGTCAGTGAAGCCTCCCACTCTTGTACTCAGCTCAGGTCTCGATCTCAGGGTTGTGAGTTCAAGCACTGTGGTAGGCTCCACACCCAAAAAGTATGATCAATGCTTTTCTTTTCTTTCCTTCCTTCCTTCCTTCCTTCCTTCCTTCCTTCCTTCCTTCCTTC
>NW_023270380.1:13124751-13260676 GCF_011800145.1 Mirounga leonina | reverse complement strand
TTCCTTCCTTCCTTCCTTCCTTCCTTCCTTCCTTCCTTCCTTCCTTCCTTCCTTCCTTCTTTCTTTCTTTCTTTCTTTCTTTCTTTCTTTCTTTCTTTTTCTTTCTTTCTGAAAGGGAGAGAGTGAGCAAGCAGGGAGGGGCAGAGGGAGAGAGAATCCCAAGGACTCCACACTCAGCTTAGAGCCCCACATGGGTCTCGATCTCACAACCCTGAGATCATGAGCTGAGCTGAAATCAACAGTTGGACACTTAACTGGCTGAGCCACCCAGGCGCCAACAGAGGCTTCCCTAATCTCTCCATAGGTGATGTGCAGCTGCCAGCCAAGCATCAGTCAGTGAGCTGAGCAGGGGTGGTACCCCCCGCCCCACACGCTTCACTCATCCCCCCTACACCGATCAAAACGACCCCTTTATGTCACTGGCAGTAATGGAAATCACAACATGACCCCTGTCATATAGTATCTCCAAATTAGATTGAAATCAATAAACCAGGCAAAAACAAAAATCAGTGCCTTAACACTCCAGAATCTGCTTTGGGTAGACAACAGGCATTTTCAAAATGGATGGGTTGAAAAAAAATCATAGGAGGCAGAGATGTGCTTTTGGAGGTGGAAGGTAAGAAAGTGTGGGAACTCAGCCATGTCCAGTGGGCGTGTGAAGTAGGTGAGGTATGGACAAGTAACATGCAGCGGAAGACCGTGGGGGCGGGCTGACATTGACAGACCTGACCGCTCGAAAAAGCCAGAAGGCACCCAAGCTTCTGGGTCCCAGTGGAGGCTCCTCCAAACACACAGTGGTCAGATCTGTGGTGGTGTGATAATAAATTTCAAATATGTTTATTTGTAAAGAGTCATTCATCATCTAGACAATAGTATGTAAACTAAGTATTTAGAGGTGGCGAACTAATATCTGAAATTTATTTTGAAATGTATCAAAAGTAAGATGGCTTTCTGGATGGGCCGACGGATGGATGGAGGGACACATAAAAACAGGCGGAAAAAGGGTTAGTGGCAAAAACTAGGTGGTGCATCTATGGGTGTTGACTCTCTCAACTTTGCTGTAACTTTTAAATTCTTATAATAAAGTATTAGAAAGGAAATGTGTTTAATATAAGTATCCCAAACCAGATGGTGTCATGTCTGCAGCCTGAAAACCTTACTATTTAGAAATAAAATTAAGATTTGGCTTCATAGATAAACAGTTTAAAGTTGGAGGGGGAAAAAATAAGTTTATTTCTCATGCATTCCTTAAAAGCAGCTTATTTCTCAACTGCTGGTTTCCAAGTTTGCTCATTCCCTTCTGGGAACCATGAAAAACAGGACACTGGGGTTTCACACATCACGATGAGGAAAATCGATTTCCTCCCACAAAAGACAGAACTAATTGGGGTATAAAATTATCATTTACTCCTTATTAATAAAGTCTTAATGGATTATCTATAAATAAAATGTACACTAGACTCAGATGACAACTCCTGATTTTGGTCCTAACCCAAGGATTTAGAAAGTCAAATCTGGGCATGGAAGTTTCACTTCACACTGATTTTAGAAGGTATTTTCAAAGAAACAAATGTAGTAAAGAAAACACAAAAACCGGCTAATCTGTCTGGAGATTAACAATTCATTTCTTCCTGGTTCCAATCCCCAGCCCCTAAAGGCTGCCTTCCAGGATGGGATCTAGGTGTTTGCTCCTCCTTCTGCCTTTACAATCCCTGCCCAAACACTCCCTATCTGGAGAAGGCTCTGCTTCTCCGAGCCTGGGATTTCCTCGCTCGTCTCAAGAACTCCTTGCACAAATGGAATGATCAACAGTACTTTCTGGAGACTCCTTCGTTTGACCCCTGAGCACATAGCACATTATGGATGGGGCTTCATTCTTTTAAACAGGCCTATATATTCCCACGGCTGAAGCTTACCAACAAGACAAATAGAACAAAAGTTCACTTTCAGATAAGACTGAATTCTTTCCTCCTTTTAAATTACTATTGAACTCTTGGGTAAAGACGAAGAATGGTCATAGCTGGTACAGATTTATTCTGTGTTAGAAAACAGTGTTTCCTACCTCTTGGATTATTTTAGCTCATGGTTATCTTGACCCACCATCCCTTAGTGAAAAATTAGAGCTCATTCCTTAGAATAACTCAATGTATTAACACAATCTTTCAACTAGGAAGGAATCAAGTTTTTTTTTGAGCATCCATTTGCTTTGTGTTGGCCATTCCTTCTTAAGACCTACGTTTAACTGAACATTATGCTGATCTAATAGTTACTTCTAAATTCAGATGTTTATTCAATGAATATTTATTGAATGTTCATGTACCAGGTATTGTATAATCACTAGATTACAAATAAAAATTAAACAGTATCTCTCACCCTTCATTCATAGTTTAAAGGAGGAAGATATGTAAATAAATAATTCCAGTGTACAATGAGGCAAATATTACCCAAGTAGTATGGTACAAATTCTAATTCTATTTTAAAAAGTCCCCCAAATAGCTATAACCACCAAGCACATTTTAACATTTTTTAACAGTACCTCTTGATCTCCCCCCAGAGTTACAGAGGCAGGAAATGAAATTGGATCAACCTTGACAATCTACCAGTCATATGATATACTGTTATTCACTGAAAGCGAATACTGGTAATTCTCATGTTTGGTGTTGTGATATGGTGATTTCTGGCACAGAGTTCCTGAGACCCCTGGGCTGTCCTAAATGATGAGAGCAATAAAGGTGTCTTTTGTTGTTTATGAGGTGACTTTGGGGTGTGGGCTGGTTGCCAGTGGAACCAACCACGCGATTAGAGTTGGAACTTTCAGTCCCACCTCCAGGAGCTGGGTAGGGAGGGGCAGGTGCTGAAGGTTGAATAAATTACCAGTAGCCAATGATTTGATCAATCACGCCTAAGTAACGAAGCTCCGTAAAAACTCAAAAAGGGCAGGGTTCATAGAGCTTGCTGGTTTGTGAACACGTAGAGAGATTCCAGAAGAGTGGTGCACCTGGCTGAGGCACAGAAACACCGAACCCCTCCCCCACACCTTGCCCTATGCCTCTCTTCCATCTGGCTGTTCCTGAGTTCTAGTCTTTTTTATAATAAACTGGTCATTGAGTAAGTAAACCATTTCCCTAAGTTCTGTGAGCAGCTCTAGTAAATTAATCAAACCCAAGGAGGAGGTTGTGGAACCTCCAATCTACAGCTGGTTGGTCAAAAGCACAGGTAATAACTTGGGCTTGTGTTGGCATCCAAACTCCTGAATTCGGGGAAGGAGGGTGGCGTTGTGGGACTGAGGCCGTAACCTGTGGAATCTGAAGATTCAAAACTGACTTGAACTGAATGACGCCCAGCTGGTGCCAGAGAATTTCTTGGTGGTGAAAGAAAATCCCCCTCCCCACACACTTTGGAATCGGTGATCAGAATTTTAGGTTTAGAATGCCAGTAGCGGGATTTTGCATAATAAAAAGAAAATAATAAAAATAATTGCTAAAGCACTTAAAAGGGAAAAAAACAAACAAAACTCTCCACAGGAATCTGTTATAGAAACCTACTTATCAGAATGCCTGGAAATACATATAGAATAAGAACAACACGGTTTAACCGCTGGAGTATGTGGGATGGATTCTTTCCCCTTACTAATAACCTAAAATGTTAGTATTTTCTAACTTCAGGTGTGTTGAAACTATCATTAACATTAGAAGTTAAACCTTGGGGACAGAGAAAGGAAACATATTATTTAACTCCTAAGGGTCGTGAGGTACTCAAAATATAAATTGCAATTACTGCAGTATCAAAATTATAGCATCATGGCTTCTCACCCATTATACCAGCGACCTCTCCACTCATGGCTGAGCTTAGCATCGATTTGTTTACTGTACCCTGTTCCTGTAAGACCCAAACCTCTACTGTGTCTGTTATTGGAATCCTTTTTATCCAATCATCCTCAACAAAGAGGACTCCCAGTGCTTGGACTCTACCTCTTGAAGACACTTGAGAGAGATAAAGTGATCACTCACCACTCACTTGCTTTTCAACTCTATCTTCTATCAGGAAGTAAAAAAGCAAAATATTGGATCATAATAAATCTCAGATTAATGGCCTATCTGGTAGTGACAACAAGGAGAACCCTGGAGAAGAGTGTGTTTGCCTCCTCAACAAAACCTCCTAAAAATCCTACTCTCGTCTCGGCCTTTCCTTCAGTATTCAAGAATTGCCTTGAGTTTATATGTTTTTAGTATACATGATGAATCAGGAATGGTGCCTCTATAAGTCATACAGTAAAGTACCCTTTCTTATAATTTCGAGTAAGATTAGATCTGACATGTTTCGAATTCTATTATTTTGTGGGCTTGGTGAGTAGGTTGTGTTTATTCTTCTTGCCCTTCAGTGTCGCCATCAACCCTGTCAAATCTAACTCCATCATCACTCAGCAGAATCCGCTTTCACGAAGATTGTCAATAATGTCTAGTTTCCAAATCAAAATGATTTTTTTCCATCAGTACTTTTATTATGAGAAGTGTCTGCTGAATTTGATCATGGCTTCTGTATCAAAAAAGAATGTGCCTGACTTTCTTGAAATCTCACCTTTCTGGTTCTCTGTACCCTGGACTGACCATCCTTCTGATGTTATCAATCACTCCCAGTCCTTTATCAATCATTAGATGTTGGTACCAAGGATTCCATTCTTAGTCTATGTCTATTTACTGCTCCCCCAAATCTGTACCTCCCATGCTGACTTCTCCTTTGGGTTACAAACATAGATATTCTATTTTCTATCACATATATGCATTTGTGAACAGACACCTTCACTCAACCTGCTTTTATTCAAATCCATTTTCATATCTAGATTCCTTTCTCCTCTTGATTCTCTACCACTAGAAAACTGAATACCAGGGGCCCTGAAAATCTTAACTGCTCATTTTTTTCAAGTCTAGGCTCCCCCCACCCCTTTCAGGCCCACTAATACTGTTCTGGTTCAAGGAGATATTCTAAAAACATGGTCTATGAAGACTATCCGCATCTGAAGTCCCAAGGGCAGGGAAGTAATAAAAATGCAGATACCAATTTGCTTTTGGTTTGTAAAAAGTTAAGATTTGACTAAATACCATCTGGTCCAGATCATTTGTAAAACATTTTAAATTAAAATCTTAGCTCCATACTTGGAATAGTCCATTTCTTGGTTTCAAACTATTAAGCTAGTTACTTTGGAAGCATTTCTTCCCAAACTAATTAGCAACTAAATTATTATTTTTAACTCTCAATATAAACGTTATTGAAAAATTTTGAAAGATGAAATACATTTTGTCCTCTGGACTATATATCTATTTATATTTATATCTTTTTAAATTTGAATATATGTTTCATTTTTCTCCTTTAAAAATGTTGCCTATCAGGCAATGATGCAAGAAGGTTTAATCTACTTTGTTCTTGTCCAAACTGGGGGTTACATGGGTTGTGACCAGAATTTAAATAAGACCAATGATTGTGCTTCAGAGGTATATGTGTGTATTTAATGGATAGAAATATTTAAAAAGAAATTTATTGTGGCCTATGGCCAAAAGTTTGAAAGCCACTAAGTTCCAGCTATTGTAATACATCATTTCGATACAGAACACTTAATCATCTCAATTCTTGAAGTAAGCCAAAATTAAAAAAGAAAAAGAAAAAGAAAGAAAAGCTGTGTTTTTCTCCCTTCTCAGTTCACAGGAGTAAAGAAGCTCTCTGCAAGGTCAAAGTCTAAAATGTGTTTTGTGTTGTCCCTTTCTTCTCAATCATCAGTAAAAATAAATTTCCCAATTGTCATTCATGTTAATATTTCATTACTTTTGAAGGCCAGAGCCTTTGTAACATATTAAACAGTAAAAGTCATTAAGCCAGTACAAAGGCGGGCAAGGGCTGGAGGCTACGGACCTAGGCTATGATTGCTCTGGGTGGGAGGACTGTGTCCTTGCCCGAGGGCACACCCTTGCCATAGCTTCTGGAACATCAGCCCCAGCTCCATCACCCTGGAAGCCTGGCTATTCTGCATCCTGGGGAGAATTTTCCCCACAAAGGTAGGAGCTGTCTTTAAAAAAGGGTCCTGAGTATCCGAAGCCATAGAAGGTAGGAAACCAAGAGTGAACCCTAGCGTAAACTAGGGAGGTGTCAAGGTAGTTTCATCCATATAACAAATGGACTGCCCGAGTGGGGGATGGGGAGAATGGGTGTGAACATGCAGGTGTGGAGACAGGCAGTACATGGGGAATCTCTGTACCCTCGTTCAGTTTTGCTGGGAACCTGAAACTTCTGTAAAATATAAAGTCTAATTTTTTTAAGGGGACTTTAAGTGTATTTGAAAACGGCTAATTCTCCTTTTCAATAACTAATGATAGAGTTTGGACTGCCCAGGTCCCCACAATTTCCCTCATTCTTGCCAGAGGCCTTCAGGTTATTTTATCATGCAGGTAAAGTGCTTCAGAAATGAAGGACAAGACCATCTTTTCACCCTAGCCCTGGGGATAATGAACCATAGTAGAGGGTTCGAGTTACTAATGCTGTATTTACCTTGGATCTTCTGTGCTTCTATTCTAGCTGAGCTTTGAACATGGATGGGCAAGAACTAGAATGTGTATGAAAAATCGAAAAGTAGGAAAAGCTGAAGAGGTTTCACTGCCTATGATGAATGAACACTTTCACATCTGCCCAGCTGGAATCCAAGAATCGTAAGTTTCTCAGCACAGAGCAATCTTTCCACATGTCAGATTGCCTTTTCGAACATATGCGAGGCAAGGTGTGTTGTTGCTGCTTTGGCAAGTTTTCCCCCCTCCCATTTTATTTCTGTACCAAATAGCAAATGATCATAGCTTTGTTTTAGAAGAAAATAAAAGAGGGGAGCCTGGGTGGCTCAGTTGGTTGACCATCCGTCTCTTGGCTTCAGCTCAGGGTCGTGAGATGGAGCCCTGCATCAGGCTCTGCGTTCACTGGGGAGCCTGCTTGAGCTTCTCTCTCTCCCTCTTCCTCTTCCCCTCTCCCCCCCAGAATAAATAAATGAAATCTTTAGAAGAAAATAAAATAATATTCTAAGAGATGTGTAATTCTAAGAGAGGAAAGAAATAGGTCATATAGAATTCCAAGGTACAACATATTTAACTACATTTTGGATTTGGGAGATTTTCCCATCCTCACCTGTGTGCTGACCTGTGGCACAATGACAACTCTTTTTCTTCCTTGACATAATGAAGCATCACCTTTTGATGGATACACTTCTAGTACACCTAAGCTTCTGGAGATTGCCTTTCTCACTCTTCCTCCCATGCCTGTGGCACCCCCCCTTTTTTTGTCACTCTGGAATAGTAATAGCTTATGCTGATACAGCGCTTTCTCTGTGGCAGGCACTGTTCCAATCCATCCATATAATAACATTTAATCTTTATAACAACCCTATGAGACAGGTACCCTATAACATAATGTAACGTAACTCTATTAACATCCTTGCCTCTCTGATAGCAGGTGAATTCCTTGAGGTTGGGAATGGCATGTTTTTGCTTCTTAGTTTGTTGTAGATAATACATTTCTGGAGATGATAATTTAAATGAACTTCCTGTTTACTCAAGACAAAATATTCCCAGCCTGATTTATGGATAGTGCACAAAAAGAAAAGAGTTAGAGAATGGAATTATGTAATGCGTCACCGTCCTAACTAAAGAGCAACTTAATGAAGCAAAGGAGTAGGGAGAAATAAGCTTCATCTTCTCAGCTTTTAGGGGGTGGGAGGCAGACTAAGGGGTCAAGGGAAGTATTGGGCAGAGCCATTAGGCTTTGCAAACACAGTCTTCAAGTCCAGAAATCAAATGAGACCTCAGTGAAGAATAACTTGTATTCACGGTAAATGCCAAAAATAATTAATTAATTCAATAAACACTGAATCCTAATAGGGTCAGTTACCTAGTACACAGCTTATCTGAACTCTTTGTTTAGAGTTAGAATAATCTAGTGGAAAGAATAAACATTTTAGAATCAGAGAGAACTAGTTGGAGTCTGATTTCAACTCTTAAAAGTTCTTTTAATTTTGGACAAAACACTTAACTACTCTTGGTCTCTCTCTCTCTCTCTCTCTTTCTTACTCACTCTACACAGTAGAATCATGGTAAGCATTAAGTAAACTGGCATATGCAAAGCACAGGATCTGCAGTAGATGCTCTGTAGACTGGTGATGGCAGCCATCATGCTTCTCATTCCTCTTTTCTTCAGTGGCCAACGTCAAGCCATTCCTCTGCATGTCAGTAAACTTCACTAGGCAGTGGCCAAACTGAGATACCACAAGCTTAGGGTATTCAGGAACTCCAGTTCTTGAGCTTAAAAGGGACCCCAGAAATGTATTGGTGCAAATAGAGCTTCTCGTGCAATATTTGGGATTTTATTATCTTTCCTTTCCACTCCTTACTTGATCCCTGCCACTGGAGGTGGCCGTCACCTGCTCGTTCTTTTTCTTGTCAGGTCTTATCTGAGGTACCGTCCCTAAGCTCTTAGAGAAGGTTGGAGAGACGGTATGATGAACATCTAGCAGGTGTGACCCTCTGCAGACGGGTGCATTGTAAGGCACCATCGTTGCGGAGTCAATGTAATAAAGGTATGTCAACACGTCCACAATTAAGGGTTCTTTTCTTTGTACATAAAAACAAAATAACTCTGCTATTTTTTTTTGGTATCAAGCATATTTTTGTGAGGTACTTTTAATTAAAAAGTATTTGCCATAGATTTATAATATTGTCCCATTCAATTCTTTTGAAGTTTATTTTTAAAATCATTTGGGAGCATTATAGGCAGTGGTTAATTGGGACACAAACAAAGAGACACATAGAATTAAATAATTAGCACTTTCTCTCATCTGAGGGTGAAAGGAAATCTCAAATTTAATATGCTTCTGAATGATGTAGGAATGGCACTCTATAAATTCCAGAAAGTTTCCCAGGTGAAGGGTGCTATATTAAGTATGGAAAACAAGTTTCTATAAAGCGTTTTATATAGTGTTTCTATAAAGTTTCTCTTTTCCTTCTATATGGTTCAAATTTCAAACCCTGAGAGGAATATTTTGGAAATAGGACAAAAGTCAATCATTCATGAAAGCAAGAATTTTAAATTGCAGAAAAGACAAACTGTCATTCACACTTTTCATTTTCGCTACACAGAGAAATTTAGAGAGAAGTATTTACCTCTGGGGGCACACGGACTTCATGTGAATTAAGTTTCAAAGGGGGCCACAGTATCAATATATTCATATTAATGAGTATTCTTTTTAGGTCTCAATATATTAAAATATAACAACTCCCTTCAAAGTAAATTTCAGAAGGGAGTAACATAGGTTTAAACCATCATTTACCTTTAGTCCAGTTACTCTACTGGGTGACATAAATCTTACAGCCATCTACCAACCCACCTGAACGACCGTCCTAAGCTGTGAGTTATTAAGATGTAGGGTATTGACTTGACATATTGCCTCTACCTTCATCTGAGAAGGTCTGGTCTTCATTCAAGGAACAGAAGTCCCTACACTAATGAGTGTATTTGGCCAAAGCTGAACATTAATGTCAGTAGAATCCCAGGTTCAACAATCCCAGGTTGGACTGACACACACTGACCCTTGTCTA
This sequence comes from Mirounga leonina, assembly GCF_011800145.1. NCBI lineage: Eukaryota > Metazoa > Chordata > Mammalia > Carnivora > Phocidae > Mirounga > Mirounga leonina. The sequence goes on along the minus strand of NW_023270380.1, from coordinate 13,251,056 downwards.
CAGTCAGCTTCCAACTCAGTTCATCAGAATTATTACAGCACCTCAAAATATGTACCTTTCGGACAGAGGATCAAAACACCATAGTCAGGTATGGTGATCACTTATTCACAAACATGAAATTTGATTTATTTTTTAAAGATTTTATTTATTTATTTGAGAGAGAGACAGAGATAGCTAAAGAGAGAAAAGCAGGGGAGGAGAGGGAGAAGCGGGCTCCCTGCTTAGCAGGGAGCCCAATGTATGTGGGGCTCGATCCCAGGACCCTGGGATCATGATCTGAGCAGAAGGCAGATGCTTAATCGACTGAGCCACCCAGGTGCCCCTGAAATTTGATTTAAACAAGTTAATAGTTACACTTTTCTCAACACCAAAAGAAAGAAAACAGTCAAACCTGAAGCCATCATACTTGCATGAAAGGAACAATGTCTAAACCAAGTGCTGGTTGAACCACAGGGAATATGTGCATTTGGGTAAATCTTTCTACTTGGAGAGACACAGAATAGGCAGAAGGAATTTTACTTTTTTACTTGACATGAACTGCCTACTTTTGTGCAAGACTGAGATTTAACATTAAAGCAATCCTTAGCAGAGAGGTGAGAAACAACTCTATGCCTGTGAATGTTTTTACAATCCTAGACTATCAACATTAAGAAAATGTAGATAAAGAATATATGCATTTTTTTCATATCCCTCTCCTGGCTACATGAAGACAAACAAGTTTTCCATGAAAAATATATGTCCTAGAGAGCCACAAGATAGCCTAAATTGAAATATTTTTGCCATTGAGGTACAACCTTTGAATGTTGGAACAGTAATACATAAAATGGCACAACCCTATTTAGATCATGAGGTTGTTACAAGGTATAAATAAATGATCCCATGGAAAGATACCCATAAAAGAGTAGATATTTAATAAGAATTAACATAATATAATAATAAATATAATTATTGCCATACATTCCTTGAGGGGAGGGATTATGCTTTATATTTTCCACATAAACCAAGTATGTTATCTTGCGAGTAAAAGGGGTAAAGGTAAAAAAGGTAAAACGTGCACGGTTTGGATTCAAATAATAAAAATCCAATGAAAGGCTTCCTGAAGGGAATTTTGATGGCAAACAGCCATAACTGAAAACTCTTTCATGAATAATTTAGTGTTATCACTTGCATTGACGTGAAAACCCTAAAGTATAATCCTGCCCTGAAGAAGGCAAGGCAAAGATGCATGCTTACAGCCAAACTACACTATTAGAAATAGCAAGGGTGGCCCTAGGAGAAAAATGCATCATGTCAAATTACATGGTCATAGACTGAAGATTCAGTAAAGCATCTGTGGTTGGTACTTAGAGTTGAGATACCACACATGGATAACCTGATAATATAAGAAAACACCACTGGTTATGACAACAACAGTCTCTACCCTACTTGGGCTACAGAGCAGGTTAAAATATGTTAGAACAAAAAGATGCCTATTAATTCAGTTAGCAACAGATGGTAATAAAGGGTGCAAGACTCATGCACCTGCAGAGAGCCTCCTTATACCTTGGCTCCATTTAGAGTAACAGATCCAAGGATGGATGCTCCGTGTCGCGTGTCAAATAACGTGGATTTCCACAGCTCTTCCCTACCAAAGATTTTTCTGGTTTTGGCTCTGGCTCTGAGCAACTGTGAGAAAGCAGGGTCTCCATTATTGGGGAATCTTCCCCAAAATCCACTTCCGGATTCAATGTAGTTCCTGATCACTCCTTTGGCCCATCAACCTATTTCTTGATCTTAAAGTCCTAGAGTGCATTTAATTGGTATTTATTGAAAAGCTAGCACCACCTGCCAGCAAACCATTGTGCTAGATACTATTTAGGACCAAAGGAGATGGTTACATTTAAGCCACAGATCCCCACCTGCCCTGTCTATTGATTTTTCGTCCTTGTTAGATGCATCTTGTTGGATGCTTCACTAACCACCATCCCACTGAACTCTGACCATGTCCCAGCAACACCATTTTTATCCCTGAGAAGTACACAGCTCAGAGAGATCAGGTCACTTATCCAAACTCATGATCTACTACCAAGGGAGTATTGTTATAAACGTTTATAACATGAATTTTGGAGTAAGAATATTATAGTTTAAAAGCTCTGCTGTGTCACTTGGTAATTGTGTGACATTTGGCACACTGATCTTCACACCAACTGGCAGGATCAGGGGTCCGGGGTTCTCCTGAGCACCCTTGGTTTATAGCTGTTGTCTTAGACTAAGGACAGCCAATAAGTTAGCCATTCCATCCCCCAAAATCAGCTTCCCGAAGTGCAGACCAAAGATAAGAAAAGCACTTTCCTCATATAAATACTGCTGAGCATCGGTGTGGTGGATGAAGGTAAAGCTCTTGGTGTAGAATATGACACACTATCAAAAAGGTGTTCTATTGTTTATCATCATCATCATCATCATCATCATCATCATCATCATCATCAAATAAGACAGTGTGAATGTGTTCTGGTTTTAAGAGGTAAAAGATTAACTGCAGCAGGATCTGAAAAAACTTGTGGTTGGAACATCGGGTGTATGTGTCTGTGTCTGGTGAAAGCTGTGTAGAAAATCAAGTGTGGAAGGGATAAGAAACTATAATTAGGGACTGAGTTATGGAGGGTCTGGTAGGTCACGGTGAGGAGTTTGGTCTCTATCACATTTTCAGGAGAAACTAGTGAAGATTTCCAAAATGAAAACTGACATCATAATATCCATCTTTTAGGACACAATTCCTATCTCAGTGTCTCCCCCAGCCCTACCCCATTGTCCTTATCCCATTACTCCCATTCTGTCTACTCCTGTGTCTTTTCTTGGCTACTGAAAATTAGTACCACATACACACCCACCTTCCATCCCCACCTGGAGCCTCATCTCTGGCGCCACCATCTCCCATCTGGATGCTCCCGTAGCCCAGGTCCTCATTGCTCCCCTGCTTCTCTTCTTGTACCCCTGCCTCAGTCTATCCATCACAGAGAAGCCAAAATCCTCCCTTTTCTTTGTTTCCTTAAAAAAAAGACTCTTTGGGGGATAATTTCAGATTTACAGTAGAGTCGTGAAGCTAGTAGAGAGTTCCTGAATGCCCTTCACCCGACCTTTCCATTGTTACCATCTTACATAACCATTGTACCTGCACCAAAGCTGAGAAATGGGCACATTCCTATTGACCAAACTACAAACTTTATTGGATGTCACCCGTTTTCCCCCTTCTGGACCTCCCACTTCCCAAAATCCACTTCTTTTTCCCATCTCAAGATCCAGTCCAGGATACCATGTCACACTGAACTGTTACACCTCCATGGTCTTGTCTAGCGCATGAACGCTCCTCATTTCTTTCCTTGATTTTTCATGACCTTGCCAATTTTGAGGCACCCTGGTCAGGTATTTTGTATAATAGACTTCAACTGTCTGATGTTTTCTCATGATCATGGGGCTGGGGGATGATGGCAGAAATGAAATGTCCTTCTCATCACATCGTGTCAGGGGTCCATCCGGGCTGCTAGAACAAAATACCACAGGCCAGGAAGCTTATAACAACAGAAATGTGTTTCCCATAGTTCTGGAGGCTGGAAGTCTGAGCTCAAAGGCCCAGATGGTTGGGTTAAGACCCTCTTCTGGGGATGCCTGGGTGGCTCTGTCGGTTAAGCATCTGCTTTAGGCTCAGGTCATGATCTCAGGGTCCTGAGATCGAGTTCCACATCAGGCTCCCTGCTCAGCGGAGAGTCTGCTTCTCCCTCTCCCTCTGTGATCTCTCTCGCTTACACTCTGTCTCAAATAAATAAATAAAATCTTTAAAAAAAGAAAAACCCTCTTCTGAGTGGAAGCAGACTTCCTGTTGTGTCCTCATACGGTGAAAAGGATGCAGGATCTCTCCGGGGCCTCTTTGTAAGGGCCCCAATCTCCCCAGAATTCACATGACATATCTGGTGATGTCATCCTTTATCACTGGTTCTGGTGGTGTCTGCTGAGTGTCTCCACTCCAAAATCACTGATGTTTTCCCTCCTTTCTATATTCTGTTTATTAGAAACAAGTCACTAAATCCAGCCCACACGCAAGAGGAACTAAGCTCCATTTATTTCCTGGAGGAGGAACAAATCTACTTGTACTGTTTAGAATTTATCCATAGGAAATACATGTCCCTTTTCCCCTATTTATTCAATCATTTATTTAATTATTATAGATTAACAGGCATCTATTATATAATATGCTTTTAAAAATATGCCATTGTTTGTCTGCAGTAAGTGCCCCAATGGCTTTCCTTTATGCTAAATAAAACCCAACCCCCTCTGACAAAGCCAGGACACCCTCCCCCATACTCCCCTCCGTGGCCCACGGGGGCATAGTTACACTAGCCTTTGTGGGAACTTGTTGTACTGTTCCCCTGTTCCCACCTTGCGCTTGGAACTGACTGCTCTCTGCTGGGAAGATCTGATCTCTGACCTCCGCATTCATGTCTCAGCTTAAAGGCACCTTTTCAGAGAAGCCTCTCTTGATGACCTCCTCCACAGTAGCCCTAGTCACACTCACTTATACTCCTCTGAGAGCACCTGCTGTAAGTGGGAATTAAAATTATTTCAGTGTATCGGCTTGTTGTCTGTTCTTTGTCCTCCCTCCCACTAGAACGTCAGCCCCCTGAGAACAGGAACGTGGTTTCTCAGACTGCAGCACCGGAAGGAGTATCTATCTAGCGCCCAGGAGCTCGTGGATCTAGATGAATGTGCGCAAACAGAGGAAGGAAAGGGGGCCCTGCGAGACCCGAGACAGGAAGGAGGATTGGAAAAACTCGGTAATAATCAAGGCAGGAGGCAAGGAAGATTTCCATTTTTTTTTTTTTTCATTTGAGAGAGAGAGCAGAGAGTGGGCGGGGAGGGGGCAGAGAGAGGGAGAGGGAGAAGCAGACTCCCACGGAGCAAGGAACCAGATGCGGGACTCGATCCCAGGACCCCGGGATCATGACCTGAGGCAAAGGCAGACGATTAACCCACTGAGCCACCCAGGTGCCCCAAGGAAGACTTCCATTCAAAGGCTTGTAATTTGCTGACCGGGCTATGGGTCACAGGCTCATGATTCTCTCATTTCTGAAGATGCTTCCCTTCTTATTTGACGACCATAAGTCCCATACTCTGGGTGAGGGACGTGCCTGTAGTTAAGCAACACAGCCACATCTAGGTGCATCAGGGCAGTGAGGAGTTTTCAGAGATAATCAGCTGCCCTCGGGCTCCAGATCCCCTCCCTCCTTTGACCAATCCTTCCCTTGGCCTCCCCAGTCCTCTGCCCTTACTCAGGGCTCACTCACGCCCAGGACGAGAATCAGATGACAAGGATGGGGGAAGGGAGACTGCAAGGACAGGGATTGGTGTCATCTGCCTCTCCCTTCATCAGGACCCAAGCTCTACTCTATCTTCAGACCTGACAGTGTTTCCCTGGCTTCTCTACGGGAGGAAGCAGTGGGAACCCCAGGGCCCATCCCTGGGTCCTCATTGCCGACCACTCCTGGCTCGCCAGGCTCAGTCTTGACAGTATGTCCATACTTTGCAGAAAACAATATTATCAACAGAAACTGTACTTCGAGGGGGCATTTAATCCTAATCTTTTAAAAGGGTATAAAAGTCGGATGCTGAACAAGGACACCGGGATGAAGGGCTGGTCTCTCCCAGCCTCTAACAGGTGCAGTGGGTTATTAACAGATTACCTATCACTGTCAGAATATTCTCTAGAAAGTGTATTTGCCTCCTCGCAATGCCCTGCTTGTATTTGACTCTGGGCTTTGCACATTCCTTTCCTTCTGCCTGTAATACTCCTGGTCTCCTCTTTCCTTTCCATCCTATGGATCTGAGCACTGTGTCTTCTGGAAAGGTTTTTTGGTGACATTCGTAAGAACCAGTAATAGCAGGACACTTAATTTCTCCTGTCCCGGCAGGCATCACTTTGTTAGGGGTGTGTGTGTGTGTGTGTGTGTGTGTATGTGTGTGTGTGTGTGTTCTAGCTTCCCTGCTGCATTCATAGTTCCTCGAGGGTGGGCACTGTGGTGATGTGTTTATCCCCAGCTCTAGGATGGAGCTGTCAACTCAGTAGGGCAAGAGGCAGAACTAATCAAGTCCTTGACTATTTAATCAAAAGATGATTAGGAAATATTTTTGAATTTTTGCTTTCAACAAATAAGCTCTTCAAAGGAAGGCATTCTTAATCACAAGAGGGATGTTTTAATGGACTGGTTGCAGTTAATATCCAAGTGTTTGCTGCTATTATGTCCTCAGTACAAAACCCTAAAATTCACAGAATGCTTCTAGTTTCCACTGCGTCAAGGTTTCCAAATGAACAACTGCCATAATCAGAATGGCTATTATTGTTTTGTTTTGTTTTTCAAAGATTTTTTTCTTTATAATTTTTTCCTAGTTTTATTGAGATGTAATTGACTGGAATATTGCATTAGTTTAAGGTCTATGGCATAATGATGTGATATACGTATATATGATTTATTGTTTATTTATTGTATATTTGGTGGGGTCTTAGCTCCTTTTAATGTACTTTTGGCCTCTTGGTTTCCGATGAAACAGAGCCTGAGCAACCGGACAGAACTCTGAACTCTTCTGTAGAATATTTAAAAGAAAAAGAAATTACAAATTTAAAATTGATCAATCAGAATTCTCTGCAAAGGCCTTCTATCTTTTTTCCCTCTTTCAACCCTTAACCTACTAGGGCAAATTAAAAAAAATAAAAACCTGAGAAATTCCATATTTCCAAGTTGTTATTTACCTAATATTATTGTTCCTATAAAATATAAGTTTTCCTTTTTTCCACAGTTTTTTTTCAACCTTGCTGCATTATTAACTACAAATGATATTTTATGAGGAGAAACAAAACAAAACAAAAATCACAGAATAGAATCTCCAATTTCATAATGCACATCAATAGGAAAATATAATTTAATACACAGGCAGCTTTTCCAGAACAAATCCATTCTGTTTACTGAGGTCTAACTTATTAAATATTCTTCCCATGAAATTGGGAGACCATCACTTGTCCTTTTAAAGAAGAAAAGCTACATAATTAGGTAAGCAGAGAAAGCAGCTTGCTGAATAATGCATAGTTTTTAGTATTACCAACTCAACAGCTACACCCATACTGATTCTAATAGGTCACATAGCGCTTGTTACCTTGGCAACCCCATGAATGATAACAATTGCATGGAAAAACGTGTTGTACTTGTTTTAATATATCCTATGATATTAAGGTCCTAGAGACCTGGGAGGCTGATCTATGTGCTCAGTCTGGGAATGCCAGGTCATCAGAGTCAGTGACTTGGAGACCTGTTTCCAGGAGACACCCTGAGTAAAATGTCAAAAAGATTTGGGGCAGATGGTTGGGTCCAAGAACACCGGAGACCTCACAGAGGCACTGGGGGCCCATGAATGTCCAGACACCTGGGCTTAGTGTTGAAATGCGGGTTCAAGAATGGTAGGGAATGTTTTGTTTGATGCTAAGCCAGGATGAAGCCCCTCGAATATCCTCAGGTAATTATCAGAACCACGGATAGCAGCCCACAAACCACAGGAGCTGGGTTTCTGCTTGATGGCACGGCACGACAAAAGGTCTAATTACTTGTGGAAGCTTGTGGAAATCTTCCTTCACCCTTCACGGGACAGGCTGTGGGGCAGGCGAGAAGCTAGCAGTGGGAGAAGAGAACCAGTAAAGTGTCCCATTTCTCTGGGAGCAGGGGTGATGGGGGCCCACCGTGCTGCAAAGCAAGGAAGATGGGGCGGTTCCGATGAGGTGTGCATGGCGTCCACATGGCACAGCCTCAGCATTCACGGGAAGTGAGGGTCGAGAAGAGGAGGCAAAACAGTTTGGCATCTTAATTATCCCAGGAGATGTGAGCCACCAAGGCTCATGTGCCTCCTGACAAAGGGCTGAGAAAGCAAGGTCCCACGGGCATATATAAAAACATCTATGTCTTCAGTGAATACCATTAAAGGTAACGTGCATATACATAAGTTTTCTAAGAGAAGATTTCTATATGAAGGCTCTATACATCACCCCGCTCAGAGAGAAGGGAGGATGTTGAACATAATGGCCACACTTCCCCTTCCTTCAGGTGGGAAGAAGTCAAAAGAAGATCCACCAATAATGACAATAATAACTGTTATTTTTCAGGGATGTTTTTTCTAAGGTGGTCATTGCAGATTTGCGTCTTCAGGGGGTTGAATGGCTCACTCCAGAAATGCCCTCCACGTGAGTACGTGAGCCCCATGAGTTCACAAGGAGTGTCTCTCAGAGGGAAATCTGCAGACCCTTGAGGGTTTGGGTCCAGATGTTCATTTCAAATGCAGATTCCAGGGCTCTGTGTCCAGAGATTTTAGTTAACCTGCTTACAGGGGACCCAGGTATCTGTATTTTCACAAGTTTCTAGAGGGATTTCTGACGCATGCTACTCTAAGAATTCTTTTCTGATTTGTCAATCTATCCATGAAGCTTGACAAATGGTAGAAAACTGAACTCTAAATTTTATCTAATGAAATGCTCTTGTCAGGGGAGGAGAAGAGGAACACAGGGAAATAAAGTCCAACAGTAAAAAACAACATGCCAAAATAAACCTTATTATCCTATTCTCAGTCTCTGTACCCATATAAAACTGCTATTATTAGTTTCTTAGATACCCTTAGAAATACCTTATGAATATACCAATATTATAGCTCATACATGCATGCATACACATCCCCTTGCAATGGGGGGGGGTAGAAAAACAATGGGGGTATACTATAACATTGTCCTGTACCTTGCTCTTTTTCATTAAAATATATCTAGGGGCACCTGGGTGGCTCAGTCAGTTAAGCATCCAACTCTTGGTTTCGGCTCAGGTCATGATCTCAGGGTCCTGGGATGGACCTTGTGTCAGGCTCTGCATTCAGCAGGGAGTCTGCTTGGAATTCTCTCTCTTCCCCTCTGTCCCTCCCCACCCCTGCTCATGCACTCTCTCTCACTCTCTCTCTCTCAAATAGATAAATAAATCTTTTTTTTAAGATTTTATTTATCTATTTGAGAGAGAGAATGAGAGAGAGAGAGCATGAGAGGGGGGAGGGTCAGAGGGAGAAGCAGACTCCCTGCCAAGCAGGGAGCCCAATGCGGGACTCGATCCCGGGACTCCAGGATCATGATCTGAGCTGAAGGCAGTCGCCTAACCAACTGAGCCACCCAGGCGCCCGATAAATAAATCTTTTAAAAAATTAATAAAGTAAAATAAATCTATAGGACATTATTCCGTAAATACACATGTAATTTTTCCCTCCTTTTAGAAACTGTTGCATGTAATTCTATGAAAGAGAATATATTTTATAATATATAGCCATAATAAATACAATTCATCTAATTCACTGCTCATATACATGCTGTTTCTAGCATCTGTGACTGCAGGCAATGAATGATGTCTCCCGACACTTCACAACTCCTGGTGCAAGTAATGCTAAGAATGGATGCTTGTCTTTCCCTGAGGACAGGAAAATGTCATGGTCATTATTGGTGGATCTGCCATTCTCAACAATCACGGCGACATACTGGCTCACATGAACATTTTGCTGATAGCTCCAAGCCCATTGGTCTGCCTACCTCTCTCTCTCATTTATTTCCTCTGCATCTCTTTCTTTGGTCTTTCAAGAGACAAGAGAGAGGCCCTATTCTCTTCTAAAACTCTACGTTTTGACTGCCCCAGTTTTTCCCATCCTACTCTCTTCTTCATCTTAAGTGTGCCTTAGTCGTCTGCTTGATCGAGGCAGGGAAGACGAGCCTCTCTGTGGTGTATGCATGGGCTGGGTGGCCACTCTGCTCTTCTGTACAGAGAAATCTGAACATACAAGATGTAAGCTTTATACACGTGTAAGAATGAAAAATAATAGTGTGTATCCATCTATTGGATTTAAGGGGCTCTCTTTTAGATTCTAACGAACATTGAGATTTTGAAATAATGTCTGGATGTCCCTTTCTGAGGAAACATTGGAAGCTGTATAATAATACTGCTGCATTGTACAAATACTAGTCTGACATAACGTTCATACGGCAAACACGATCACTTGCGTTACGCAAACCTACATGCGCCTGAGGTGTGCCTAGTGTTTTAAGAGCCTGGAAAACACTTTTTTATTCATCATCCTAGCTTTAAGGCTAGAAAGTATTCAATGTAATTTAATACCCTATTAATAAATAATGCCTTCTGGACTTCCAAAGAAGAAATGTGCCATTTAAGTGTTTCTCTTTATTCAAGAATCGTATACATCTTATTCCACGTATATTTCTTTCTTCAGAGTGACGATTTCCATCTGAAACAGCTTAAATGAATAGCCTTCTCTGTTCGGCTTCTCCCCACTGCGAAATAATTCAGAGTTTCCGGGCACTCTGTTTTTGTAAGTAAGCAGCCACGAAAGATGAGAGGAGAATTCGGCACAATGAATTTTCTCGGCAAAATAACGTATTAGCTAAATGGGGTCTAGTAAATCACCTGTGGCACCAGCAGCTGGTTTGAAGGCTATACAGTAAATGACAAAATGAGACTCGGTGAAGACTTTTCAATATTCTGCCATGTGGTTATAGATTTCAGAGTTTCTTCCTGTCAGTTTCATGCTGCATTTCTTCACAAAACTGACAGGCAGCTGACAAGGCAAGAAAAAGTTAGGATACGTGGCTGGTGGTGAAACTTAACAGGACCTTTCCTTCGGGGGGATAAAGCACTGATTCTGAGTGCACAAAAAATGAGCTAGAACTTTCAGGAATTAAACAACACTCTCCCTCGGCCAGACTGCCTGGATTCATGTCTGCCTCTTATTTGCTCTAAGACCCGGGACGGATTCTTTGATCTTATCTGTGCCTCGGTTTCCTCACCCACCAGAAAATCCTCCCAAGGTTGTTGTGGGGGTGGGTGAGCAATTACGGAGAAAGCATTTGGGACAGTGCATGGCTTTGTCGCTGTGACAGTAATAGTGGGATTCACGAGCTTTCTGTGAGGTTCTAGGGTCTCTGCATATAAAAGGTCCCTAGAGTTATGTCCTGATACTGTTGTCTATTAAACCCTTAGTTCTTTAAACAGTATTGTGAACAAGCATTAGCACTGACAATAATTTTAATACACGGATGGAAACGGAAAGACGATTTAGAGAGAAGAGGACAAGAACGCAGACACACTGCTCCCTTGGTTTATCGTGGTCCTGGCCGTTCTGACCCCGTTCATTAACATGGTTGCTTCTCTCTTACCCGCGACCCAAACCCTCTCCCCCAGGCTAGCTTTTCCAGCAGTCTGTTCACCTGCTTTCTCACTCAACCCCTTACAGCTACTGATGGCTACCTCCTGCATAAAGGAACAGTGCTTCAAAAAGAAGTCACCCCAAAGCTATGGCTTCAGGCAAGCTACCAGAACTGCCTGGGAGCCCCCAGGAGGGAAACCAGAGGTGGGGGGACTTTGTGTGAGCACAGAACTGTTTTCTACGCAGATGATGGGAAACATACACTCATACTTGGAGGAAAGGAGGTCAGAAAGAAACTCACATAGTGGACAACAACCTCAGAAACAGGAGAGAGGATTTTCTTTTTTAATGGAAGAGAGTGTATGACTAAGAAAGGCCATTTTGGGAAACCAAGTCCTTAAAGAATGTGACTAGTTGCTGAGCCCCACAAACAGGACAGCCAAGAGACCAACACCAGCGGGACCCTACCGTCCCTGGTGAGCAAACTCTTAGGATGCTTCCCTTGTGAACACAGTCTGGTGGTCACAGGAAATCTCGTATTTGTGTCTGTTTTCTCAAAATGCAAGTAATATTTAAATTTCAATGAGAAACTTAATTTAACCAGAAATAAACTCGGTTATATTATATGTATGCTATACTTGAAAATGGCTCTCAAGTGCTCATATGCTTTGTTTGAAGGTTAGAGTTTAAGAACTCTGTAAAAGATAATAAGCTGCTGGTTGCATCGATGGCCTGGGAATCATGTACCACCATCCACTGAGGAGCAGGCTTGCCCACACCCCAGATTCTAGCTGGAGAGGGGGAGGGGCTGCCAGAGTTACACTGGCTTTGACCCGGATGCAATCAGCTATAAGTAATAATCCTCTGTCCTCAGGTGTATATGACCATAAAGAACCCAGCATGGCAAAGACAAAGAACAGCCTTTTTCTCAGAAGATAAAAAAAATTCCTTTTTATCTTCAACCTCAGCGAGAGGGTCAGCGGGTAAACAGCAATTATATTTTTGTTTTCCATACACCTCTGAGGAAATCAAACAAATCAAAAATGCATTTGGAAACTGTTGGCTCCATCCTGTCTTCTCTATCTTGTCTGACAGCACAGAAACCCCTTGCAGGCCCAGCTGTTCTGCTACCGCAAAGCTGAATCTCAACACCATCCATCCTCAGTGAAAGTTCGAGATAAAAGCTAATAAAAGTTTCTAGTGAAAAGTGCTACTGAAAGCAGGCACCGCATTGACAAGTCCGCGTCCTGTCACACTCGAGGCCTACCGTCCACATCGCACACGCCTGGTGAATATTTGCAAAATAGACACTGAACCCCTTTTAGTGGAATGAAGCGTGAAAGGGTTCCTTAAGACGGATCAGGCTGGTGCTGATCCGAACCGCATCAGTCCGCTTCCTTCCTGCCAGAGATGCATGCCTGTCCCTGCCCTCCGCCCCCACCCTGCCCCATCCTCTGACACCTGCTCGCAGGAGGATTTCTTGGAAATGGGGCCCCCCTGTGTCAGTCCTGCAGGTGCGAATGAACGCCCAGCAGCAAGGGCTCAGACCCCAGAGCACTGAACCCGCAGGAAAACCTCAGCCTCCCCTTCATCCTCCCTGCAGGCTCAGCCGCTCTTCCCTGGACCCCTCACAGGCTGCACAATTCCATTCTCAGAGCTCACAAAAGGCTGAGCTCCAGAGGTATAGGTCGTTTGCACCTGCTGGCTTCCCTGCAGGCCTCGTTTTGTCCCCCAGAGCCAGAGGGGGGTTAGGCACACACCTTGGAGATGAATAAGAGGCAGTCCTCCCATTGGCGGCTCTGTGAGGAAGAAGACACAGCCAGCCCCAGGTAAATGGCAGGTGGTAGTGATGAAGAGCACAATAAACCGAGGAATTGTTACTCTTTATTGTCTCATTAAACTGTCAAGAACAGAAGTCTCAATATTTTTAGATGAGCGATGGAAGAGTTTCATATTTTAAAAAGGTCTGCTCTCCTCCCCGTCAAGAAAAATCACACATTCTATGTAGCGAGAGCTTTTTGAAGATCGTGAATGGACTGCTAAGCATTTCTTTACTGTTTTATACCGGGTTTATAGTTTATAGGGAAATGGCCCATTTGGGGAGCTCCTGTTTTGTTTCTGCAGATACAGAGGGCCTGAATTAGAGGAGTGTGGTGTACTAGCTCTCCCTGGTGGAAGACGGATGGAGAACAGCCACCTGGCTCAAGACAGCCCCTCCCCCTCCCAAGGGTAGGCCAGCAAGAGCTTCTTTTGGAACCGATGGGCAACCAGGGCAGATCTTCAACTGTTAGCAGGATGGCTGGACCAGCATTTAAAATTACTGCAAATCTGCACCTGGTGATAAATAGCCACTGTCCTGAGTCTCCCAGTGCCCCTGTCTCAGGCCTCTCCATGGCCCAGCAGGTGGGGAAGGTTAACTCCAGGCTGAAAGGTCTGTAAGGTCCCTCCCATGACAACAAATTGCTGGGCCTCTGCATAGGGTTATTAGATAGTTTCACTATCACCCTGGCCTCGGTCCTTTTCCCATATTGGATTGAGTATGGATGGGTATCAGAGTAGAGGTGGGCCTTTAAATTCTCTCTCCCAGGAAGCTGGAATCTGCTCTCAGAGGAACAAATCATTCTCTCTGGGCAAATCTGTAGCAAGTAAATCAAAACCCTGAGGAAGAGCACCTCGAATGTCAGAGGACTAGGGAGAGAATCCAGAGAGACCTGGTTCTTCAAGCAGAGGAGAAATAAAGGTAGAAATAAGAGAGGAGAGAGAGAGGGGCGCCTGGGTGGCTCAGTTGGTTAAGCGACTGCCTTCGGCTCAGGTCATGATCCCGGAGTCCCTGGATCGAGTCCCGCATCGGGCTCCCTGCTCAGCGAGGAGCCTGCTTTTCCCTCTGACCCTCCCCCCTCTCATGCTCTCTCTATCTCATTCTCTCTCTCAAATAAATAAATAAAATCTTTTAAAAAATAAAAAAATAAAAAAGAGAGAGGAGAGAGAGAGAGAGTGTGTGTGTGTTAGCACGAACAGGGGAGGGAGGGGCAGAGGGAGAGAGAGAATCCCAAGCAGACTCCATGCCCAGCATGGGCCCTGATGTGGGGCTCAATCTGATGACCTGAGCCAAAACCAAGAGTTGGACTTTTGACCAACTAAGCCACCCAGGCCCCCCAGTCCTTCTTTTCTTCAAGATGACTGCATTACTGCATGTTGTGATTGAATTGGGTCCATTCTCTCCTCCCCCCACCCAATTCATATGTTGAAGCCCTAACCTTGATGTTCATCATTGGGAGGTAGGGCCTTTAAAGAGGTAATTAAGGTTCAATGAGGTCATAAGGGTGGGGCCCTAGTCCAACCTGACTGGGGTCTTTAGAAGAAGTGGAAGACACACGAGGAATTCATGCACATGGAGGAAAAGCCACATGAGGACATGGTGGGCGGGTGGCTGTCTACAAACCAAAGAGAAGCCTCAGGGAAAGCAAACATGGTGGCACCTTGATCTTAGACTTCCAGCCCCCAGAACTGTGAGAGAATTTCCAGCTGTCCAAGCCCCCCAGTCTGTGGCATTTTGTTAGGACAGCCGGCGTGCCCCGAGACATGGCAGAGCGTCGTTAACATACCCACACCCCCACCTTTGGCTTCCTGTGGCTGGAGGCCGTGTCCACACCACACTTGTGCCAAAAAGTATTAGCGACTGCCTTCCTATAAACATTGGATTTTACATTTTTATCTGATTTCTGACTCTGGGGAATCTAAGTGCTCGATGGCAAATCTGAAGGGGAGTGCCGAAATAATGTTTCTCAAGTGTGATAACAAATCCAAAATACATGCTACCACACTGACTTCCATGGTATTTCCGTGGCCTCAGTCGGGTATTTCACAATAGCCTCTCTCCTGTAACTCAGGATAAATACAGGCTCATTGGATCAGCCCGTAGAGCCTCAGAAGAGGAATGCCGGCGTCTGAAGGGAATGGCGATTGAGACGTGTCTCTGAAGTTGGGTATTGGATTGTTCTGGTCCCAGGGAGAAAGACTCATGAGTTGCTTCTCTTAAACAGCATGTCTTTATTCAGACCCTGCTTTTAGGGCTTGTACTTTTCCACAGTTTATGAGGATACGTCCTCCCTCTGCTCTTTCAGGTGACAGCCTAAAGGGAGAATAAGGGAGCTCTGGTTCTTGTCCACTTAGTCATGCTTCTCCTGCATTTGAAGAAATGTCAAAGGCAGTGGAGCCAATGACATCCTGAATGGGACCGTTCACTCACAGAGGCACCTGGCGTGCCGGCCCAAGGCAGGGCTGTACCAGCCCGGATCCTCCACAAGTCAGAGTTCAGTCAGGCCCTTCTAACGCAAATGAAAAAGTGGATTTCAGCCAACTGAATATTTGAAGAGTGCATTTCAGGCTTTAGAAGAACCTAGTGAGCACCACCTTGATAAATTCTCACTGAAGCGTCTGATGGGGTTGAGCCTAAACAACAGCCACGTTCAACCCCAGACCTACCCCCAGTGACAACAGCCATGCTATCCACACAGGAATCATAAAATCAAGAGACCTGGCTTCAGGCTGTCGCTCTACCACTTACTAGCTATGGATCCTTGCAACACTCATTTCATGGACTAATAATTTAAGAGTGTGAGTTCTTAAGTCAAACGATGTGAGTTCAAATTTTTGAAATAAGATAATCTGACAACAGACCATTAGTTCACTCAGGCCAACCCTTCAAAGACAAAGATGAACACAGACACTAAAAAATGAATAGTATTAGACTAAAATTTAAGTCTCTTTGCACTTAAGATGCTTTATCTACTGCTACTAGTTCTATATAACAAATGTAGATTAATAATTACAGAATAGGGTGCCTGGGTGGCTCAGTCATTAAGCGTCTGCCTTTGGCTCAGGTCATGATCCCGGGGTCCTGGGATCGAGCCCCGCATCGGGCTCCCTGCTCAGCGGGAAGCCTGCTTCTCCTTCTCCCACTCCCCCTGCTTATGTTCCCTCTCTCTCTCTGTCTCTCTCTGTCAAATAAATAAATAAAATCTTTAAAAAAATAATTACAGAACAAATTATGATAAAAATAAGTATGTCATGTATCAATACAATGGTCCATAGAGGTGATATCATTCCCATTTCATAGACATGGAAGCACAGAGAGGTTAAGTAATTGTTCTAAGGCTACAGTTACTTATTGAACCAGGCAGCCAACCCAAGTCTCTCTAATGTTAAAGTCTGTGCTCTTAACCCTTCACCTTACTGCCTCTGGATGGGAAATCGGAACATCTAGATCCCATTACATACTAGGCCAGCAACTGGGCGTGTGACTTTGTCAAGTCTCTTGTCTTCCCTGGGTCTCATTTTCTTCATCTATTAAAAAAAAAAAAAGTGTTGGACTACACAATCCCTTCCAGGGAGAATGTCTGCCTCTTCCAAGCCTCTAGTCCTGGAATGGCATACTCCCAGCAGTTCCAAATTCAGGAGGTCTTCCTCTTGCCAATCAAAGCGACTCATCTCTTGTGTCAGTAAATGAAATTTACTATGTATTCTTCTGTACATTGTTGCACATTAAATACATTTAAAGAGTCAGGTGGGGTGCCTGGCTGGCTCAGGGGGTAGAGTGTGCGACCCCTGATCTCGGGGTCACGAATTCAAGCCTGACTTTGGGGGGTAGATATTACTTAAAATAAAATATTAAAAAAAAATTGGGGAAAAATGTCAAAGACAAACCTAATTTGGGGATTGAGAAATTTGGGCTCTCATTTTATGAAAAATGCATTTACTACCTATCTAACAGGATGCTTTAAAAAAATCTGTATGTGATGTTGAACTATAGCCTTGCAAATTGAAAAAAAGAAACATTTTCTCAATTGCTTCAATTTTTACACCTTATGGTCCATCTGTTGCCACAGCACTGATTGTGATGTCAAAATTGCAATTAGTTATACTCAGGGACAATCAGGAAAAAGGCCAAGGGAGATTGTGTCCAAGCCTTAATGACCCATGATTACTCTACTAATTGTGAAACAGGAATTTTAAAATCAAGAGACCTGGCTTCAGGCTGTAGCTCTACCACTTACTAGCTATGTATCCTTAGGAAACTCACTTAATGGAATAATTTAAGAGCTTGGGTTCTTGAGTCAAATGATGTGAGTTCAAATCCTGACCAGTTAACATGGTCACAATAGTGAACTTCTCTTAGCTGTAAATTGACAGGCTGACTGCTTATCTCAGGAAGGTTGTTGAAAGGATTAAATACAATATTGCATTTTATAAAGCATTTATCAAAGGGCCTCCTTCCTATTTCATGCTCAGAGTTAGCTTTCATGAATGGTATCTGTATTTTATTTTTTTTTAATATTTTATTTATTTGTTTGACAGGGAGAGACACAGTGAGAGAGGGAACACAAGCAGGGGGAGTGGGAGTGGGAGAAGCAGGCTTCCCGCGGAGCAGGGAGCCTGATGCGGGGCTTGATCCCAGGACCCTGGGATCATGACCTTGAGCCGAAGGCAGATGCTTAACGACTGAGCCACCCAGGCGCCCCATGAATGGTATCTGTATTTTAAATGAGTCTATTGTCAGGCAAAGTTCTACGTAACAGTCCCCTAAAATCAGGATACACATGTATGTACCTCCCATGACTGTAGTCCAAACCACATGGGGGAACCCAGAGAAAAGTGTTTTGTGAACTAAAAATATCACATTACCATTTGGTTAACATATGTTATCTGTTATTATGAGATGATCTATTAATTTTTTAAAAATATCCCCTGAGTGCTTGGAATATAAAAAGCACTGGTCTAGGCAATACGAGCAATAAAAATCAGACACAGGTTCTGTGCTTAAGAGGGTAACAGGAGAATCTTGGTGCTGCTGATACAAGGTAGAAGGAGACACTGGGTGCTAAGTCAATACTTTAAAAGGAAGTCTCTGAAGTGAGTGTTGAAGGACAGGAAGGATTTAGACATGAGAGGATGAGAAGAGAGAAAAGAGGGAGAGAAAAAAAGACATCCCCAACAAAGAATGGCGAACAGAGGAGGGGGTGGGAGGCAAGTAATGAGAATGAAGCCGATTGCAGAAGATGTTAAATGTGGGAAGAGTGACTGCCACACTTTAAATTAAAAAGTATAAGGGATTGGGGCACTGGGTGGCTCAGTCGGTTAAGCATCTGACTCTTGGTTTCAGCTCAGGTTATGATCTCCAGGTTGTGGGATCGAGCCCCAAGTCGGGCTCTGTGCTCAGTGTGGAGTCTGCTTGAGATTCCCTCTTCCTCTCCTTTTTTTTTTTTTTTTTAAGATTTTATTTATTTATTCATAAGAGACAGAGAGAGGCAGAGGGAGAAGCAGGCTCCCCGCTGAGCAGGGAGCCCGATGCGGGGCTCGATCCCAGGACCCTGGGATCATGACCCGAGCCGAAGGCAGATGCTTAACCATCTGAGCCACCCAGGTGCCCCCCTCTCCCTCTCCTTCTGCCCCTGCTCCCTGTAGGCATGCGCTCTCTCTCTCAAATAAATAAATAAATAAATAAATAAATAAATAAATAAATAAATAAATATTATAAGGTATTAAAAAGGAGAGTCCGGAGAGGGTAACATGCTAAGCGAAATAAGACAGAGAAAAACAGATACCATAGATTTCATTTATGTGTGGAATCTAAAAAACAAATGAATGAACAAACCAAACAACAACAGAAGAGACACAGCTACAGATAAAGCAGTAGTGGTGGTGGGGTTGGGGCGTGGACAGAACAGGTAGAGGGGAAGGGGACCAGGACGGGCAAGCTCCCAGTTACAAGTCACAGAGAGGTGCAGCATGGGGAATATGTCAATAATAGTGCCATGACTTTGGTGACAGGCGGTAACCACATTTTTCACGGTGAGCATCTTGAGTGTCTATAGTTGGTGAAGCACTATGTTGAACACGTGAAACTAGTATTACATGTCAACTATACTTCAATTAGCAATAAAACTTTTAAAACAAGGAGAGTCTGGGCCTGAAAGATCTCATGGAGAAGGACTGGCGAAGATTGGTGTTCTTAAACTCTGCCATTATTATTCTGTGTCCATGTTTCAGAAAGGAGGAAGAAAGCCTACTGACTCGCACATCAAGGTTAGACTCATAAATCTCATCCTCAAAACCTTTCACAATCTGTCCCAAAAGACAATCTTTTTTTTTTTTTTTTAAGATTTTTTTATTTATTTGACAGAGAGACAGCGAGAGTAGGAACACAAGCAGGGGGAGTGGGAGAGGGAGAAGCAGGCTTCCCGCTGATCAGGGAGCCCGATGTGGGGCTCAATCCCAGGACCCTGGGATCATGACCTGAGCCGAAGGCAGACGTGAAACGACTGAGCCACCCAGGCGCCCCCCAAAAGACAATCTTAATTCACACTACTCAGCAACTACGTTTTTGGTTTCCTCTGAGGGCATCAAAAAATGTTTTGGCTATTTCTAGTTCCTGGTTATTTCTCTCCATCTTCCATGTACACATACCAGATTATAACCCATCCTTTAAATCCCAGCTCCATCAGCGAGTCTTCCTTGATGATCTAGACCTTATCAGTCTCTCTGCATGCTTCATTACATATCTATTTTATCAAACAGTAACATGGAGGAACTATCATTGACCTAGAAATAAAATGACAAGGTCTTCACTCTGCTTTGGGACATGTTATTTAATGCCAGGGGATTCCTCTTGTATAAAATGAGGGTTTGTGCATTAGCTAACTCTTAGGTCACTTCTCATCATTCATTCAACAAATAAAATGAGCACCTACCTGTGGTAAGCTCTATCCTAGGTGCTGAGGATACAGTGGTGAAGAAGACAAAGTATGTCTGTTTGTCTATCTAATCTATCTATCTATCTATCTATCTATCTATCTATCTATCTATCTAGGATTGTGTCCCTTGAATTCAGTGCTTCTCAACTTCAGCCTGCATCAGAATCACCTCAGGAGCTTATTACACCCTGGATTTCTGTACAGACACCCCACATCCAAGAGTTTCTGATACAGTAGATTTGAAGTAGGGCCCCAAACTTTGCACTTCCAAGATGTTTCTGGGTGATGCTCATGCTGCTGGTCTGGAGACCACATTCAGGGAACCTCTGTGCTAGTGGCATGCCTTTGTCTTTTTCACTGCTGTACCGCGAGTGCTACCAGAATAAACACTGACAGAATGAAAGAGTAAATACAAGGTACTTTGTCAATTGACAAAGGGGAATGTAGTTCTTTCCTTGAATGATTAAGTTATAGCTTAGAAGGAAAATGACAATTCTACTCCAAGGTAGAAGAGTTACTATCATCAGAAAGATACAGAGAAGGGATGCTGTATATGCAAAGGCAAATGAACTTATTTCCAACTTAGAGGAAGGAGGAGGAAGGTCAGGGAGAACTTCGTGGAAGAGTGCATTTGATCTATTTCTTGAACGGCCCATACACTGTTTCAGAAATGCCAGTTAGAACTTGAGAAATATTTTTAGTACCTCTCTTTGGAATTTGTCTTCTCAATCTATGGTGAATCTTCTGTACTACTCTCAAAGTCTCTAGAATCTTCATATTCTGATGTAAGTTTTGGTATGTGGAAATAGCTACATACCATGTTTTTGCCAAGTCTGGTCTGAAAGAGAGGTGATTTGGTTGCATAACTCTGTTCTTTGTTGAAAACAGGGTGTACTTTTGAGTTAAGATACCAATTTTTCAGTATGACTTATAAATGGAGCCCTGCAACAATCTCAGGGTAGGAGTTTAAAAATCATTTGGAACAATGGAAGCATCAATAAAGTTTACAGTTTCTAAAGGTGATTAGTTTGAAGAATGACCCCCATTTGGCCATATGTTCTGATATGTTCGTTTACTCACTCTCAGCATACTTGGTATTTTGATTTAGTGAAAGAATCAACACTTAAACATGCAAGATGCCATGCACATTTTTCTTCAGATTCTATGCCATGTTACAAATATCTGAAGTGTAAACATTATGGGAGCAAAGAAAGCAATATAAAATGGAAGTTCTTCCAAGGTAGATCTGTGAAAATTATGTGTTGGTACTAGGAAATATACACAGGTTTCTAAGAGCTCTTAGTAATTCTGGGCCACTTGGCTAATAAGAAATATTAGTTTATGTGTCCTGGGCATTCAGGTATGTGCTTGGTCGGACTGGTCCTTTATGAAGGGGGTCATAGCAAATCATTCTTCCAGTTTGGAATAGGGTACTAGAGAAAATATGGAAGACCGATGGCAAAAAGCATACACCTAAAATCATGTCCTCTCCCTGCCTGTTCATCCCCAGAGTTCCACAGCCACTCTGCTCCCCCGTTGCTTGAGCCCCGGGTACCTTCAGTGCGGGGTCAGCATGTACTAGCTCTGCTAGGCAGCATGAAGATAGTAAGAGGTTTTCTCTAAAGACCACCCATATCTCATACCTTTTAACAGAGTGTACTCAATACAAATGGAAACAGAAGACAACAAAACAAAAGCACTTCAAGTCCATTTGTTCAGATCAATGATTCTTAAAAATAGGCTCTCCAGATCAGGGACATCGGCATAACCTGAGAACCAGTCAGAAATGCAAAGTCTCCACTCCCACCCCAGAAGTACTGAGTTTGGGGAGGGGAGGCGGTGAGGCCCAGCCATCTGACTTAACAGGCCATGGTCCCAGGTGGTTCTGATGCACTCTGAAGTGTGGGGGCCACTGGGTCGGTCACTAGCAGCGGTAAGGAAATGGGCAGATAAGCCATGCCACCTCTCATGAACTTGACAATTTATTCTAACAGCCTCTCACCATCCTCCTGATTGCTACGTTTAATACACACACAATTACACACAGAGTGTGTGTAAAAAAGCCATGGCTTCTCTCTGTAAAGAGATGGTATGGAAAAGAGACAAACTGACTAGTGTGTAGTTTTCGTGAATGACACCCGCCTCAGCTCCCCTCCTCCACCCCACTTCACCTCCAATAAAAGAATCACAGGGGAAAAAAAAAACATTACTGGCAGGTGGCTATTCCGTTTCTTTGACTAGCAGTGAGACAGAGAAACTGAAGGACTCCATAAAAATCTGCTTTTCCTTCTCTTCCTGTTTCCATTCTTGCTAAGACCTGCACCCCCACCTCGCTTTATGCATGCCTCGTAATGCAAAAGCGTATGTCCTCCTCGTGAGGGGCAAGGGGTCGGTGATTTCTCAAGAACAGAGAACATCTAAGGAAGGAGCAGGAGAGGATGAAGCAATCACACGCATACTGCAGCCACCTGAGCTAGACATCTCCACGCCAAGACCCCTGGCTCCAAGGAGTAACGAGTGAGCCCTCGTCTTTGTTCTCACGGCTCCGGGATGCCCAAGGGGGACCCGTACACCAGACCACGGTCCTCCACAAAACCCCAGACCCCAAACAAAGATGAGACTCATGTTCCTTTTCTTTCTGAGTCTCCCAGGTGCCCGATATGTTCCTGCTCTCTCTGTATCTTCAGTAAACTCCTCTCTCACCTCCTGCTGTCTCACTCTTGATTTCCATCCTATGTGAAGCCAAACACCCCCTTGGCTGCTCCTGGAGGACCCCTCTGGGTCCTCAGACCCTCCCTGCTGGCATCAGCAAGAAGATTTTCTTGCGTGATATAAGTTATCCTGTGTCTCAGTGAATAGCTATGCCCAAGCCTGTTTTGATGAACTATTAAAGATAAACGGATGCTCTGTCTTATTTGTAGCTAGATTGTCCTAGTCATTTCAGATCTATTCATCAGACCGTGATAGTCAAGCTGTATGACACAGTTTTGGGATGTGGTTTCAAGTTTCGCCATCCCCTCAAAAGGCATAGTAGAATAAAATGATTCTCTGCTTAGGAGTTAAAAGACGTAAACTCTGGAGAAGTGCAGGCCTTAGACATATAATGCGATCCATATGTGAAACTTAATTTTCCTTAAGTAAACACATTAATGGAATGAGTGATATTAATGTTAAAATATATTGTTTAATCCAGTGTATTAAAAATATTTCAGCATGTAAACAATATAAAATTGAGATATTTTCGCTTTTAAAAAGTCTTCAAAATCTGGGCGCCTGGGTGGCTCAGTTGGTTAAGTGACTGCCTTCGGCTCAGGTCATGATCCTGGAGTCCCTGGATCGAGTCCCGCATCGGGCTCCCTGCTCGGCAGGGAGTCTGCTTCTCCCTCTCCCACTCCCCATTTGTGTTCCCTCTCTCGCTGTGTCTTTCTCTGTCAAATAAATAAATAAAATCTTTAAAAAAAAAAAAAAGTCTTCAAAATCTTGCATGTATTTACATATACAGGCCATCTCAATTAAAACGCTAAATTTTTAACCAGAAATACTTGATGTTTCCTTTAAACTTATAACATTTGTCATTGCAAAAGTAGATTTCATACCCAAGTTGTTCCAAACATACTAAAAAGGCTTTTAGTAGTCTAAGTGAATATCAGTTTTTATTTATTTTTTTAAAGGTTTTTTTAAAGGTTATCTATTTATTTATTTGTCAGAGAGAGAGAGAGAGCACAAGCAGGGGGAGCTGCAGAGGGAGAGGGAGAAGCAGACTCCCTGCTGAGCAGGGAGCCCGATGTGGGGCTCGATCCCAGGATCCTGGAATCATGACCTGAGCGGAAGGCAGACAATTAACCAACTGAGCCATCCAGATGTCCCTGGATATCAGTATAAATAAAACTGTTAAAAAAAAGGGGTGGGGGAACCACAGGCCGAAAATGGTGTCACTTAGACGGACTTTCCAAATCCAGGTAATACCCAGTTAGTTGCAATTTCAACCTCCCAGGAAGGTAGCCTTAACTAGGTCAGCCAAGACATTTTCCTTCCCATCAGCAAAAGTGAGTCTGTCACCTGGGTCCTCTCCATCCTGCTCTGAAAGATGAGGTAATCTGCAGGATGAGACCCCTTGCTTTCCCCCTAGGAAACAGCCTCCTCTGGAACAATTCTTTTCCTTTGCTAATAACTTTCTTGCCCCATCCTCTATCAAAAACAAAAACAAAAACAAAAACATTTTGTACAACTCCTGGGAGTGAATCTGTACTTGCTACATGGGGTGTGGCCTGATTCATGAATTGGTTAATAAAACAATCGGATCTTTAAATTTACTTGGTGGATCTCCCTTTAACAACTGGAAGTTCAACTTCTCAGTCAGGCCAGCCACATTTCCAGCATTCGGAAGCTGCCAGTGGCTAGTGGCCACCCTGTGGGGCAGCACAGCTCTTGAGCTAAGACAGACCAACATGGTTAAGAAATCTGGTTTTAGGGGCGCCTGGCTAGCTCAGGCGGTGGAGCCTGAGACTCTTGATCTCATGAGCTGGTGAGTTTGACCCACGTTGGTGCAGAGAAGGAAGGAAGGAAGAAAAGAAGGGAGGGAGAGAAGGAAGGAAGGGAGAGAAGGAAGGAAGGGAGGGAAAAAAAGAAAGAAGGAAGGAAGGGAGGGAGAGAAGGAAGGAAAGAAGGGAGGGAGGGAAAGAAGGAAAGGAGGGAGGGAGGGAGGAAGGAAGGAAAGCGGGAAGGGGAAAAAGGGGGGGAGGGAAGAAGGAAGGGAAGGAGAAGAGAAGAGAAGAGAAGAGAAGAGAAGAGAAGAGAAGAGAAGAGAAGAGAAGAGAAGAGAAGAGAAGAGACGAGACGAGACGAGACGAGACGAGACGAGACGGCAGGCATTCTAGCTTTGCCCGCTCCGGCCCTGCACGCTTCTCCGCGGTCACCTGCTAAAGGCGGGGGACAAGCCGCGCCCCACGTCTGTGTCACTCTGAACCAGCAGCAGTAAGGACAAGGCAGCTGGCTTCTCCCTCCCGGGCGGCGGTGGCTAAAGCCTCGCACCGGCCCGCAGTAACCGGAAGCGATCCAAGCCGCAGGGGAGAGTGGCTGCACCCCTTTACCTCCTACCCTGCGGCCATAAAACGCCCCGGCCAGGAAGCACCCGTTAGTACCGGCTGCTGCCGTCACGGACGAGGGCTGTGCCCACCGGGCCGCCCCCGCGGCTGCACCTGCCGCAGCGGGGCCTCGGGCAGCTCCTCTCCCAGGTGTTTCCTGAGCCGGGGCTGCCGTACGTCACCGAGCAAACCCCAGACTGCTCTGAAACGCTACACTTTGACCTCACAGTTTAAACACGGCTTAAGTAGACCGGAGGAAGGAGGGCGCGACGGCTGCGGGACACACCAGCATCAGAACCCCGAACACGCCGCCCGACCCGCTTTCGGTTGGCCGTTTCCCGCCCGGCAAACGGAAGCAAAAGTGCCCCTGACGTCAAGGGAGGCGGCCGCTCCCGGTTCCCACGGTGAAGCCCCTGCGGCCATCTTTACTGTGATCAGCCCGCACAGAGCTTTTCCTGGAGGCCGTGATGGCTCGCCATGGAAAGTCTTCAGAGTAAGAGAGAAGGGGCTCGTCCTTCTCGGTAACCAGGAGCTGACCGAATCACGAAAGCCCAGCGGCAGAAAGCCCTAGCTGAGGTAGTGAGGGGAACACGCAGGTGGGCGGAACGATTCGGTCGCGGCGCTGAGGTTTCCGCGCGGGGCAGGAGAGCAGCTTCCGTTGCTCAGCGGAAGTGTGGGTCGCCAGAGGACGACTCCTGGAAGAATCGGCTCTCCGCCGGGCGCCCACCCGGAATCATGTCGAGTTTGGCGGTGAGAGACCCGGCGATGGATCGGTCGCTGCGTTCCGTGTTCGTGGGGAACATTCCGTACGAGGCCACCGAGGAGCAGCTGAAGGACATTTTCTCCGAGGTGGGTTCGGTGGTCAGCTTCCGGCTGGTGTACGACCGCGAGACGGGCAAGCCCAAGGGCTACGGCTTCTGCGAGTACCAGGACCAGGAGACCGCTCTCAGTGCCATGCGCAACCTCAACGGGCGCGAATTCAGCGGCCGGGCCCTGCGGGTGGACAACGCCGCCAGCGAGAAGAACAAGGAGGAGCTCAAGAGCCTGGGGCCTGCGGCGCCCATCATCGACTCCCCGTACGGGGACCCCATCGACCCCGAGGACGCCCCCGAGTCCATCACCAGGGCGGTGGCCAGCCTGCCCCCGGAGCAGATGTTCGAGCTCATGAAGCAGATGAAGCTGTGTGTGCAGAACAGTCACCAGGAGGCGCGGAACATGCTGCTCCAGAACCCGCAGCTGGCCTACGCGCTGCTGCAGGCCCAGGTGGTCATGAGGATCATGGACCCCGAGATCGCGCTGAAGATCCTGCACCGCAAGATACATGTCACACCGCTGATCCCGGGCAAATCCCAGCCTGTCTCCGGCCCTGGCCCCGGCCCCGGGCTCGGCCCCGGCCCCGGCCCCGGGCTCTGCCCCGGCCCCAACGTCCTGCTCAACCAGCAGAACCCTCCTGCCCCGCAGCCCCAGCACATGGCCAGAAGACCCGTCAAAGACATCCCTCCTCTGATGCAGACCCCTATCCAGGGGGGGATGCCGGCCCCGGGCCCGATTCCAGCCGCGGTCCCCGGACCGGGGCCTGGTGCCTTAACCCCTGGTGGAGGAATGCAGCCCCAGGTTGGAATGCCAGGCGTGGGTCCAGTGCCTTTAGAGCGGGGACAGGTGCAGATGTCGGATCCTAGAGCTCCTATACCTCGTGGGCCCATGACTGCCGGGGGCCTGCCTCCTCGAGGACTGTTGGGAGATGCTCCAAACGACCCACGTGGAGGGACTTTGCTTTCAGTCACTGGAGAAGTAGAGCCCAGAGGCTATCTTGGCCCACCTCATCAGGGTCCCCCCATGCACCATGCCTCTGGTCATGACGGCCGCGGCCCTTCCTCCCATGAGATGAGGGGAGGGCCATTAGCAGATCCCAGACTGCTGATGGGAGAGCCCAGGGGACCCATGATAGATCAGAGGGGTCTCCCTATGGATGGCAGAGGTAGTAGAGATTCTCGAGGGATGGAGACTCGAGCCATGGAGACTGAAGTCTTAGAGACACGAGTAATGGAGAGAAGAGGAATGGAGACCTGTGCAATGGAAACCAGAGGGATGGAAGCGAGAGGCATAGACGGAAGAGGGATGGAGATACGGGGCCCTGGCCCCAGTTCCAGAGGCCCTATGACTGGTGGAATCCAGGGACCTGGGCCCATTAATATGGGGGCAGGTGGTCCTCAGGGACCTAGGCAGGTCTCAAGCATTTCAGGGGTGGGAAATCCTGGAGCTGGCATGCAGGGGGCAGGCATGCAGGGGGCAGGCATGCAAGGGGCAGGCATGCAAGGAGCGGGCATGCAAGGGGCAGGCATGCAAGGGGCAGGCATGCAAGGGGCAGGCATACAAGGGACAGGCATGCAGGGGGCGGGCATACAAGCAGTGGGCATGCAGGGAGCAGGCATACAGGGGACAGGCATGCAGGGGGCAGGCAAGCAAGGTGGAGGCCAGCCTAGCAGTTTCAGTCCTGGGCAGAGCCAGGTAACTCCACAGGATCAAGAAAAGGCAGCTTTGATCATGCAGGTTCTTCAGCTGACTGCAGATCAGATTGCCATGCTGCCTCCTGAGCAAAGGCAGAGCATCCTAATTTTAAAGGAACAAATTCAGAAATCTACTGGAGCTTCTTGAAAGGTTTTAGGAAATACTTGGCAGTAGTCTCAAAGTTTTTCTGTAGCATGGAGAATGGATGCAAAAAGCTGACTTCTGCATCCCTACACTTGAATCATTAGAGTTTCCCTCCCCGAACTTTATCTCATTTCATCTTGTTGTCTTTTTATCTTTTCTTGTTTGTTTTTATCTTTAATGGGGGGGGGGGTAAGGGGAGGAAGGGGTGGGTCTGTTGACTTTTATTCACTGTAAATACACGAAAATATCTCTGAACATGGTTATATTATACCAAATAAGATTACAAAGAATATGCAGCAATATTAAAACTGTCTACAATATGTTAACTACATTTTTTTTTTAATATTGGGTTAAACAGTGTGAAAACTGCACATGAAGACTAAACTATGCCCTGTTAACATGGTAATGTACTAAGATAGTTTAAGATTTTTGGTTGTGTAAGAAAATAAAGAAGTTTACCTTAAAATTATAAGATACATGTTTTGGTAAGCCATTTAAAATACAAAATCCTATTTTGGGGACAATAGAATGCTGTATTAGGTTAAGCATTGTTTTAGTGTTTTGGAAATATTTCATAATGTTAGTGCTAACAGGGTAGGTCTCAACTTGTAGTACTAGATTTTTTTTTTTTTTTTTTTTTTTTTTAAGCTATGCTGCCTGAAAAACCCAGGAATGCATCTGGTGAGATGTTTCACTTATCCCACCATTCAGACATCAGCAGTATTCTGGCCTGGCCTTGAGCCAGACGATGTTGCTGCGACAGTTCTGGGATCAGCCAGGTTACTGAAGGCTGCCCCAGTAAGACTCAGCTTCTCTCAATACCTTCCTGTTTCTCGATAATCTTTACGCCCTGAATATGAATCTAAGTAATTCTCTCATAGTCTTTCTAAAAATCAGTGTCTAGGGACCAGTTTATCTGGGTGAATTCTACACAGCGTTGGACTTCTCATAAGTAGCAGAGAGCTTCATGCAGTAAAGTTCCCAGGTTCCTGGTGACTAGCCTCATATACGGATGGTATCCATGTGGTCAGCCAGAATCAGGACTTAAAAATCTTAGTCTCGCTAACATTTAACATGCCTTTCAGTTTTCTTATTTGCATATCTACTTACCTATCACTGTGTTAGCAGAATAACTGAGACCCAGGTACGTAGAGAATTCTCTGCTCAGCTAGTTATTACTCATTTTACTTTTTATAATAAAGCCAGTTAGCCCTAAGATATATACCCATGAGAGATTTAAAAATCAGTAGGAAGGTGGGGCTTATCACATTTTCTTGAGAGCTACTACCTAATTTATTATTAAGCCTTGAACTTGTGGACACGTAAAAATTTGTATCATAGACTAAACTATAATTAACAGAAGCATAAACACCCAAATAACCAGGTGGTCTTACTCTGGAGAAGAAAAAACAACGTCTAGTAACAGGAAAAAGTAGCATTTAATACAAAGAGAGAGCTGAAACTTGGAAATTGAATTATTCCTCTTATGAGGTGTTTACATCTTAAATGGATACTTGACTCTTTACAGAGTTTTATTCCCTGTGCTATTTCCTGCCACCTGTTCTACTCATATTTTTCATTGTTATTCATACTGTCCACTTTGCCGTGTTTTCTGTATGCTTCCTCCCATATTGGAGAGGGTAACTCTCCTTTACATGTATGATAGTTCTGGTTAATACTAATTCGGAGTTGGCCTGATTACTTGGAAGTTACAATTGCTTTATCCCAAAGCTTTCACCGAAGGGCTCTAACTGAAAACTTAGATGTTATGTTCTTTGTTGTAGTTAAATCTGCATTGTTCAATGCAGACTAAATAAAAGGAATGCAAAATTAAGGATGACTAGTATCTGATGTTTGTTTTTAATGAGTGAATTATTCAAAAGATATCTATTCTTGAGAGATCCATGGGTCTGAATACTTTTAAGTGAAAAAGGCAAAACTTAAAAAAAAAAAAAATTGCAGGAGTGGCTAGAAATCCCTTTCTGAAACCCATTATCAGTGTAGTTTAACAGCTGAAGTACCTGTAAAGACATGTTACTCTGGTCCGTGTCAGTAGCAACATCTTGGTGCATGCCCAGATACTAGGCCTCCTTTTGCTGGTGTCCCCCGAGAGCTCTCCAGGTCCCAGGAAGACCTTACAGTTACCTTCCTAAGTGACAGCACTTGTTACATTGCATTCCACAATTTTACTTTACCCTCCATGCCCCACTCCCACTTTTCATAGACCAGGGTCTCTGAACATGGACTGTCCCTCATTTCTGTATTTGCTATGCCGAAATCACAGGTGAGAAAGGACAAAACATTCTATCAGTCTTAGGGGGGAATCCCATTTTCCTAAAAAAGATTGAGATTCCACCCAGAACAAATGAGCTATGATAATGATGCATTAAAAACCAAACTAATAACAGATAACAAGCAATCTCCTTTGCTCTGCTAGACCTTATGAGTTCTCCTCACTTCCAGTTCACTGTTTCAGTACTGATAGATAGAACCTCACTTCATTTGATGGTGATCCAAGCAATACGTGTGCTATAATCAGAATCTTAGGTGTTTTACTACATAATCACTGGTTATAACCCTGAGCATCCCGCATTTTCCCAAATATGGACAGGCGACAAATGCAATCACAAATCCGTTCCTAGTAACAACACTAAAGACTGGAGTGAAACACTGATTTGCAAATGCCTCTTTAGGGCTTATTCTTCTTGAGCAGTAGTTTCTTGGGGATATGAAAAGGTCAACTTTAATCAGTGCCTGCCCATTAGCCCTTCCCCTCTTATATTTTAAGTTATTTGATAAGCTATAAATGAGTGTGAATCCCAGAGGAAGGTAGACTAATCCAAGCGAGATCATGTATGACTTCTCAATACTTTTCAGAATTGTAATGGTAGAAAATCATTAAAAACAACAATAAAACAAAACAAAACAAAAACCCAAACCAAAAACCTTAGTATAATCTCAGTCTGCAAAACGTCTTGCTTTCCCATGCTCTGATGGGACATTAAGCACACAGAACCTAATTTCCTATGGTGTATTAGGCCTTCCTCTTAGGTCTGACAAGGCCTAAGGATAATTATGTGCAGCAACCCACTGTGGCAGAGACTGAATTATCAGTCACATCTCATGGTCTTCTCACAAAAGAATAAGTCAGCCTCTCA
This sequence comes from Mirounga leonina, assembly GCF_011800145.1. NCBI lineage: Eukaryota > Metazoa > Chordata > Mammalia > Carnivora > Phocidae > Mirounga > Mirounga leonina. The sequence goes on along the minus strand of NW_023270380.1, from coordinate 13,220,159 downwards.
CTGCTTTATATTGTCAGCTAATCTCTAGACAGACTTCTGGTTGGAGCTGGCTTTTCTCATCAGTCTTGTCAATAATACTCTATTGTCAAGAACTAATTCATTTTAAGGGAATTAATATATTTAAAACAATATTAATGTTACTATTATTAACTTTAATAGTATGAATATCATGATATTGCTACACAGTTTGTTAAATATTTCATACATATGCATATTCCAAATCTTAACTAGATCTTCTAATTTGCTTTTATCCACTTTGAAACAAATTTTACTCCTTTAGTTGAAAATACAGCTTTATAAGTGTTCATATTACAAATCACCTCTCTCATTAGATGTTAACAGCATGTTTCTTCTTGGTATTTTTCTACCACAGTATAAACCCTATGTCAGTAAAGGGCCTATATTGCATCAAAAGTGACCTTGGGGTAGGATTATCAAAAATAAACTCAGTGATCATTGAACATTGTACGTAAAAACACTAAAGTATTACCCTAGGGAAAAAAGCTGAAGTATTTTAGTAAATGAACAATTCTTTATCTGCAGGAGTTAATGTAGGTGCCAAAGGTAGGTAACTAATCATTAAAGACTTAGAATAAAATACACAACATTCTCAGCCATAATTGCTTTTGTATGATCCAGTATGCATTAAACCTGCAGACACCTGAAATCAATCTCACGTGTCACAAAGGTCGGTCATTTAAAAAAAAAAGTTTGATTACTTATTTGTTGTCTATCACGAAAGTAGAATGGATTAATCTCTTGGGCATCAAACAATGAAACCAGCAGGTCTCCCCGAAAATTATTTTGTCTCTTTACTTAATTACCTGTCCTAACCAAAATTCTGTCTCATTACATTACTAATATCCTTCAATAATGCTACTGCAAAAGTCCATGATCTACTTCAACGAACCTGTACCTGTCAGGCTTTGATTGCTTTACTACCTGGAGGGAATATCAGACAACCTGTATGTTTATGAATCTCTCTCTTTATCCTTGGAAATTTCACGGAACAAGATACACCTGCTCTAACTCAGCCCCCAATTTCCTTTACCTTAGAAATTCACTTTTAATAACATTCAAAACATGAACCACGTTAAAAATCAAATAGTTGAGTTCGTAATTGGATGAAAAGGCCTATATAGGGCTTTCTTGGTGCATTAACATCCATAAAATCATATTCTGTGTCCCAAACATCACCCTTGTTCACATGTTAAATAACAGAGCAACACAAATAAGGAAGTAAAATATTTCCAGATGATAACCTGGCTCTCTGAGGGTAAACATAACCACCACCTACTAACAGAATAGCTTTCCCGTCTTAAGGTAAGCCTATATCCAAAATGCTTTCATGTTTCTGCACTTGCCAATTAACATCGGAGAAAATGATCCTCATCTATTTTAAGAAACAGAGAAATTACATTGTTGAAATCTCTAGAATCACATACTTTCCCTTCCCCACCATCAATTTTGTCAGTTTTGTCCTTCGGAAGCTCTAAACATCTTTGAACAAGGGACCCCGATCTGTACCCTTGGGCCAATTAAGTCTGCAGATATTTAAGCCCAAGAGTTTCAAAATTTTGAATTTGAGTGCATGTAGAGACACCATATATTCCTCATTGTGGCCACAGGCCCAGCCTCTCCTATGGTCTTACAGTAGGTGTGATTCACACAACTGCTGGCCAGTCCCTAGAATACTTTGAGTTTACAACTCCTGTTTTCCTCTGTACGAAAACACCGCTATTAGATTCAATTGAAATTTTTAGTGTCTAGCTTCACAAACATGAACTAGAAAAACAGTTGGACAACTGGTTCAGCAAGTCTATTTCTGCCAAATCAACTAACCAAGCAAACATCCAAACACCCAGAACAAAGAAACGCACACACACACACAGACAAGGGCACAGCACGTTTTTTATTTCTAGCTTTTCATGAGGTATGCTGAGCAAAGGAATATCCTATAATGCTAATCCAATGAGTACCTTTCTCCCACAAATATTTTGCATTTTTAATAAATATTAAGCCAAAATAGCAATATATTTTTCAATTCAAAAATATAGTTATAAAAGGAGAAATATATGTAATATTAAATGCTAATGGCTCTAGAATGGACATACATATAGGATACATAAACAGGGTTCTTTGATGTCTGTGTCTGTTATTAAGTAATTTTTAAAAATTCTACCATGTAATTTGCATATAGAAGCCACACTGATTAAAAAATAATAACAAAAAATCAGATCATGCCATTCCCTTATTTAAAACATCTCACGGCTTACACTGCTCTTAGAATAAAATCCCACACCCTTACCGTGTCCTATAAAGCCATAAACCAACCCCACATCCTACCCCTGGTGCCCTGACTCAGGCTGAAACAGCTTTGACCAAGCTTCCTTTCCTGGAGTTCATGAACTCCTTTTCATCTCTGAGCTTTGCACTTGACAGTTTCTCTTCCTCTGACCCCACTCCTTCCCCAGGCCTGTGAGGGGCGAGTTCATGCTCTTTACTCAGGCTTCAATTTCTGTATCCCTTTACTCAGAGGGGCTTTTCCTGAACACCCCCAGTTAAAATGATTCCCCACTCTCTCTCCTCTCCTTCTTTTGTTTTTAAACAATGGCTGTCTTACCTGAGCACTTCTTAACCATCAACCCATGCTTCCCAATCCTTTTGCAAAACCTATCGTTCTAGACACAAGGCAAACTTGATGATGACCATCAATGAGTTACTCTTCATTATGGCCTCGTGACATTTGTCCTGTCCATTATGTCTATTCCCAGACTGATGCTGGTTGTGTGACTGTTGTAACGTAGAGATGAGAAGACAGGCCCAGGCTGAGCAACACAGATACAGACACAGATACGCAGTATGTATCTGGAGAATAGGACTGCAAAAAAATGAAAGGTGATTTCTATGAAAACTGTTGAGGTTGTGGGGCTGAAGGGACTCCATTTGAGGAAGGCTCTGTGTCTGTTCCTTTTCTGCTAGGCCCCATTGACTCCTGTTCAGTATTTTGCCTCCGAATTAGCCCGAGAAGCTTTGTTCCCACTTCAGGGAGGAAGCGAGTGAGTCAGTCATTCTCTGAGTTTGTTCTAGGCCCTCAAACACCTAATAACATCCAAGAAGAGCCAGATCCTGAACATGTTCTGGGACATTAGCTTCAAATAAACCTCGGTTCACTCTGGCATCCATACCCCTGCCTCGGGTAATTTATGGAAGAACCCCTATTGTTCACCCGGCACTCGCCTTTGATTGGACCTTGTCCTGGATTCCTGGAGGAACACGGACCCTAGACCCTTTTCCAAAATAAACCTTTAGCCCCAAGCAAATGAGAGACTCATTTTCCTTTCCTCTCTAAGTCTCCTGGATGCTCCATATGCTATTCTTTGCCTGTCCCTCACGCTAACAAACTCTCTTTCCACTTCCTCTGCATGCATTTGATTTCTATCCTTCACGAAGCCAAGGTCCCTCTTGGCTGGTCCTATAGGATCTTCCACTAGATTCTCGGACCCAGCCGGCCTGCATCATGATGATGAATGCATATTCATGTCAGCTCTGTTCATAAACCAGTTTATGACCACTGTACTAATGTTTGTAATACATATAAAGATAGAAATATATTATTTATATGAATGTGAAAAACATTATTTCTGCAAAAACGATGTGGGATGTCTCAAGAGGATTTGATAAAAGTAACTGGCTAAAAAGGGATTGTTAAATCTTGTGGGGACAAGATAATTGAAAAAATACTTTAAAAAATATTTGACGGGCGCCTGGGTGGCTCAGTCAGTTAAACATCTACCTTCAGCTCAGGCCATGATCTCAGGGCCCTGGGATCGAGTCCTGCATTGGGGAGGGGGTTAGAATCCCTGCTCAGCGGGGAGTCTGCTTCTCCCTCTCCCTCTGCCACTCCCCCTGCTCATGCTCTTGAGCTCTCTCTCTCTGTCAAATAAAATGTTTAAAAAAAAAATCTTTGAAATCTAGGGGCACCTGGGTGGCTCAGTCCATTGAGCATCCAACTCTTGATTTTGGCTCAAGTCACGATCTCAGAGTGGTGAGATCGAGCCCCTAATCGGGCTCTGTGCTCAGCTGGGGGTGGGGGAGAGGATGGGGGGCCGGGGAGGGGGTCTGCTTGAGATTCTCTCTCCCTCTCTCTCTTCCACTCCCCACTCCAGCTCAAGCACATGCTTGCTCGCTCTCTCTAAAAAAACAGAACAAAACAAAACAAAAACCTTTGAAATCTGAAACTCATAATCGTTGACAAAGCAATACAGCAAAACCTTCAATTTTCTTGCATAAACGTTTCGGGTAATGGAGGAAAAATCCTTGAGGAAATTTAATCTGAATTTGGGGGTACCAGAGTCCTTCTCCTTCCATCCCTGCAAGGAAATATACAAGGCGCCCATATCAGACCTCCTCCTCCCGCCCCATGTGATGTCACAGGCTCAAGGGAACTGAGTTTGCTTTAAACTCTTGCTAATGAAAAGGTGTCTTGGACCAGCAGCATCAGCATCACCTGGAAGCCTGTTAGAAATGCAGAATGTGGGGGCGGAGCAAGATGGCGGAGGAGTAGGAGACCTGGATTTCGACTCCTCTCAGGAATTCAGCTGGATAGGGATCAAACCATTCTGAACACCTACAAACTCAACAGGAGATCGAAGAAAAGAATAGCAACAACTCTCTCATCAGAAAAGCGACCACTTTCTGGAAGACAGGACGTACGGAGAAGTGAATCCGAGGCGATATTTGGGAGGATAGACGGCGGGGGAGGGGCCTCCGTCGGCCGCTTCTGGCAAGTGATAGAGCCTGGAGCACAAAATCGGAACTTTTAGAAGTCGGCTCCGCTGAGGGACGTCACTCCGGTGGCTAAGCGGGGGGTGGAACCCTCCGGGACAGTGTGGTCTCAGGACCCTCGGGGTCACAGAAACACCGGGGGTGCCTGAGTGTGGCAGAGCTCCCAGGTATCGGAGCAGAAAGCCGGCTGCAGAGACGGAGCCCAGGCGCGGGCTCTCAGCTCGGGGTGGCCATTGACCGTGATCCGCGGCACAGTCGGGCCACTGCTCCTCCAGCAGGGACCCAACAAGCGGCAGATCCGGGGAGACTCACTTCCTCCCGCGGGAGGAGCCGTGCGGGAGCGCACCGCAGGGATCTGCTGGGTTTGGAGACTCCACCTGGGGTCGGGTGCCAGAGATAGAAACGCGCGGTCACAGGCCGGGTGAACACGGAGTGCGGCCGGAGACCGGGGAGACGGGAGTGACTGACGGCTTTTCTCTGGGGGCTCACTGAGGAGCGGGGCCCCGAGTTCTCGGCTCCTCCGGGGCAGAGATTAGGAGGCCGCCATTTTCACTCTCCGCCTCCAAAGCTGTACAGAAAGCTCGCAGGGAACAAAAGCCCCAGAGAGCAAACCCGAGCAGATTACTTAGCCCGGATTGGGCAAGGGCGGGGCACTTCCGCCTCCGGCAGAGACATTTGGAAACCACGGCAACAGGCCCCTCCCCCAGAAGATCAGCGAGAACAGCCAGCCAAGACCAAGTTTACCGATCAATGAGAACAGCAGAACTCCAGCGCTAGGGGAATACTGCACATAGAATTCATGGCTTTTTTACCATGATTCTTTAGTCGTTCAAAGTTAATTTTTTTTTTAACTTTTTTCTTTTTTTCTGTTTTTGAATTTTTCTTTTTCCCTTTTTCAACCAACATAGTATCCCTTTTTTAAAAAAAAACATTTTTATTTTTCATTTTTAGAGTCATATTCTATCCCTTCATTTTGGCATATATATATAAGTTGTTCTCTTTTTAGAATTTTGAGATAGTTTCTTCTAACAGATCAAAATATACCCTAAATCTCTAGTATATGGTTTTTTCTACTCCCCTGCCTGATCACATTCTCTCCCTTTTTTTTTTCTTTTTTCTTTTTTTAAATCCTCTTCTTTCTTTTTTCAAACAACTTCTTATTAATTCCTTTTATAAAATTTTTTATAATTTCCATCTTTACAATCATATTCCATCCCTTCATCATATCAACCCTTATTTTTGTACATATATAAGTTTTTCTTTCTTTAAAATTTTGGGAGGGACTTTCTTCTAACAGACCAAAATACACCCAAAATCTAGTGTGTGGCACTGATCTATATACGAGCCTGATCATATTTGATCGCATTCTGGGTTTTTTGTTGTTGTTGTTTTGTTTTGTTCTGTTTTTGTTTGTTTTTATCTTTTTCTTTTTCTTTTTTTTTTCTTTTTCTTTTTTCTCTCTTTCCCTTTCTTTTCCCACTGCTTCAGGTCTTTTCTGATTTGTTTAGAGTATATTTTCTGGGGACATTGTTACTCTGCTAGCATTTTGTTCTCTCATTAATCTATTCTCTGCACAAAATAACAAGATGGAAAAAATCACCTCAACAAAAAGAACAAGAGGTAGTACCAACTGCCAGGGACCTACTCAATACGGACATTAGTACGATGTAAGATCTAGAGTTCAGAATCATCACTTTAAAGATACTATCTGGGCTTGAGAAAAGCGTGGAAATTATTAGAGAAACCCTTTCTGGAGAAGTAAAAGGACTAAAATCTAACCAAGTTGAAATCAAAAAGGCTATTAATGAGGTGCAATCAAATATGAGGGCACTAATTGCTAGGATAAATGAGTCAGAAGAGAGAATCAGTGATATAGAACACCAAATGATGGAAAATAAAGAAGCTGAGAAAAACAGAGATAAACAACTACTGAATCACGAGGATAGAATTCGAGAGATAAGCGATACCATAAGACAAAACAACGTTAGAATAATTGGGATCCCAGAAGAAGAAGAAAGAGAGAGAGGGGCAGAAGGTATAATGGAGCAAATTATAGCAGAGAACTTCCCTAATTTGGGGAAGGGAACAGGCATCAAAATCCAGGAAGCACAGAGAACCCCTCTCAAAATCAATAAAAATAGGTCAACACCCCGACATCTAATAGTAAAACTTACGAGTCTCATAGACAAAGAGAAAATCCTGAAAGCAGCTCGGGAGAAGAGAGATGTAACCTACAAGGGTATAAACATTAGATTGGCAACAGACCTATCCACAGAGACCTGGCAGGCCAGAAAGGACTGGCAGGATATATTCAGAGCACTAAATGAGAAAAATATGCAGCCAAGAATACTCTATCCAGCTAGGCTGTCATTGAAAATTGAAGGACAGATAAAAAGCTTCCAGGACAAAAAAAAACTAAAGGAATTTGCAAACACAAAACCAGCCCTACAAGAAATCTTGAAAGGGGTCCTCTAAGCAAAGAGAGAGCCTAAAAGCAACACAGACCAGAAAGGAACACAGACAATATACGGTAACAGTCACCTTACAGGCAATACAATGGCACTAAATTCCTATCTTTCAATAGTTACCCTGAATGTAAGTGGGCTAAATGCCCCAATCAAAAGACACAGGCTATCAGACTGGATTAAAAAACAAGACCCATTGATATGCTGTCTGCAAGAGACTCATTTTAGACCCAAAGACACTCCCAGATTGAAAGTGAGGGGGTGGAAAACCATTTACCATGCTAATGGACACCAAAAGAAAGCTTGGGTGGCAATCCTTATATCAGACAAATTAGATTTTAAACCAAAGACTAATAAGAGATGAGGAAGGACACTATATCCTACTTAAAGGGTCTATCCAACAAGAAGATCTAACAATTGTAAATATCTATGCCCCTAACATGGGAGCAGCCAATTATATAAGGCAATTAATAACAAAAGCAAAGAAACACATGGACAACAATACAATAATAGTGGGGGACTTTAACACCCCCCTCACTGAAATGGACAGATCGTCTAAGCAAAAGATCAGCAAGGAAATAAAGACTTTAAATGACACACTGGACCAAATGGACTTCACAGACATATTCAGAATTCTTCTCTAGTGCCCATGGAACATTCTCCAGAATAGATCACATCCTAGGTCATAAATCAGGTCTCAACCAGTACCAAAAGATTGGGATCATTCCCTGCCTTTTTTCAGACCCCAATGCTTTGAAACTAGAACTCAATCACAAGAGGGCCAATAGGATCCAATAGTACATTAAAAGGATTATTCACCACGACCAAGTGGGATTTATCCCTGGGCTTCAAGGTTGGTTCAACATCCGCAAATCAATCAACGTGATACAATACATTAACAAAAGAAAGAACAAGAATTGTATGATCCTCTCAATAGATGCAGAAAAAGCATTTGACAAAGTACAGCATCCTTTCTTGATCAAAACTCTTCAGAGTATAGGCACAGAGGGTACATACCTCAATATCATAAAAGCCATCTATGAAAAACCTACAGCAAATATCATTCTCAATGGGGAAAAACTGAGAGCTTTCCCCCTAAGGTCAGGAACACGGCAGGGATGTCCACTATCACCACTGCTATTCAACATAGTATTGGAAGTCCTAGCCACAGCAATCAGACAACAAAAAGATATCAAAGGCATCCAGATCGGCAAAGAAGAAGTCAAACTCTCACTCTTTGCAGATGATATGATACTTTATGTGGAAATCCCCAAAGACTCCACCTCAAAACTGCTAGAACTCCTACAGGAATTCAGTAAAGTGGCAGGATATAAAATCAATGCACAGAAGTCAGTGGCATTCCTATACACCAACAAGACAGAAGAAAGAGAAATTAAGGAGTCAATCCCATTTACAATTGCACCCAAAACCATAAGATACCTAGGAATAAAGCTAACCAAAGAGGCAAAGGATCTGTACTCAGAAAACTAGAAAATACTCATGAAAGAAATTGAGGAAGACACAAAGAAATGGAAAAACGTTGCATGCTCATGGATTGGAAGAACAAATATTGTGAAGATGTCAATGCTACCTAGAGCAATCTACACATTCAATGCAATCCCCATCAAAATACCATCCACTTTTTTCAAAGAAATGGAACAAATCATCCTAAAATTTGTATGGAACCAGAAAAGACTCCGCATAGCCAGAAGAATGTTGAAAAAGAAAAGCAAAGCTGGCGGCATCACAATTCCAGACTTCCAGCTCTATTACAAAGCTGTCATCATCAAGACAGTATGGTACTGGCACAAAAAAAGACACACAGATCAATGGAACAGAATAGAGAGCCCAGAAATGGACCCTCAACTCTTTGGCCAACTAATCTTTGACAAAGCAGGAAAGAATATCCAATGGAAAAAAGACAGTCTCTTCAACAAATGGTGTTGGGAAAATTGACTTATCAAAAAGAAAAGAGAAATGACCCAAAACAACAAAATCATGAATGAAAGAGGAGAGATCACAACCAACACCAAAGAAATACAGAAGAATGAAACTGGACCATTTCCTTACACCACACACAAAAATAGACTCCAAATGGTTGAAAGACCTCAATGTGAGACAGGAGTCCATCAAAATCCTAAAGGAGAACACAGGCAGCAACCTCTTTGACCTCAGCCGCAGCAACTTCTTCCTACAAACATCGCCAAAGGCAAGGGAAGCAAGGGCAAAAATGAACTATTGGGACTTCATCAAGATAAAAATCTTTTGCAAAGCAAAGGAAACAGTCAACAAAACCAAAAGACAACCGACAGAATGGGAGAAGATATTTGCAAATGACATATCAGATAAAGGGCTAGTATCCAAAATCTATAAAGAACTTAACAACTCAACACCCAAAGAACAAATGATCCAATCAAGAAATGGGCAGAAGACACAGACATTTTTCCAAAGAAGACATCCAAATGGCCAACAGACACATGAAAAAGTGCTCAACATCGCCCAGCATCAGGGAAATCCAAATCAAAACCTCAATGAGATAGCACCTCACACCAGTCAGAATGGCTAAAATTAACAAGTCAGGAAACGACAGATGTTGGCAGGGATGCGGAGAAAGGGGAACCCTCCTACACTGTTGGTGGGAATGCAAGCTGGTGCAGCCACTCTGGAAAACAGTATGGAGGTTCCTCAAAATGTTGAAAATAGAGCTACCATATGATCCAGCAATTGCACTACTGGGTATTTACCCCAAAGATACAAAAGTAGGGATCCGAAAGGGTACGTGCACCCCGATGTTTATAGCAGCAATGTCTACAATAGCCAAACTATGGAAAGAGCCAAGATGTCCATCGGTAGATGAATGGATAAAGAAGATGTGGTATATATATATACAATGGAATATTATGCAGCCATCAAAAAGAATGAGATCTTGCCATTTGCAACGACGTGGATCGAACTGGAGGGTGTTATGTTGAGCGAAATAAGTCAAACAGAGAAAGACATGTATCATATGACCTCACTGATATGAGGAGTTCTTAATCTCAGGAAACAAACAGGGTTGCTGGAGTGGGGGGTGGGCTAGGAGGGAGGGGGTGACTGGGTAATAGACACTGGGGAGGGTATGTGCTCTGGTAAGCACTGTGAATTGTGCAAGACTGTTGAATCTCAGATCTGTACCTCTGAAACAAATAATGCAGTATATGTTAAGAAAAAAAGAAGAAGAAGAAGAAGGTAGCAGGAGGGGAAGAATGAAGGGGGAGAAATCGGAGGGGGAGATGAACCATGAGAGACGATGGACTCTGAAAAACAAACTGAGGGTTCTAGAGGGGAGGGGCGTGGGAGGATAGGTTAGCCTGGTGATGGGTATTGAGGAGGGCACATTCTGCATGGAGCACTGGGTGTTTTGCACAAACAATGCATCATGGAACACTAAATCTAAAACTAATGATGTAATGTATGGGGATTAACATAAGAATAAAAAAATTAAAAAAAGAAAAAAAAATGCAGAATGTGAGGCCCACCCCAGACCTGCTGAATTAAAACCTGCATTTTAATAAGATCTGCTGGTGATTCACATACAAATAAAAGTCTGCAAAGCACTGCATAAGCCTAATCCTAAAATAAACAAAATTGAAAACAAAAAAGCAATTTAACAATATTATGACAAATAGAAGGAATTTTTTTGGGGGGGGTTATGTTACCAAACCTTTATTTATTTTTTTAAGTTTCTATTTAAATTCCAGTTAGTTAAGATATAGTGTAATATTAGTGTCAGGTATACAATATAGTGATTCAACATTTCCATACATCTCCCCGTGCTCATCATGACAAGTGCACACCTTCATCCCCATCACTAATTTAATCCATCACTCCACCCACCTCCCCTCTGGTCACCATCAGGGTGTTGTCTATAGTAAGAGTCTGTTTCTTGTTTTGCCTCTCTCTCTCTCTCTCTCTCATTTTCTCCCCTTTGCTTGTTTTTGTTTTTTAAATTCCACATGTGAGTGAGATCATATGTATTTGTTTTTCTCTGCTTAACATAAATACATTCTAGCTCTATCCATGTCATTACAAATGGCAAAATTTCATTCTTTTTTATGGTTCAATAATATTCCATTTTGTGTATGTGTGTATATGTGAGCTACCATATGATCCATATATACACACATATACACTACATCTTCTTTATCCATTCATCAGTTGATGGACATGGGTTGTTTCCATAATTTGGCTATTATAGATAATGCTGCTATACACATTGGGGTGCATGTACTCCTTTTACTATTTTTGTATTACTTGGATATATACCTAGTAGTGCAATTGCTGGATTGTAGGGTAGTCCTATTTTTAAATTTTTGAAGAACCTCTATACTGTTTTCCACAGTGGCTGCACCAGTTTGCATTCCCACCAACAGTGCACGAGGGTCCCCCTTTCTCCACATCCTTGCCAATGCCCGGTGTTTCTTGTGTTGTTGATTTTAGCCATTCTGACAGGTGTGACATGATATCTCATTGTAGTTTTGATTTGCATTTCCCTGATGATGAGTGATGTTGAACATCTTGTCATGTGTGTGTTGGCCATCTGGATGTCTTCTTTGGAAAAATGTCTATTCATGTCTTCTGCCCATTTTTTAACTGGATTATTTGGTTTTGGGGTTGAGTTTTATTTTATTTTTTTATTTTTTTAAAGATTTTATTTATTTGTTTGACAGAGAGAGCACACACACACGGAGGCTGACCAGCAGGCAGAGGGAGAGGGAGAAGCAGGCTCCCCACTGACCAGGGAGCCCGACGCGGGGCTCGATCCCAGGACCCTGGGATCATGACCTGAGCAGAAGGCAGACGCTTAACTGACTGAGCCACCCAGGGACCCCGGGTGTTGAGTTTTATAGGTTCTTTATATATTTTGGATACTAAACCTTTATCAGATATGTCATTTGCCAATATCCTCTCTTTTGCCTTTTAGTTTTGCTCATTGTTTCCTTCACTGTGCAGAGCTTTTTATTTTGATATAGTCCCAATAGTTTACTTTTGCTTTTATTTTCCTTGGTGCAGGAAATATACCTAGAAAGAAATTCCTAAAGCCACTGTCAAAGAAGTTACTACCTGTGTTTTCTTCTAGGATGTTTATGGTTTCAGATCTCATTTGGGTCTTTAAGGCATTTTGAGTCTGTTTTTGTGTATGCTGTAAGAAAGTGGTCCAGTTTCATTCTTCTGCATATGGCTGTCCAGTTCGCCCAACACCATTAGTCGAAGAGACTGTCTTTTTCCCATTGGATATTCTTTCTTGCTTTGTCAAAGACTAAATGATCATATAGTTGTGGGTTCATTTCTGAGTTTTCTATTCTGTCCATAGATCTATGTGCCTCTTTTTGTGCCAGTACCATACTCTTTTGATCACTATAGCTTTGTAGTATAACTTGAAGTCCAGAATTATGATGTTTCCAGCTTTGCTTTTCTTTGTGAAAACTGCTCTGGTTATCCGGGGTCTTTTGTGGTTCCATATAAATTTTAGGTTTGTTCTAGTTCTTTGAAAAATGCTGTTGGTATTTCGATAGGGATTGCATTTAACTGTGTAGAGTGCTTTGCATAACACAGACATTATAATGATATTTATTCTTCCAATCAGTGAGGATGGAATGTCTTTCCATTTCTTTGTGTCTTCTATTATTTTCATTAGTGTTTTATAGTTTTCAGAGTACAGGTCTTTCAACTCTTTGGTGAAGTTTATTCCTAAGTATCTTATTATTTTGGATGCAATTGTAAATGGGATTGTTTTCTTAATTTGTCTTTCTGCCACTTCATTATTGGTGTATAGAAATGCAACAGATTTCTGTATATTGATTTTGTATCCTGCAACTTGACTGAATTCATTTTTCGGTTCTAGTAGTGTTTTGGTGGAGTCTTTCAGGTTTTCTATTTCATGTCCTCTGCAAATAATGGAAGTTTTACCTCTTCCTCACCAATTTGGATTCTTTTTAATTTCTTCTTGTCTGCTGGCTGGGCCTAAGAATTCTAGTACTATGTTGAAAAAAAGTGGTGAGAGTGGACATCCTTGCCTTGTTTCTGACCTGTTTTTCCCAATTGTGAACAATGTTAGCTGTGGGGTTTTCACATATGGCCTTTATTATGTTGAGTTATATTCCCTCAAAACCTACTTTGTTGAGGGTTTTTATCATGAACGGATGTTGTACTTTGCCAAATGCTTTTTCTGCATTATTGAAATCATACGGCTCTTATCCTTTCTTTTATTAATGTGGTGTATCGTGTTGATTGATTTGCAAATATTGAACCACCATGCAGCCCATGAATAAATCCCACTTCATTGTGGTGAATGATTTTTTAATGTATTGTTGGATCCTGTTTGCTGGTATTTTGTTGAGGATTTTTACATCCATGTTCATCAGGGATATTGGTCTGTAGTTTTCTATTTTAGTGTTGTCTTTATCTAGTTTTGGTATCAGGGTAACGCTGGCTTCATAGAATGAATTTGGACGTTTCCTTCCTCTATTTTTTGGAATAGTTTGAGAAGAATAGGTATTGATCCTTCTTTAAATTTGCATGTGACGCCTTCTGGTTCTGGATCTTTTCTTTGTTGGGAGTTTTTTTATTATTGACTCAATTTCTTTACTGGGTATCAGTCTGTTCAAGTTTTCTATTTCTTCCTATTTCAGTTTTGGAAATGTATATGTTTATGTTTCTAGGAATTTATTCATTTATTCTAGGTTGTCCAATTTGTTAGCATCCAGTTCTGCAAACTATTCTCTTGTTTGTTTTTCTGCGGTGTTGGTTGTTATTTCTCTTCTCTCAGTTTTTATTTATTTTTATTTATTAATTTTGTAAAGATTTTTTTTATTATTTGAGAGAGAGAGAGAGCATATGAGCAGGGATGGGGCAGAGGGAGAGGAAGAAAGAGAATCTCAAGCAGACTCCCTGCTCAGCACAGAGCTCAATCTTGGACCCCTGAGTTTGTGACCTGAGGCCCTCCTGGGTATTAACCCCTTATTGGATATATCATTTGCAAGTGTCTTCTGCCATTCACTAGGTTGCCTTTTCATTTTGTTGACAGTTTCCTTCCCTATGCAAAAGTTTTTTAGTTTGATGTAGGCCCAACAGTTGATTTTGCCTTTGCCTACCCAGGCTGAGGTAAATAAATGAGACAGCCCTTCTGTTAGAAGCCAGATTGAAAAACAAGCAAATAGAAATCCTGTTCCTGGGCGCCTGGGTGGCTCAGTCGTTAAGTGTCTGCCTTCGGCTCAGGTCATGATCCCAGGGTCCTGGGATCGAGTCCCACATCGGGCTCCCTGCTCAGCGGGAAGCCTGCTTCTCCCTCTCCCACTCCCCCCTGCTTGTGTCCTCTCTCTCACTGTGTCTCTCTCTGTCAAATAAATAAATAAAATCTTTAAAAAAAAAAAAAGAAATCCTGTTCCTTCAGAGATAATCTAGTGAACATGAGGCTTAATCGGAAATGGAACATAAAATACTATAGTTGAAATGGGAAGGTGTCTATGTATGACCCTGTTTTCTCGGGGGTGGAGGGAAAGTTGTGGCAAATCGATCAGAAGCCATACAGTTATATTTAGTACATATTATCACCAGAAACATCACACATCAAAAATTATTTCAGCCAAGTGGTGACTAAGAGTGACTCTCTCGGATGAATGCCACCTTTTATAAAAAGTGTCTCATAAAACCTGAATTGTTTTAGAATCTGCAAATCTCATAGTCTTCCTGGCAAGATCTACTATGCTGCCGACAAGAATGTTGAGTTTACATTTGGATACTACAGTTCCTTTTGTAAATGTCTCTGCCTGTAATCCAGGAATATGTCCTACCTAATCCTCACACAGCTTACCATCTAGACAACAGAAGAAATCTTGAAACCATAAAATCAGCCTGCTTATGTTTCAGTGAGAATAAACCCCTCTACAGAATTCCCCTGCAAAAAAAAAAATTCTGCCAAATATTTTTTGAAACTCATCTAACTATTCCTCTGCACCCCCCCAAAAGGACCTACATAACAAAAGCATTAAAAGTATCTGCCTAGCATTTGCTCTATTATTTTTTTCCAATAGCTTTATTGGAAAGGGTATCAAACCCTGCTGTAATTTATGCTTTTTGACTTTGTCTTTGAATGTGATCATAATTAAGGGTACAAATTAACCAAATCGATATTTGTAAATTAAGCAAATTAGAATTTTTGTTTTCCTCTTAAAGGAAAGTTTGCATTGGGTTTAAGTGATTTAATGCACAGCATTTCTAGCACACCCAAATTTAAATTCAAATCAAGGCCTTTCAAGTGGTGACATCAAAGCCCCATTGTGAGCCTATGAGGATGACCTTGCTTGGAACACAGGAATCTCTCATTTTCACATGTGTTCAGACTACTTGTATTCCATCCTCATTTGAGGCTTTGTTTGCCTAGAGGGGAAACAAAATTTGCTTAATTAGAATGCTTTGTGAATTGGAAGTGAGATGAGCTCCAGGATCTTTGGTTGGTAAGGATTTTGTTGTCATTATTTTCAGATAAACAAGTTTTAGCAATTTCCCCCCTAGTTCCTGCCTCCTCCGCTGGGACATGCAAACTCATTGAGCCTTGAGCAATAATAACCTTGGTTTAAAAGGGCCCAAATCTGCTCTCCTGAAGAATTCGAGTTGGATTATCCTGGGGAGAGGAGAAAAGAGGCTTTTCATTATCCCTTGTCCTTTCTCTTTCACCCAGGATTTATTCACAGGGAGGGGAAAGACTGATGACTTGGTCAGGGACACAGCCAGGACCAGCCAAGGTAGGATTGTGAAACTCATCTCTGTCAGGGCCAGCACTGGATGGAGTCTCACAATGACAAGGGCTGGAATGTGGTGTTTCTGCACAAATTTGCTCTTCAAGGGAGAGAAGGAATAAAGCGGGTTGCGGGAGGTGCTGAATGCTGTTGTTTGTTTGTTTTTTTTCACTAAGCCTCCCAAAACCACAGACCTGTTCCACAGACATGATCATGGCTGCCACCCCAAGCAAGTAGTATTCTCCCCAGCTCAGCTTTAGGCATCAATTGTGTCTTTTGGATCTCGCATGCCATACTACTAAAGCCTTCATTGTTTCCTTTTAATAAGGAAGAAAAATCCACTTACATCCATAGAGGCATGGAATATCACCATTTAAAATATTTTTACTCCAGTTGGCATCTTTATTTACACAGTGATAAAATATTTTGAATTGCTGAAAAGAGCTTCTAATAGTGGGCTTTGAGGCCTCAGCCACAATATTGGGGGGAGGAGAGATATTTGTTGTTCAGGGAGGAAGGTGGTGGTAGCAAGTAGGTCTTTCAGGTACTCTAGTACTCACACAGATTTCAGTCCTAAGTTCCATTCCATGCCCTCTTTGGGAAGGCTGGGTCATGGTTAATATCTAAAATATCTATCAAGAACCTGCTAAGGGGGCGCCTGGGTGGCTCAGTTGGTTAAGCGACTGCCTTCAGCTCAGGTCATGATCCTGGAGTCCCGGGATCAAGTCCCACATCAGGCTCCCTGCTCGGCGGGAAGTCTGCTTCTCCCTCTGACCCTCCCCCCCTCATGCTCTCTCTCTCTCTCTCTCTCTCAAATAAATAAATAAAATCTTTAAAAATAAAAAAAGAACCTGCTAAAGGGCACCGGGGTGGCTCAGTCAGTTAAGCATCTGCCTTTGGCTGAGGTCAGGATTCCAGGGTCCTACGCCCTGTGTAGGACTCCCTGCTCAGGGGGTGTCTGCTTCTCCATCTCCCCCTCCCCCCACTTGTGCTCTCTCTGTCTCTCAAATAAATAAATAAAATCTCTTTTAAAAAAAGAACCTTCTAAATGTCAGACACTTGACATACATCATCTCTAATTTGATTAAAACATGGAGGCATTTGGAAGAAATATGCTTAGGGAAGCTAACAGGTTGGCCCTGAGTCCCAGAGCTTACAGGAGGTAGAGGTACCACTGAACCTACGTTTGTCTGACTCCCACCCCTTATTCTCCCCATTACATCATTCTGCTTTAAGAAGGAGTTGGAGAGAAGGCAGAACAGTTTTCACACTTTCAGAGAAAATCAGGCTTGTTTCACCGAGTGAGGAAGGTTATCACGAGCTAGAAGAGGTAACTTTAAGGCAACAGTGAAAGATTTATAAAATCAACCTTTTGTCCTTACATATGTTTTTTCTTTCCCTTTTAAGAGCCAAGTACTAAGCCAGAATAAATAGAAAAAAAATGAAAATAAAACAAAATGTAAGAACATTTATATGAAATAATAGTTTATAAGGAATCTATAAAACTAAATATGCCCTTGTGGGTTATTCTAGTCAATATCAAATTTAGACAATCCTGAGATCTAATTTTCATCTGATTCTTTAACAAAAATTTTACTTATAATTTACATACCATAAAATTTACCCATATAAAGCATAAATATTCATAGTTGTGCAACCATTGCAACAACCTAAGTTTAGAACATGTTCATCACCCCAATAACGAAACCCTATACTCATGAGTACCCTCTCCCTACTCCTCCCCACTCAGTCCTAGCAACCACTGGTCTGATTTCTGTCTCTACAGACACTCTCAAGTCTGTATAAATGGAATCATTCAACATGCGGTCTTCTGTGACTCGCTTCTTTCACTCAGCATGTCTTCAAGACTCATCCATGTCGTAGCGTGTTTTCTACTTTTTGCCTATTATAAATGGTGGTGCTATGGACATGTGCAGGCATGTTTTTGTATGCCCATGTGTTTCATTTCTGTTGGGTACATACCTAGGAGCAGAATTGCTATATCATATAACTCCATGTTAAATTTTAGAGGAACTGTCAGACTGTTTTCCAAAGCAACTGCACCATTTTACCTTCCCACCAGCAACACATGAGGATTCCAGTTTCTCCACATCTTTGTCAACACTGGGTAATTTATTTTTGATTGTGGCCATGCAAATGTATGTGAATCCCCTTGGAGCTCTGATTTCACTTCCTTGATGGCTAATGATATTCAGTATCTTTTCATGTGCTATTCATTGGCTATTTGTATGTCTTTGGAGAAATGTCTTTTCCCTGTAATCTATTTGCTGAAAATAAAATAAAATGTTTTTTGATTTCAGTATTTCTATTTTAGGTAAGCAGATGGTCAGATGACAAAGTCTCTAAAACATGAAATTAGTTCTTTAGTGATTTAAGAGTCCCTTAAATGCCTACAATAGGAGGAATCAAATTGCAGTGGTAGAAGTAAGGGTTTGCAATTACATTCTTAAATCTTTTGGGAAAATGTAGCTAATCATTTTCATGGTTTATACCTCTTGAAGGGATTCAGGACACACTACCCCAAAATTTGGCATCTTGGTATATTGAATATCTTAAACTGAATGAGTCTGAAAAAAATGGCAGAAGGTCACTGTGACCTTCCCCCTCTCCTAAACCCCAGAAACAGGCCATAAAGCCCTCTGGTGGGAAGTGCCTCCCTATACCCCAAGGAAAGGAACATCCTTATCTTCAAGGACTAAGGCATTCTGAGAGGAACTCACAGACCTTGCTAAATTTCCCCCAGTTCACTACACTTACTTCATATTCTCTGACCTATCATATTTCTGCCCACTTTTGATCAAACCTAGCATAACAATACTCAGGTCTGTTTCTCCCAGTCTTCATTTCCTTATGAAGGCCCCTGTATCATGGAAGACTATCACTGAATAAATTTGTATGCTTTTTTCTTGTTAATCTGTCTTGGTCAGTTTAACTTTCAGACCTAGCCAGGGAGCCTAAGAGGGCTGAGGAAAACTTTGTCCTCCCCTATGCTCTGAAGACATTAGTTGACTCTGAAGGGAATAGAGAGGGTGCTTTTTTATTGTTATTCCACATAAATATTCTTACATATAGTAAGCTCTTGGTCTGTGATTTGTGCTAGATACTGATATTACTCCTTCAAAAATAAAACCGTGGTTCAGTCGGTTAAGAGTCTGCCTTCAGCTGGGCTCATGATCCTGGAGTCCCGGATCTGATCCAGCCCCATATTGGGCTCCCTGCTCAGCGGAGAGCCTGCTTTTCCCTCTCCATCCCCTTCTCCCCCACCCCCCAACTCATGCATGCTTGCGCATGTTCTCTCTTTCTCTCTCTCTCCCTTGCTCACTCTCTCAAATAAATAAATAAAATCTTTAAAAAAATAAAAATAATAATAAAACCATGGACACAGAAGCCGTAAAAGCAACGTGAAAACATGAGCCAGTTCTGTTCATTGCTCCGAATACTCTGAAAGACAGAGAGGAAAAGAGGATGGACGGAATCAGCTCAGCTATGAAGACCTCCACTTTAGGAAAGGAAAGGAAAGAAACTAGAATGGTCTGATAAAGGACTTTAAGATCCAGACAGGGAAAGAAAAATGTGACCTCTCTTATTTACTGCTTTCCTTGTATTTCCTTATGTAGTAAAGCTATATTTTGTACAAGAAATCTAATACAAGGTTTACAATGGTGGAGGCAATCTTATGTTGAAAAACTCTCTAACAGCTGACTCTGTTTGACCCAGAGGTTTCAAGCTCCTGAAATCTTGCTTCAGACAAACAACAGAAATGGTATCAGAGTTTTATCTAGCTTGAGCTTTTATGGCCTAAACCTTTCTATTCCCTATAGCTTTATCCTGTACAATAGAGGACAGATTTTTAAAAATACGTTTCCCTTTATCTAAAGCAAGCTGTAATAATCCCATAAAAAACCTTGAGGAAATATTTGCACTATTTGCTAATGTTAAATATAGGGTACATGTATCGCAAATGTTTGTCTTATGAATGAAGTGTTCATATAAACTCAGCCCTTTCTTCGTGCTTTCAAAGATGGGATATATACCACGCTACAGTGTCAACTGAAATTTCAGAATCAATGCACCAAAATGTTATGTTTTAATGAATCCTCATTTAGTATTTTGTGTTTAACACATACCTAGCATTTCTCAGCCTGACTTAAGAAAATGATCTTACAAAATTATAAGTATTGGAAAAAGCTTTTATGAAATACCATCAGCTTAAGTGAAGAGTGGTAAAATAACATAAATCCAATAATTACGCTTATTTTACCATAAATTGGAAACTACCACAATACTGAATTACAAAGTTATAGATTTTTTTAATGGAATATGAGTTTTATCTGGGAACTCCTAATGAGTATCTTCTTTAATATTTACTTGGCATTAATTTAGCAAATGTTTTTTAATTTCTTGTAGGCAGATTTATGTAAAAGTATTCATCATATTTTAAAGAGTATTTCCTTATGACTACCATATTCTTTTCAAATTTTTACTTATCTAAAATAAAAGCAAATGGGTACATTTCCAGTTTATGAACCTGTCACTACATATCTATCTCATATACCTGAGGCATGATCTCAGGTTCCTGGGCTCCCTGCTCAGTAGGGAGTCTGCTTCTCCCTCTCCCTCTGCCCCTCCCCCTGCTCATATTCTCTCTTGCACTCTCTCTCTCTCAAATAAATAAATAAATCTTAAAAAAAAAAAAGCACAGTTATAAGAATCTGAATCTGTAAGCATTCAGAGAAGCATTCTTGGAACAGAAGTGAATTTTGGAGACTGAGGAGTTAGTAGGGAGCCACCCTGGGGAGAGGACTTGCCTGAACCAAGATGGAAGAAGTAGCACAGCGCTGTCAGATGACTGCATACATGGTTTGAGGGGGGGATATGAAGGAATAGCAGGAGATACAGATACTGTGAGGTCTACATCTCCAGTGCCTCAAGGGATAAGCTAAAGAGTTTGATCTTTGTGCTGGAAGACAGAGGGAGAAACACAAGGGTTTTAGAGAGGGAAATGAAAAGTCCAGAGTGACATTTGAGAAAGATCTCTCTGAAAGAGCCCAATTATGAAAAAAATCACAGGAATTGGTGGAAAATATCCCCATGGCTCACAACAATCCACAATTAAGACCTTCAAGGGATCCAAAGGAGAACGGCCCTGTTTTTGCAAGAGTGAGACACCAAGTGACTGCAACCATCAAGAACTCAGTCAAAAACCAATAAGAAAAGGATAAGAGAAAAGAAAAAGAAAACCATCAGCTTACTTCTTTGGCACTAGGCTTGCAAGGCAAGTCCTTTTGCAGAGACCACTGACTTGCAACTGCATGTAAACTACGGTTATTGACTTCACAAGATAAATCTTCAGCACAGGTACAGCCTAAAGTGAAGAAAGACACCTGTAGCAATAAGAAATGATAGTTGAAGTGAGGGAAGATTAAGATCTAAATGTTAGAAACTTTATCTCCTGGACGTTTCTGAAAAAACACAGATTCCTGGGCCCCGTCCCCAGAGATTCAGATTCAAATAGATCTAGCATGGTGGTGGTGGTGGTGGTGGTGTGTGCTAGGGATTTTTACTTGTACTTACTTGTTATTTAAAAAAAATCCTAACCCCAGCCATGCTTGGACATTAGAAATAAGTGAATGCCCAAAAAGTAACCTACTCCCTCAGACAGAAGGTAAAATTTACCTACAGTCGACTTGGTTTGGTCAGAAGCCTTCTCAGACCCTCCCTATCAATGGCTTCCCTTGCTAGGGGCTTGCAGGGAGCTGCAAAATGTCAAGGGGGCTGTTGAAGCTGGCTGCATAGGTTTGCCCTTTCTATTTGCTTTGATTCATGTTCTAATTAATGTCTTACCAAACTGTATGGCCAAAGATGCCAACAGTGGGAACAAAAGACCTCTTCCTGATCTTCAATCCTCTCCTCTTACTCAAGGGGAAGACTGAAATGTTAGTATGGACCTTATGCAGCAAGATTTTTTTTTTAAAGATTTTATTTCGTTATTAGAGAGAGAGAGAGAGAGCACGAGAGGAGGGAAGGTCAGAGGGAGAAGCAGACTCCCTGCCGAGCAGGGAGCCCAATGCAGGACTCGATCCTGGGTCTCCAGGATCATGACCTAAGCCGAAGGCAGTCGCCCAACCAACTGAGCCACCCAAGTTCCCTGCAAGATTTTTTTTAATAAAAATTTTTAAAAATCTCATATCAGAGAGGTTGGCCATGAAACAGAAATACGGATCTCTTATGTCCCTTTGTCACCTATGGTCCTACCAAATTTCCTCTCCTTCCAATCAGCAAATCAAGACTTCAAAAGGTACATTTACGGGAGCACCTGGGTGGCGCAGTTGGTTCAGTGTTTAACTCTTGGTTTGGGCTCAGGTCATGATCTCAGGGTTGTGAGATCAAGCCCAGCATAGGGCTATGTGCTCAGCACGTGGTTGGCTTGGAACTCTCCCTCTGCTCCTCCTGCCTCTCTCTCTCTCTAATAATTAATTAAAAAATAAAGATACATTTAACATACAAATATTAGGATCATTTTTCTAGGTTGTCCCAAAAGCCAGTGCCTCTCTGAGCACAGATAGATGATGAGATGCCCGCTTCTCCCCCAGTGACTGGCACTATCTTTGGACACTGTGGCAACAGAGTCTAGTTACAGCCAGCACTGGCCCCCCTGGGAGCAGAGAGGTACAGTTACTGCCCTGTGAGTTCATAGGGTTGCTTCCTTAGAGTCACTGGTGAGCATTTATCGAGGTGCAAAATTCTCACAGTTTTCTTGTGGCAGACTTGCCCAGTCCAAACCAGATGTTCCTGAAAACTCATTCTCCCCTTCTAAAAACAAAAACAAAAACCCCAAAAGCCTTATGCACTGCATTTGTAAAGAAGGGGCAGCTGAACTGTACACTCTGCTCCCGGGTGCTTTCATTTTAAAATCCAAAAAAACCGCACTGGGAGGTATAATGAACAGGAATACCTGCAAATGTGCATCAAATAAATGAAATGGACAAGAATGTTCCTATCATTCCATCAGCCCAGATGTCTATCAACAGGAGGGTGGGTACAATGTGGCATATTTATTCAATGGAATACTGGACTGCAATAGAAATGGGAGAAAAAAAATCCATCCCTGTGTAACAATATGCCTGGCAGGAACCTTGACCACAGAAGCCAAGCACAAAAAACTCATATCCTATGGGGCACCTGGGTGGCTCAGTCAGTTAGGCATCTGCCTTCAGCTCAGGTCATGATCCCAGGGTCCTGGGATCGAGTCCTGCATCGGGCTCCCTGTTCCGCGGGAAGTCTGCTTCTTCCTCTGCCTCTGCCTCTTTCCCCGCTTGTGCTCTCTCTCTGTCAAATAAATAAATAAAATCTTAAAAAAAAAAACAAAAAAACTCCTATCCTATGATTCCTTTCCAAAAACAGGGCAAAGTCATGTATGGTGTAAGAAAGGAGGATCATGGCTACTTCCAAGGAGAAACGAAGAGAGAATTATCTGGAGGGGCACAGAGAGGGCTCGGAGGGCTTCGTCGGGAGTTGGCCAGGTGTGCTCACGTGGTGATATTTTACTGAGTTGCACGCTGATGATTTGTGTGCTTTTCAGCATGCTCTATGTTAATAACATGTTTATTTTTTTTTAAGGATTTTATTTATTTGTTAGAGAGAGAGAAAGCGCAGAAGCAGGGGGAGTGGGAGAGCGAGAAGCAGGGTCCCTGCTGAGCAGGGGGAGCCCAATGCAGGGCTCGATCCCAGGACCCTGGGATCACGACCTGACCCAAAGGCAGACGCTTAACCGACTGAGCCACCCAGGCGTCCCAATAACATGTTTAAAATGGTTTTGAAACTCATTGATTTCAGGATGATCATTTTAATTACATTAGCCTTGAATCAATGGCAGGAGGTAAGGAAGAGAGGATGGGCAACGTAGATTAATGAAACATCTGCTGTTATTTTAAAGTAGGTGTTGTCACATCAACCTCCTCAGCAAACATTTCCGGGCTCGTTTGTGACCACAGAAAGGGACATGGCGGTGTTTAGTAGGGGGGAGAAAAGAAGTCGTCATTTAGACATTTTTAAATTTAGCAAATTTTTGTTTGAGAAGATAGCACCGTCATAAAGAAAATTAGAGGTAGAATCCTCTTCAGAATAAAGGAGTCCTGGTGACAGGTGCCTCTTTTCCTCTTCCACCGACTGCTGTGTCTACCACTCTCTGTTCAGGGAAACACGGAGGGTAAAATTGCGACAGATTTTCTTTTTCCCTTTAGTTCATTAGTGACTTTTTGAAACACTGAGTAACAAATAATGGTTTAAAGGAGGCTTTACCATGGTCATAAATTCCAGCCACAGGGTTATTGGGTTTATTGTGTCTGAAGGGGTGCTTTCCCACAGAACTTCCTGCAATGTCAGAAATGTGCCTTTGTGACGGTTACGCTATCCCTACCACATGGGCTACCAGCACTTGGAATGTGGCTCGTGAGACTGGGAAAACATGTTTTCACTCTAACATAATTTAAGTTAATTTAAATCTAAGTAGAAACAGCCAGAGAGGTCTAATTGCCATTCTGCTGGACAGTATGGGACACCATATCCATCTGGTCCCGAATCCTCTTGCAATGGGGCTTAAACAATCACCAGAAGGAAATAGATTTCTCTAGAAAACTTGTCAAAGAACGACACTCTCAGAATGCCTGGGTGGTTTAGTTGGTTAAGCATCTGCCTTCAGCTCAGGTCATGATCTCAGGGTCCTGGGATCGAGTCCCCCATTGGGCCCCCCGCTCGGTGGGGAGTCTGCTTCTCCCTCTGCCCCTCCCATTGCTTGTGCTCGCTCTCTCTCTCTCTCTGACAAATAAATAAATAAAATCTTAAAAAAAAACAAGAACAAAAACTACAGAATCTCAAAATCTTTAGGAATTTGAAATGGGTCTCCAGGGGAACAAAAAAGAAAACAATTTTAACATCTTAGCTATAGCCTGTTAAAAAACAACAGGCCCCAAACGGAGTTGCTCATGCTAAGTCCCATGACACCAAGCAGTGACTTAATTGCAGTTTCAACTCTCCCAGAAATGGCATCTTAAACTAGTGAATCAGAAATTACTTGATAAGTGCTAGAAAGGAGATCTACCTGAGAGACCCCTCGCTTCCCCTCAACGAAAGTGACCTCGAAAAAACCAACCTGCTTTTGTGCCTAGTAGAACATCCTTGTCCTGCTCCCCTCTGCCTATGAAAGTCTTTCCTTCTGAGCAGCCCTTCAGAGCTCCTTTCTGTCTGCTAGATGGGATACTGCCTACACAAATGGATTTTTGCTCAAATAAACTCTTAAAATGTTTAATATGCCTCAGTTTATCTTTTGCCAATCCAAATTAGCAAACGTCTCACACCCACCGAGAGGAAGCAGAAGGTAAGGTCTAAAAGCCATAGAGCAGCAGGCCAGAGAATGTGGGACCAGGATTTGCTAGGTAAGTGTCCTCAGCACACCGCCAACACTGAGCCCAGCGTCTCTCAGTGGGACCACCCACTCTCTCAGGTGGACTAGAACATAGTGTTTTCTTGGTTTGGGGACTTGACAGTGTTTAAATTTTTCCCTTGATGGATTATGTCTGCCCTGAGCAAAACTGCAATTTTACTTCACTTTTTTTTTATTTGCAGAAATTAGTCTTTCTCAACAAGGTCAGCAAGACATGACTCCATAACTCCCATTTTCCCCATTTCTGCTGTGCCACCATGAGTATCCCAGTGTACCAGCTCACCAGCGTTTTCCAGTCATCCCTCCAATAGCTTTGAACACAGTAGACTTAATAGAACAGTGACCTTTTAAACCACTTTTATGATTTCTGGGCAGCGCTATGATTCACATGCTATCTACCAGTAAGATTGATGTACCAACTATGTCTGAAGCATTACAGCTCTAAAGTGACCTGAAGAAAATCTTGTAAAACTTTTTGCTCGCTGAACACTGCTCCATCTTCCTTTCATAAAATAGTCTCTCTATGTTTGTGGAAGTTACCATGTTTGGTAACTTCAACATTTGCTTCACACACACACATACACACACAATTGGAATGAACTTAAAGCCAGCTCTGGATAACCTATCCTGTTTCTTCAACTCTCAGATCTCTTCACCTTCTCTTTTGATACACATACTACCATTTATTCCTCTGATGTAGCTTAGAGTCAACATGGAAAGGAAACTTGCCAAACCTCTAAGCTAAGAAGCCAGTTTTGACAAAATTAGTATTGCTCGTCCAGGTTAATTATATTTTAGCAATGCTGGGATGTAACTGGTTCATCCACATCGTCCCTTCGATTTAATTACTTACACTGATAGTCACACACTTAGTTAAATTTCAACATGCACTTGGATTTCTAATCATCTTTTAAAGTGTCTTCAAGAAGAGTACGCTGTAAAGCAGAGTTGAGATGGAAAGTTATTTCTTACTCAAAAGACTGTCATTCACCAAGCAGCATAATTAAAGGCAGTGGAAACTGCCAAATTTCTCAGAAGTTTTCACCAAATTTTCAAAGTTAAAATAGGCAACCAAACCTGATTTATGCATCCTGATGGACTCTCAGTCAGGTGCCAAATACCTGTCAGAAACTTCCAGCTCACTTTTAAGAGAGGCTGTTTAAATCCTAGCATTGCATAATTTAATTAAGCAAACAAATTAAATAAGAGATCAACCTAAGCAGGGAAGGGGATACTGGTATTCGCCAGTATTCCTCTCCACATTCTAGTCAACTCTTAAAGCACGTCAAGGTCAGTAGCACAGTGCAGGCTATAAAAAGAAATATATCACAAAGATGGTATGAGTAGTTGCTTAGGGCCAAGAGTATATCAAAATAAATCACTAGCCTTCAAATGTTAAACACATCTATTCTCCAATTTTGATCACATATATAATATAGACAAAAGTGGTGTGCAATTTGATGAATATATACGGATTTCTATTTCTGAAAGAACACATACACTGAAAAATACTATATCCACAGATGCATAACATAAAAACATCCTTCAGAAACAGAGTGAGATCACGAAGTAAAAAAGAAATTGACAGGGGACAAAACCAGAACTGCAAGTCAGATCATATCACTCTGATTTAAACACACCAGTAGCTTACAAAATCATTCAGTATAAAACACGTAACAGTGGTCCACAAGATTGTTCATGATCTTCCCCTTCCTGAAACCCCTCAGCATCCTCACTTCCAGCCTCCTCTGTCTAACTTTATCTCCAACCAATTTCCTCTTTGCTCTTTTCACAGCTCCCATCCCAGGAGTTTGTGCTTGAGCCAATTCACCCAGATATCCACTTAACAACGCCCTCACTTTCACTGCTTGTTGATCAAAATTCACCTTATGATACTGACCTTCGTAAAATATTATTACTCTTTATCTTCTTTGCTTTATTTGTCTTATAGCACTTGTCACCACCTTTCATGTTTAGTTTCTCTTTTGTTGGTATTCCAGCAAATGTGAACAAAGTGGGGTATAGACTGGTTTGTGTAGTGCCTGACCCCTGGCAAGTTCTCAAGGCACATTTATCAAACAAAGGAATGAGTAAAATTAGAGTGGTAAACATGAAATGGTCTGGAGGTGTCCTGAGGGCTTTCCACAATACAAGAACCAATACAAGTCTTGAGTTTTAATGGCAACATGGTAGATAAGAGACAAAGCCTTGGGTCTGTGCTGGGTGGAAGTTGCAGCTGGGATCCTCACATAAATTCTGCACCTACAAAATCTACTAGCCCGAGAGAGGGGATCACCACAGTCATGGACAGATTAGGTCTGGACTCAGGATACTGAATAAAAAAAGAAAAGGAGTCTCCCTTCAGTATCTGTAACTAAACACTATCCTCCGATTGGCTGGATATCATAGTGAAACCACAGGAAATAAATAAATAAATAAATAAATAAATAAATAAATAAATAAATAAATAAACAAACAAACAAACCAGACAGTTTTAAAATAGCCATAAAGAAAAGTCACAGCATTATACTGGGTTGAATGGTGTCCCCCCAAAATTCAAGTTCTTCTAGGAACCTCAGGATGTGACTTTATTTGGAAATAGGATCTTTGCAGATATAATTAACTAAGATGAGGTCACCTTGGAGTATGGTGGGCCCTAAGTTCAATTTTACTGGCATCCTTATAAATGAGGAGAAGAGACAGAGAAAGAAAGACACAGAGTTCCGATGATCTTGTCAATGCAGAGGCAAAGATTGGAGGAACACCAACAAGTCAAGGGACACCAAGGATTGCCAGCAACCACCAAAAACTATGAGATAGGCATTGAATGGATTCTTCCCTAGACACTTCAGAGGGAACATGGCCCTGCTATGTTGGACTTCTAGCCTCCAGAACTCTGAGAGAATATATTTCTGTTATCCTAAAGCTCCACAGTTTGTGCCACTTGGTCATGGAAGCCCTAGGAAATGAATACAACTGCCCATAAAGAAGCTGTAATTAGACTGCCATCCTATCAGTAACGATGCAAGCCAGATACCACTGTCACCCTTCACAGGCTAAATGAAAATAGCTTCTGACTTAGGATGGTGTAGCTGGCTTCCTCAATTTGGGAATGACAACAAAATACATACGTTTGTGGATTAGCATGAATAGACCCTCACTGATTAAACTTTTGAAATACTTCATAAAAATATGCTTCAGGAAGAAGGTAAATTACCTCATTAAAAATAAATCTGAGCTACAAGATAGAATGGTAAACAAACAGATAAACGTGTAGGAAATTCAGGCAAAAATAGATTGTATAGAACAACAAAAATAACACTCTGATTTGGGCATATAAAACAAGATAAAGCTGGGGTGCCTGGGTGGGGCAGTTGGTTGAGCATCTGACTCTTGATTTTGGCTCCGGTCATGATCTCAGGGTTGTGAGATGGAGCCCTGCATGGGGCTCTGAGCTGGGCATGGAACCTGCTTAAGATTCTCTCTCTGCCCCTCCCCCATCTCTCTCTGTCTCTCCCTCTCACAAAAAAAAAAAAAAAAAACAAGATGAAGCAAAATATTGAAGGACGTTAGCAGAATTAAATTACTCAGTATTATTCAGGAGTAAGGTAGAAATGCCAATTAAGTTGAAACTTTGTTGATTTTAAAACTCTTGTATATTCAATGTTAATTGTCAAAAGAACAGATATAGAGTTATAAGGGACAAAACACAGATAGAAATAATGGAATATAAACAATAAAAATAGGTATGGAAAGAACATAACTAGAAAAAGCAGGGCCAATATAAAGCTGAAATGATACTATAGGAATATTTCTAAATATATTGGTAATACAGTAAATATAAATGGATCAAATACACCAGGTAGAAGACAGAAGAAGATCAAATACACCAGGTAGAAGACAGATAAATATAAATGGATCAAATACACCAGGTAGAAGACAGACACTGAATTTAAAAATATACCATATGTGGGGCGCCTGGGTGGCTCAGTTGGTTAAGCGACTGCCTTCGGCTCAGGTCATGATCCTGGAGTCCCGGGATCGAGTCCCGCATCGGGCTCCCTGCTCCGCGGGGAGCTTGCTTCTCCCTCTGCCTCTGTCTCTCTCTCTCTCTCTCTGTCTCTCATGAATAAATAAATAAAAATCTTTAAAAAAAATAAAATAAAAAAATATATATACCATATGTTATTTCAAGTTGACCTACCTAAAGCTCAAAGACATATTAAGGTTGAAAATAAGAGGATGAAAAACATGTGCCAAGCAAATAATAATCAAAACCAGACATATGTTAATATCAAAATATAGGCTTGAAAACAAAAAAGCAGCAAAAGAGATGTGGCTTACTTTATAATGATAAAAGAGACAACCAATAAGATTTGGCAATTCTAAACTTGTTCACATCAAATCTAGCTTTGAAAGATATAAAGCAAAATCAAAATAATTATCTGCAGAAGTAGGAAAATCCATAACAAGAGTTTTTTTAATTATTCCTGCCTCTAAAATGGACAGATCAAGAAAAATATTCATAAATATACAAAAATTAAATAGCATAACTAATAAGCTTGATTAAATAGCCAGAGATGGAACACTACCCCCAAATTAGAGAATTCTTATTCTTTTAAAGCCTACATGAATCATTTAAGCAAACTGAGTAGATTCTAGGATACAAACCAAGTCTCAATGAATGACAAAAAAGGTATCAACCATATTCCCCAACCACAACTTAATTAGAAATAAACAAAAATCAATCAAAAAAAGAAGATAGCAGGAGGGGAGGAATGAAGGGGGGGAAATCGGAGGGGGAGATGAACCATGAGAGACGATGGACTCTGAAAAACAAACTGAGGGTTCTAGAGGGGAGGGAGGTGGGAAGATGGGTTGGCCTGGTGATAGGTATTAAGGAGGGCACGTTCTGCATGGAGCACTGGGTGTTATATGCAAACAATGAATCATGGAACACTACATCAAAAACTAATGATGTAATGTATGGTGATTAACATAACAATAAAAAATAAAAAACAAAAACTAATGATGTAATGTATGGTGATTAACATAACGTAATAATAAAAAAATTTTAAAAAGATATTAATAAAATAAAATTAAAATATAGAGAAAAAATATATATAACTTTAGAAAATAAATTATATAACCCCTGGATCAATGAACTGAATTTCCAACTTATTAAGTTAAAAATAAACAGATCAGACACTGTTAGTAATTTCAAAGTACACACTAACAGTGCTAATTAACTGTTCATTTCCCCCTAAAATCTATTATTAAATCCATATGATATAATAATATTTAAGTGTTTAATTTAAATGGAAAAAAAGAATACGTAGAATACTATTTTTTTAGTAATTATATATATCTCTCACTCTTTGATTCATGTTGTATACATATCAATTTGTCATGTGAGGTAAAGAATTTTTATTAAAGCATAACATACAGTGTTACATTAGTTTCAGGTGTACAATATAATGATTCAACAATTCTATACATTACTCAGTGCTGAACAGGATAAGTCTACTCTTAATCCCCTTTCCTTCACCCCTCCCTGCACCCCACCCCACCAGCAACCATTAGTTTTTTCTCTGTATTTGTAGGTCTGATTCTGCTTTTTGCTTGTTTATTCATTTGGTTGTTTTTAGATTCCACATATGAGTGAGATCATATGGTACTTGTCTTTTTCAGTCTGACTTATTTCACTTAGCATTATACCCTCTGGGTCCATCCATGTTGTCAAAAATGGCACAATCCCCTCCTTTTTTATGGATGACTAATATTCCATCTTATATATTGTGTTTTAAAAATTCCATCACTCCTTTTATATTTATAATTAGAATTCCACTGGAAGAAAGAGTTGTTCTTTTGCAGTATTTATTGTCTATCCAATGACTTGTTTACAGCAGTGTGGACTCAAGGATATTTATTTGATGCTGTGAGTTATAATCTGGTATTTTCATTATTGATTTTATCACTCGTATTGTCCAGGGTTTGGTCATTAGCAGTTCCTTTAGGTTGGCTTCTGTGGTCTTTCATCACACCACTGCCAATTTTAAAGCATCTCCTTATGGTGCTACGAGAGATTTCAGGCTCATCTCATCCTTTCTCTGTGCCAGCACCGAATCCTCGATTTCTCCAACAAGCCCTCCTACCTTTTGTTGGAGAACAGGACTAAGAAACCAGAATCTGGGTGCTAGGTGTGCTTGTTGCCGAACCCAGCATATATGAAGAAATAGAAATAAAACTGTATCTTTTTTGGATCTTCCAGGGCCAACTGTGATGAAAGTAACTAGACTGACAGCTGACAACACGGGCAGAGCAGAAGGCATCCGGCTGTAACTTTCGCTTGCATCCGGGGGCCATATTGGTGTCTCTGTTCCCTGCTGGCCCAGGAGACCCCGAAGCCCTGGGTGTTCTGCTCCCACCACCCAATCTGCTTAAACAGATCACAGAATGTAGGTCTTGCTCATGGATCACTTCTATGGAGCCAGAATAGTACCTTCTATGCTTATCAAAATATATAGCTAAGTCCTGAACCGTAACAAGTGGTGTCCAATTTGGCAAAGAGATTCACTCTTGTCACTGGAGGCTGTGCTCAGTTCAGCCCTGAGTCAGAAAGCAGACTCCCTAACCTCCCTGCCGAACGTCTGCAGCTGATGTCCTGAGCTAGAATCCCAGCCCCAGCTCCCTAACTGGGCACACAGTGCTCTTCTCTCCCAAGAGCCACAAGCAGGAAAGTGGCAGATTTGAAATGTAAATGACCCTAGGCAATGTGTTGACCTAAATTTTCTGTCAGTGATTTAAGAGGCATTCAATAGCTCTGGGCAGGAACAAAAAGAGAGTTGGAAAGTTCTCCCCATGAATAATCTCCAGCAACTTCAGGGCCAGATTTTGACTTCAGGTCTCTGCACATAATTCAGTAATATTTTCATCTTGGGGAAATCAACAGGCCCTCTGCACTGTGAATACAATATTGAGCTTAAAATAGTCAGTGCTTAGGAAAAGACAGATGATGCCAGAGCCCAGAATCTTTAAAAGATTTAGTAAACAGAAAACTCTCCTTTGGAGATACACAGAAAAGACAAATAAATCTTAATAAATTTGAGAGGCACAGACGTATAAATAACACATGGACAGGAAGCCTAGATGAATAAGATCAATACTTAGAGGGGCTGCTAGGATGCTCAGTGTTCATAGTCCCAGAATCCATAAAAATAAAAGAAAATCTAAGCTCTAAAAACACGGTTTGTGTAATGTTGAAATGCTATACCCTCCTTTTTTTTTTTTTCCCCCTCAATGAAGAGTTTTGGTTATATCCAGTCAGCCATATAATCTGAGTAATCATTATTTTACATAATTATCACACCCAAGTTAAAAATTCCAAGTTAGTGTGAATAAAGGATTCTCATTTCTAAATAACAGAATAAAGGCTATACGTATTTTTTAAATTGTGTCTTCATATTATTTTACTTTGTTATGAATATTATCGATATGTTGCTCTTTGCAGCATCCCGGTCTACAATTAATTATACTTCACAGCGTGTAGTTATAGATGTTATCTTTGCTAATCATAGAAATAAATTTTCACAGACGTTCTACTAAACTGCATTTAACAATAGCTTTTCAAGAGTGAGCCAAGGGGCCATAAACTCTGCACTTGTGAAATAATGAAGCAACAACCATATCCACTATGGAAGTATGGTCCCAGCCAAGCCCTGAATGAGCACATATTTCACATGGAGGGTAAGAACCACTTAGAGTATATTATTGCACCACAGTGCTTCTTTGAGCAAGAATAAAAGGTGATCTGCCCATAAAACAGCTATTAAGCAAAGCATAATGGACAAGGGAAAAGGCCACTCTTCTACACCAAAACTCTGCCTGAAGGATTCACTCGCTCTTGCTCTTCACACCATGAAAGAATCTTTAGAGGGAGTCATTTCAATCTAATTCCCAGCTGGTGTCATCCGTTCCTTATGTAATTTTGCTTATATTCTTCCATAGGTGACAAAGCCATCAAGCGGTCACTTAAGAGCACTGGGCTGGTGGTAGGTAAGAGGCCGGGAGAAATCGGGTTTCTATCAATACCTGCCTTCAAGCAACAGAGCTTGTGTCCCATCAATGCTTGTCAGAATAAAGAGGAGCTAAGGTTTAAGGGACAGGACGAGAGATGGATATCACCGAACTTCTCCCATACAGAATAAAATCCAACTGTCAGACGGTAAAGGAAAGCAGAAGAGTTTCATGGTCAATGCCATACTTTCTATTCATTTCTCTGTCTTCTCGAACTATTGATGACTTAACCTCACTGAAAGGTTATTTTCTAATCAGGGTTTCCTGGGACATTGCTCCCCCTTACACACACAGACTCATAAATATTTCTAGCTCTCTCTATTCTATTTACCTATCCACAAATTAATAATAATTTTTTTCTCTTCTACCAAAATAGAAATTCCTTAAGGTCAAGAATTATGTTTCTTTCTTTTTTTTAAAGATTTTATTTATTTATTTGAGAGAGAGAGAGAGCAAGCATGAGTGGAAGGGGCAGAGGGAGAATGAGAGAGAGAATCTCAAGCAGACTCCACGCTGAGCGCAGAGCCTGATGTGGGGCTCGATGCCAGGACCCTGGGATCATGACCTGAGCTGAAACCAAGAGTCGGACGCTTAACCAACTGCACCACCCAGGTGCCCCAAGAATTACATTTCTTATACTTTACTTTTCTCCTTAGACTAGAAGCTAAATATAATGTGTGTTACAGAGCAAACATTGAAATGCTGGATAAATTTTATTTACAAAGCAAGGAAGGAAGGGAGAGAAGAAGAAACACAGGGAGGGAAGGCTAGAAAGAAAGAAAAAACTGTTGACACACTCTAAAAATCACAACACTCATTTGCTAATCTCCTCTCTCTTCTTACCCTAGGTATAAAAAATGTAACGAAATCTGTATGGCTAGGTGCAGAAGAGATCCTTGGCTTAGGAAAGAGAAAAAAAATTAAACTTTCTTCTATGGTTGGATATTGGTTTATTGATTACATGGTCTTTAAATCAGGATTCAGATGATTAGGCGAGAAAATATGATCAGATATAACCAATAAAACAGCAATTCAGCATAATATGGAACTTTAAAATTCTTAATCAATTGTATCGGGCAAGGCAGTGTAAAATGACTTCATTGCCAAATAATCAAATCATTTCAAGCTGCAAATAAAGTATCTTGTTAATTTAATTTTTCTCTGTTAAAAATTAACTTTTCTTTCTTCATGATGCTTGCTTTAGATTTTTCTCTGTCATTTTGATTTTTCGTTGCTCAACCCTCCTATAGCTTCACATAATACAAATTAATTGCATCCAAATAATGATTCACATTGCCATAAATGTGAGTTTCACGGGATTTTTTTTTTTTTTTTTTTAGTTAATAATGAAAAGGGGGAAACTTAGAGTCAGAAGTGGCAGCTGACTCGCACAGCAGAACATTCGTGATTTAAGGGGTTGAGGACATACCGGGAGCACCACTACCTTCTACTCCCAACTATGGGCATCTTTTAAATGTCTACAGCTCAGGACATTAAGCCAATACGCTCTTATAAGATGAAAGAGTCCATATTCAGCACTTGCCTTATTAAATGTCCACAAACATCATTGCAAAGGAAGATACTATTTTTTAGGCCTCCTAAATATCGCTTGAAATAGGCACTTTCTTCATTTTAAAAATCAGAGAATTGATGTTCAGGATTTAAATCAGTCTGCCTGGTAATTTCTCTGATATCAGCCATGGCAACATTTTTATAGCTACGTCTCCTCAGGCAAAGGAAACAAAAGCAAAAATAAACCATAAGTCAAAATAAAAAGCTTTTGCACAGCAAAAAAAAACCATCAATGAAATGACCTTTAGAATGGGAGAAGATATTTGCAAATGACGTATCTGATAAGGGGTTAATAGCCAAAATATTTAAAGAACTCCTACAACTCATCACTAAAAAAAAAACCCAAAAAACAAAAAACAATCTGATTAAAAAATGCACAGAGGACCTGAATAGACATTTTTCCAAAGAAGACATCCAGACGGCTAACAGACACATGAAAAGATATTCAGCATCACTCATTATCAGGGAAAAGCAAACCAAAACCACAAGGAGATATCACCTCACACCAGTCAGAATGGCTAAAATCAAAAAGAAAGAAATAACAAGTGGGCCAGGATGTGGAGATAAAGGAACCCTCTTGCATTGTTAGTGGGAATGCAAACTGGTGCAGCCATTTGGAAAACAGTATGGATGTGGGCTCAGAAAATTCACAATATAAATATCATATGATCCACTAATTCCACAAAAACAAAACACTATTTGAAAAAATATATGTACCCCTATGTTCATTGCAGCATTATTTACAATAGCTAAGATATGAGAGCAATCTAAGTGTCCATCAATAAACGAAAGGAAAGGAAGATGTATGTCTGTACATACATATATACATACATAAAATGGAATGTTACTCAGCCACTAAAAAGGATGAGATCTTGCCATTATTGACAACATGGATGGGCCTAAAAGGTAAATAATGCAGATTGAAAAAGACAAGTATCATATGATTTCACTTATATGTGGAATCTAAAAAGCAAATGAATAAATAAACAAAAAAGCAGATTAGAACCTATAAATACAGAGGACAAACTGATAGTTGCCAGGGAATGGGAGATACAGGCTTCCAATTATGGAATGAGGAAGTCACGGGAATACAAGAAACTGCATAGGGAATAGAGTCGATGCTCCTCTAAGAGGGTTGTCAGGTGAGAGGTGGCAGCTACATCGGTGGGGAGCGCCGCAAAATGCAGAGAGTTGCTGAATCACTATGTTATACACCTGAAACTAATGTTAACAGTGTGGGTCAACTACCCAAAAAGAAATAATCAGTCTGCCTGGTTCCAATGCTCACCTCATTTTTGGAGGAAGACCCAGTTTTGAAAACTTACTGAAGCAAGACCCATTTTCAAAGAAGGCATCTCATTGACTCCCAGTATCTCTACCTTTAAAAGGGAAATAAAAATACAAAAGTCCCAGGGTGGGGCTGGCAGTTCAATAGAATAACCACAAAAATGCCCTAAGCTCAGTGATAGTGGAAGAGCCAAACAAGGAGACTGTGTTTACTTCTGAAAGACTAATAATTTTCATAAGAATAGGTATTTCAACTGGGTAGCAAGCCATCAAATGGCAATGCAAAGACAGTATCATAAGAAAAGGGATTTCTCTGAAAAAACACATACTTATTACTTTTCTAAAGAAAAATATTTTCATTTTAAAAATTGGCTCTGGGTATTAATTCATGAATTAATGGGCCAAACAACAGAGAAAAATAATTTGTTTTTTTCCCCTAAATAATGTTTTGTTTCAGGTTTTCCTACAATATTGATGACATCTTGTCACATAGACATATTTTATCAAATCGAATGAAATAAATTCCTTAGTAATCCTGAAATGATTCTGCTTTAATTTTGTAATTTACTTACAGAATCAGAAAATATAAGTCACGTGCCAGCAAAATGAGCCCACTAAGGTAGCTTCTCTGAAAAATATTAATAACATTTCTCTGTATTAAAATTCACAAAAAATTTAGGGGTGCAAAACTAAAGAAAAACAAACGGCTAGATTCATTTTCAACTGGGTGTCTTTTCAACCTTTCTTCAAAGTGCAGAACACTTGATAACTAACTAGAGATCTAATAACCCTCTACCATTTCCGCAGTGTAGACCAGTGCTTTACCTACAAGAAAGAGGCTTATCGAAAAGTCATTTTCTGAATAGCTTTCAGGTCAACATGAAATTGATGGAAGGAATACATTGTTTTTTTCCTCTGAAACTGCCATGTGCATGCCAAAGGTAGAGACGGAAGTAAGCTATGGGAAAGAAGTCTTAAGTGAAATGCATAGAACAAAAAACTGGTCTTTGGTTGGTTTGCAGAGTTCCCTGACATAGCCATGGCATCTACGATATTCCTCAAGTCAGAAGGATCTGCACTGTCTCCGATTCTTCTCCAATTACAATCTGGCTCCATAACCTGCCCCGTAACAAGGTCTTTACCATTTATTTCCCTTTATCACTGCTGTTTTTCTGGTTCTGTTTCATAACTGTGCACCTCTCCTGCTGCACCCATTAAAATTT
The DNA here is from genome assembly GCF_011800145.1 of Mirounga leonina. Lineage (NCBI taxonomy): Eukaryota > Metazoa > Chordata > Mammalia > Carnivora > Phocidae > Mirounga > Mirounga leonina. The sequence continues at coordinate 13,182,508 of NW_023270380.1, read as the reverse complement.
ATCACCTAAGGGGCGCCTGGGTGGCTCAATCAGCTAAGCGTCCATGGGCATGGAGCCTACTTTAAAAAAGAAATCTAAAAATAAATAAAAATTAAAAAAATTATCATCTAAGAACCATATCTAATCACACCACTGTGTTTCTCAAAAACGTTTGATAGTTGCCTGTGTTCCATAGACTAAAAATCAAACTTCTTAGTAGAGCCTATGGTTTTCCAAAAGCCAGACCTAACTTACTGTTCTATGCTGCTTCCAACACTCCACCCCACAGACTTCTTCCTCATTGCCCAGTATATTCCTTGCTAACCCCAAGAGAATCCTGTGTCTTCACCTTTGAACTTGCTATTCCTTTCTCTTCCCTCATTTTCAGCCTTCCATCTTTCTAGGCTCAATGAAAATATCCCCATCTCTGGTTTTCCTCGATCCCTCAATAAGAATTTATGACCGTCTCTATTTGTTTCCCATGCACTTGACTTCTTCATCTACTGCACTTTTTATAATCTGCACATATAGTAGTTGTACACAAGGACAGTGAGTTGAGAAACAGTCTTTCCCAACTATATTTTCCAAGGCTAAGCACCGTAAGCGGCACACAGTATACACATTATTTAATGACCAGTGTCTTAAACCACAATGAGATGAGTCTTAGACCACATTTTTGTGTCAGATCATGCAGTGCAAAATTTTCTCTGTGTGTGCTCATTGTTCACAAAGGACCAAAGAAGGATATAGTATATGAAGTTATTTGAAAGGTTATTTTTTATTTATCTTTTCCTCCTTGAGAAAAGGATACTCTAAAGACATAGAAGACCATTTTCACATAATTTATAATGCCCAGTCCTTGTCTGTTTATGCTCTTATCTATAGAAATATTAAAATATCAACCTCAACTTTTTTTTTTTGGTCTTATCTTTTTTTAAAATTTTTTATTGTTATGTTAATCCCCATACATTACATCATTAGTTTTTGATGTAGTGTTCCATGATTCATTGTTTGTGCATAACACCCAGTGCTCCATGAAGAACGTGCCCTCCTCAATACCCATCACCAGGCTAACCCATTCTCCCACCCTCCTCCCCTCTAGACCCCTCAGTTTGTTTCTCAGAGTCCATCATCTCTCCTGGTTCGTCTACCCCTCTGATTTCCCCTCCTTCATTCTTCCCCTCCTGCTATCTTCTTCTTTTTTTTTTTCCTTAACATATATTGCATTATTTGTTTCAGAGGTACAGATCTGAGATTCAACAGTCTTGCACAATTCACAGCTCTTACCAGAGCACATACCCTCCCCAGTGTCTATCACCCAGTCACCCCATCCCTCCCACCCCACCCCCCACTCCAGCAACCCTGTTTGTTTCCTGAGATTAAGAATTCCTCATATCAGTGAGGTCATATGATACATGTCTTTCTCTGTTTGACTTATTTCGCTCAGCATGTTACCCTCCAGTTCCATCCACGTCGTTGCAAATGGCAAGATCTCATTCCTTTTGATGTCTGCATAATATTCCATTGTATATATATACCACATCTTCTTTATCCATTCATCTGTCGATGGACATCTTGGCTCTTTCCACAGTTTGGCTATTGTGGACATTGCTGCTATAAACATCAGGGTGCATGTACCCTTTCAGATCCCTACTTTTGTATCTTTGGTCAACCTCAACTTTTAAATGTCAAGTAAATTAGGGGCTTCACTGAAGTAAGTGGTTAAATTAATCAAAGTAACCAAACATATCAAAAGCAAGCAATGGTTTCTGGATCAACTATAAGTATGGGAAATAACCATTGCATTGCCATCCACCCACCCACCCATCCATCCACCCATCCACCCATCCATCCACCCAGCCATCCATCCATCCACCCAGCCATCCATCCATCCTTGTGGCATTTACTGAGTGCCAAGTATGCTCCAGACATTGACCTGATTAAGGGAATACAAAGTATTTTTTGGAAGCAAAAAGCACTTTTTGGAAAAATCCCTTCTTACAACATCTTTGCTCACAGAACGAAACAGGCTTATTTTAGCCCTAATATGTCACTGATATTCCAATGAAAACCATTTACGTTCCCTTAAATCCAAATAAAAATAGAAGATATCACAACAGCAAAAGTGACTAAATAACATTTGCAACAATAATGAGAGATGTTCCTACAATTAAATACTTTGCAATCGCAGAAGTCAGGAAGCTTTGCAAAAACCATGCGCTCTCTTGTCAAGCCACTGTCAGCCACAGCATGTATCACTAACCAGGCCACAGGCAGAAAGGTGTTCAATTAAGCAGTTCAAGAAGGATCATTTTTCATTTCTAGCTGTGAGCCCACATTACAAATTTTTCAGTAATAAAGTTTCAGGACTGTTCCAAATGTATTCTGAAGTTGCTGTGTGGATCAGAGGCACCATTATGCAAACTGGAGTATCAAGGATAGAATAAGGGTAAAGGGGAAGCCTTCACCATGAGCACTTCATAATTCTGCTCCAATATCCCTGCAACTCCTGCTTGGCTGATGCTCTCTTGTTTTCATACACCACGATGATCCTTACGCCTGGGATGTCTTTCCTTTTCATGGTCCAAAAGTAATCTAAACTTATTTTACGACCCATCATTAGCCCTTTTACAGTCAAGTTCTTCTTTTTTTTTTTTTTTAAGATTTTTTATTTATTTTTTGACAGAGAGAGACACAGCGAGAGAGGGAACACAAGCAGGGGGAGTGGGAGAGGGAGAAGCAGGATCCCCGCGGAGCAGGGAGCCCGATGTGGGGCTTGATCACCAGGACCCTGAGATCATGACCTGAGCCAAAGGCAGATGCTTAACTGAGAGAGCCACTCAGGCGCCCCTCTAACCCACTTCTTCAACCCTGCTGCATCATGTGTCACTGCTGTCCTCTTGATCCCAGAAACCATCTCCATTTCTCATTTTTTTTCAATGCTGCTTCTTTTGGGGTTTCTTTGAGTATTTCTTTGTGTCTTCTTTCTCAGAGACTCTATTCTTAGTTTCCTAGAGCAGCACATTTCAAACTTTAATGTGCACATGAATCATCTGGGAACCTTGCTGCAAATGCATATTCCGATTTAGGAGGTCTGGAGTGGGGTCTGGGATGTTCCATTCTAACAAGATCTTGGGTGATGATGATGATGCAGATCCTCGGATCACACGCTGAGTAACAAGACTCTAGTCATGTGTTAATATGGTACCTCCTGGACACATGAGGCTCCTGAGCACTTGAAATATGGCTAGTCCTCACTGATATCTCCTGTCTATATAAAATATTCACCACAACTCAAAGATCTTAGCATGGAAAAAAATGTAAACTATCTCATTACTGTGTTATATTGATTACATATTGAAACAATATTTTACATATTGAGATATTATTAAAATATCTAATATTTTAATAATAGTATTAAAATGTTTTAATATAAAATAATATTAAATATATTATAAAATTTCACATGTTTATTTTTACCTTTTTTAATGTGCATGATAAAAATTTAAAATTACATATGTGGCTCCTATTATATTTCTATTGGTCAGCACTGTCCAGTCAGAAGCAGACATTCCAGAAATGAATGAAGTTTAAGAGTCTCTTATTACATTGGCTTCTTCCAGGGCCCGTGATGGCCTCTAGCAAGTTTGCATTTGTGATTATTGTGTATTCTTCTCCTTTTACAGGACGCTCCAAATTGCATGAGCTTCAAGCCTCATAAACCTGAACGTGCTCTGTTGACACCGCACAGGATAATTCACTGCCGGGGCTCCCGCTCCCGATATCGTGCACCGTGTCAGTTGTCCTCGTACTCCTAAATTTTCTCTGCCCTCTAGCCTCATGTTTCCAACTGCCTGAGTCATCCCATTTTAGTCATCCCATTATCATAACCCTTTATGCTGCCTGAAAGCAATTATTCTTACTTGTGGCAGATTATTAATCTCCTCGAGTATTTGCTTTTGCTGTTCTCCCAGCCAGATGGCTCAGTACCTCCAGGCCTACAGAAATCCTCATCATCTCCTGAAGGCTACCTCAAGACTCATCTCGAAATCGCACCTGACTCTTCCAGACCATAATGATCACTCCTCTAGCACCTCTGTATTAACTCCCCTTTTGCGTTATTTTTTCAGGGAATATTGCCATTCTCGGGTTTCTCTATGTTGACTCTTCATTGCAGCCCACCCCCAGCCTTCGAACTCGACTATTTTCTAGGACTCTGAAGGATATTTAAGTTATACAATAAGCACACTTACAAAGCACGCACTTTTACCCTGCATTGTACTGACAACTTTAATTGGTAGAAAGCAACAGAAAACAGCCACATCAAATATAAAGTGGACACGCTGCGTAAGGGATATGGGGAATCCTCTGGTGGTCTCGTTCCAAAAAACCCATTGTCCACTCTTGCTTTCCACAACTGTCCAAGGGGGCACGGGAGACAGCAGAGGACACCTGCTTGCCACCCACAGCCCACGGCCCAAATCAAACACAGATCTCCCCTGCTGGCACGTGAGTTCTGAGATGGTTTGATCCTCCACAATATTCTCCGCATCATCCTCCGTGAATATGGAAAAGGGAACCATAATACTTCAGCTGCTTAGCCTCTAGCTCTGCTCCTCACTCGCGCTACATCAGGGAATCACTCTGTGTCGTTGTATCTTCCGAGGGCCCTAGTACATGTTTGTTCTATCATGCCCCACTGTCTATTGTATTATGTTGGCTTCCTAAACTTTAAATTTCAGCGCAGTTTTTTAAATTCTTGTAGTAGTTTTAGCTCCCTCAGGAGGTAGTAAGCTTAAAAAAAAGGAAAAAAGGAAAAAAGAAAAAAAGAAAGGTAGGGTCATAATCTGCATACATTTGAATCCAAAGCAGGATATTGTAGTTAAGAACCCCAGTATTACATGACTTGTATTCAAATCCTGGCTCTGTCACCTGCAAACTACCTGACCTCGGGTGACGGCTTAATCACTTTTAAAGCACTTATTTGTCAGGGCACCTCGGTGGCTCAGTCGTTAAGCATCTGCCTTCGGCTCAGGTCATGATCCCATGGTCCTGGGATAGAGTCCCGCATCGGGCTCCCTGCTCAGCGGGAAGCCTGCTTCTCCCTCTCCCACTCCCCCTGCTTGTGTTCCCTCTCTCTCTGTCTCTCTCTCTCTCTCTGTCAAATAAATAAATAAATAAAATCCTAAAAAAAAGGACCTATTTGTCTATGGATTCAAAGGGATACATGCGCCTCGATGTGTATAGCAGCATCACCAACAATAGGCAAATTATGGAAAGATCCCAAATGCCCATCGACTGATGAATGGATAAAGATGTGGCATATAAATATATATACACACACACACATATACATACAATGGAATATTACTCAGCCTTCAAAAAGAATGAAACCTTGCCATTTGCAACAACGTGGATGGAACTAGAGGGTATTATGCTAAGCGAAATAAGTCGATCAGAGAAAGATAAATACCATATGATTTCACTCGTATGTGGAATCTAAGAAACAAAAGAGATGAATGTATGGGCAGGGGAAAAGGAGAGAGAGAGACAGAGACAGAGGGGAACAAACCATAAGAGACTCTTAGCAATAAGAACAGACGGCTGCTGGAGGGAGGTGGGTGGGGGATGGGCTGCATGGCTGATGGGTGTTAAGGAGGGCACTTGTTATGATGAGCATTGAGTATTATATGTAAGTGATGAATCACTGAATTTTATTCCTGAAACCAATATTGCACTGTGTATTAACTAACTAGAATTTAAATAAAAATTTAAAAATAAAATAATAAAATAAAGCGCCTAGTTATCTATATATACACTGGTTGTAAAAATAACACCTCCTCATAAGATCCTTGTGAGGATTAATAAAACAGTACATAGAAAAGTAATCAAAACAGTATGGTACCAGCACAAAAATAGACACATTGATCATTTGGACAGAACAGAGAGCCCAGAAATAATCCTGTGTTTATATGGTCAATGAATCTATCACCAAGGAGGCAAGAATATCCAATGGGGAAAAGACAGTCTCTTCAACAAATGGTGTTGGGAAAACTGGACAGCAACATGCAGAAGAATGAAACTGGACATCTTTCTAACACCATTCACAAAAATAAACCCAAAATGAATTAAAGGCCTAAATATGAGATCTGAAACCATAAAAATCCTAGAAGAGAGCACAAGCAGTAATGTCTCCTACATCAGCCATAGCAACATTTTTCTAGAAATGTCTCTTAAGGCAAGGGAAACAAGAGCAAACAACAACAAAAACTATTGGGACTACAACAAAATACAAAGCTTTTGCACAGCACAGGAAACAGTCAACAAAACTAAAAGACAACCTACTTACTAAATGGGAGAAGATATTTGCAAATGATACATCTGATAAGGGCTTAATATTCAGAATATATAAAGAACTTATACAACTCAACACCAAAAAAAAAAAAAATATATGATTAAAAATTGGGCAGAGGACCCAAATAAACATTTTGCCAAAGAAGACATCCAAATGGCCAACAGACACATGAAATGATGCTCAACATCACTCATCATCAGGGAAATGCAAACCAAAACCATAATGAGTTATCACCTCACACCTGTCAGAATGCTAAAATCAAAAACACAGGAAACAACAAGTATTGGCGAGGATGCGGAGAAAGGGGAACCCTCGTGCACTGTTGGTGGGAATGCAAACTGGTGCAGCCACTGTGGAACACAGGATGGAGGTTCTTCAAAATAACAGAAATACCATGTGAACCAATGATTCCAATACTGGGTATTCACCCAAAAAAAGCAAAAACACTAATTCAAAAAGATACATGCATCTCTATACTGCAGCATTATTTACCTTAGCCATGATATGGAAACAGCCCAAGTGTCCACTGATAGACGAATGGATAAGAAAGATGTGGTATAAATACACAATGGAATATTACTCAGCCATAAAAAAGAGTGGAATCTTGCCACTTGCAATGGCATGGATGGAGCTAGAGAGTATTATGCTAAGTGAAATAAATCAGAGAAAGACAAATATCATATGGTCTCATGCATATGTCGAATCTAAAAGAAGCTACCCATAAATGGATAAACAAACAAATAAAAAGCAGAATCTATAGATACAGAGAAGAAATTGATGGTTATTCCAGGGGAAGGGGTGGGGAGATGAATAAAATGGGCAAAGGGGAATGGGAGGTACATGATTCCAGTTATGGAATGAATCAGCCATGGGTATGAAAGACACAGCACATAGGGCGCCTGGGTGGCTCAGATGGTTAAGCGTCTGCCTTCGGCTCAGGTCATGATCCCAGGGTCCTGGGATCGAGTCCCGCATCGGGCTCTCTGCTCCTTGGGAGCCTGCTTCTCCCTCTGCCTCTCTCTCTCTCTGTCTCTCATGAATAAATAAATAAAATCTTAAAAAAAAAAAAAGAAAGGCACAGCACAGGGAAGAGAGTCAATGGTATTGTAATAGCGCTGTGTGGTGACAGAGGCTAGCTAAGTTGTGGGGAGCACAGCATAACGTACAGAGAGGTAGAACCACTATGTTGTTCACCTGAAACTGATACCACATTGTGCGTCAACTATCCTCCCTCCAAAAAAGATTATTTAAAAAGTACATAAAAGTACATAAAAAATACCCAGCATAATTTCTGATATGTAATAAGTATTTGATAAATATTAATTTTTATTATATAGAGTAATAATGGAAACACCTAACAGAAGTCTTGAATATAAAAGGAGTTCACTAAACTATGGATTACGCAGCTTGCATTTCCCACATCCGCATGCACTGCTATACAGGCATACTCCATTTTACTGTGCTTCGCTTTATCACACTTTGCAGATACTACATTTTTCACTAATTGAAGGTCTGTGCCAACCCTGCAGGGGAGTAAGTCTACTGGCGCCATTTTTAAAACAGTATTTGCTTGCCCGTGTCTGGGTGTCACATCTTGGTGATTCTCACCACACTTCAAACTTTTTCATTATTATAATGTTTGCTCTGGTGATCTGTGATCAGCGATCTGCAATGTTATGGTTATAACTGCTTCCGGGTGCTGCAACCACACCCACATAAGACAGGGAACTTAATCCATAAATGTTAGGTGTGTTCCAATTGTTCTACAGACCACTGCGCTTCCCTGTCTCTCTCTCTCTCTCTCTTCTCAGGCCACCTATTTCCTGAGACACATGGTATTGAAATTCAGCCCATTAATACCCTACAATGACCTCTAAGTGTTCGGGTGAAAGGAAGAGTCACGTGCCTGTCACTTTAAGTCAAAAGCTAGAAATGATTCAGCTTCGTGAGGAAGGCATGAAGAAAGCCAGGATAGGCCAAAATCTAGGCCTCTTGCACCAAACAGTGAGCCACACTGTGAATGCAAAAGATAAGCTCTTGAAGGACATTAGAGGTGCAACTCTAGTGGACACACAGATGATAAGAAAGTGTAACAGGCTTACTGCTAATGTGGGGAAAGTGTCAGCGGTCTGGATCGAAGGTCAAACCAGCCACCACATTCCCTGCAGCCAAAGCCTAACTCAGAGCAAGGCCCTGACTCTCTTCGATTCTATGGAGGCTGAGGGAGGTGAGGAAGGTGCAGGACCAAAGGTGGAAGCCAGCAGAGGTGGGTGCAGGAGGTGTGAAGAGAGAAGCTCCATAACATCAAAGTGCCAGGTGAGGCCGTAGGTGCAGATGGAGAAGCTGCAGCAAGTTCTCCAGGAGATTGAGCTGAGATGATTCAGGAAGGCGGCTACACTGAACAAGATTATCAGTGTAGACAAAGCAACCTTCTAGTGGAAGAAGACGCCATCTAGGACTTTCCTGGCTGGAGAGAAGTCAATGCCTGGCTTCAAAGCTGCAAAGGACTGGCTGACTCTCTTGTTAGGGGTCCATGTAGCTGGTGACTTTAGGTTGAAGCCAAAGCTCATTCACCATTCCAAAAATCCGAGGCCCCTTAAGAATGATGCAAAGTCAACCCTTCCTGTGCTCTATCAATGGGACAACAAAGCCTGGATGACAGCACATCTGTTGACAACATGATTTACTGAGTATTTCAAGCCCAGTGTTGAGACCTACTGCTCAGAAAAAAAGATTCCTTCCAAAACATGACTGCTCATTGACAATGCATGTGGTCATCCAAAAGCTCTGATGAAGATGTCCAAGAAGATGAATATTGTTTTCCTCCTGCTAAAGCACCATCCTTTCTGCAGCCCATGGAACAAGGAGTCATTTTGACTTGCAAGTCTTATTATTTAAGAAATACATTTCCTAAGGCTACAGATGCCATAGATGGTGATTCCTGTGATGCTTCTGTGCAAGGCAGATGAAACACTCTCTGGAAAGGACTCACTGTTCCAGATGCCATTAAGAGCATTTGGGATTCACGGGAAGAGATAAACACACCAATATTCACAGGAGTTTGGAAGAAGGTGATTCCAACCCTCATGGAGGACTGTGAGGGGTTCAAGACTTCAGGGGAGGAAGTCACTGCAGATGTGGTGAGAACAGCACGAGAACTAGAATCAGAAGCGGGGCTTGAAGATGGGACTGAATCGCTGCCATCTGATGACAGAACTTGAATGGATAAGTTGCTTCCTATGGATGAGCAAGGAAGTGGTTTCTTGAGAGGAGTCTATTCTCGGTGAGGACGTTGTGAAGATTGTTAAAATGACAACAAAATATTGAGAATATCACATAAGCTGAGTTAATAAAACAGCATCAGGGTTTGAGAGGATCGACTGCAATCTTGAAAAAAAAATTCTACTGTGCGTAAAATGCTGTCAAACAGCATCACATGCTACAGAGAAATTGTTCTCTAAGAGGATGAGTCAATCAATGTGGCAACCTTCAGTACGGTCTTATTCTGAGAAATTACTGTGGACACGTCAGCTTTCAGCAAGCCCCACCCTGATCAGTCAGCAGCCACCAGCATCGACGCAGGTCCCCCCCCAGCAAAAAGATTGCAACTCCCTGAAAGCTCAGCTGATGGGTAGGATTATTTAGCAATGAAGTTGTTTTCTTTGTTTAATTAAGCTATGTACATTTTTTTACACATAATACTACTGCACACTTAATAGATGGCAGCACAGTGTAAACATAACTTTTATCTGTGCTGGGAAACCAAAAAACTTCATTTGACTTGCTTTGTTGCGATGCGCACTTCATTGCTGGTCTAGATCCAAACCCACAATATTTCTAAGGTATGTCTCTACTGGTTTCCTTCCTCAATTCATTAAGTTCCTACTATTTTCAAATTTTGTACCATATATGTGTAGCATGAAATACCCAAACTATAGGTCTACTCAATTACCAACTTTGTCAGTCTAACTAGAAACGTCCACCATGCAAGAATATATAACTCTAATATGTATTTTCAAAAAGAATTCTCTGGGCTATTCTTCATCATTTAATTTTTTTCCTAAGAAACATAAAAACAAGCAGTTAAAGAGTACAATTTTGTAAGTAACTACTACACCCAATTTTGTTCACTAGGAATGTAGCTTTGGGGTGTGGAAGATGTGGAGGACAAGCTCCTGTTAACTAGATCAGATCATTAGCTACACCGAGAAATATTTTGTGTCTCACCCTGCTATGCCCTAGAATGAGAAGCCATCAACATGGTTAAAAGTAAAAAAGGCTTCAGAAGAGCCCGAGTACATTTACATGCATTAAAAAATCAAACAAAACAAGGAGTATCAAAGGAAGGGGACACTGCAAATATCCTATCATGAAGACCACAATGAATATAAAAAGTGACACACATACATACGTGTCTAAACTACCACTCGACAATCAATGAGCAAGACTTTGTAGAAAATGACAAATTACGATTTTTGGATTAAAGTCAAACTTAAAGGTAACAGGGAGCCCACATGGAGCAAACACAAAACACTTAAAAGAGAATCATAATAAGATTTAAATTGAGAAATTCAAAAGCTTCTCAGTCTGTGGTTATTGAGGAAGCGATCTGTGCCTACAGTTTATCCCTGATAGATGTGGATGTTTCATGAGTAAAGAAGGCATGATGAGGGGTGCCTGGGTGGCTCAGGTGGTTAAGCAACTGCCCTCAGCTCAGGTCATGATCCCGGAGTCCTGGGATCGAGTCCCACATCGGGCTCCTGGCTCATCAGGGAGCCTGCTTCTCCCTCTGACCCTCTCCCCTCTCATGCTGTTTCTCATTCTCTCTCTCTCTCTCTCAAATTAATAAATAAAATCTTAAAAAAAAAAAAAAAAGACATGATGAATGGGTTCTCCAGGAGCTAATCCCTTCTGATGTCCTTTAGTCCCATTTGTTAAAAGTCTGAGCTGTTTTCTCATTGATAGAAGTCAAATCTCACTTCTAGAAGGGGTCACACCTGGGTGTCTGGCAGTTGATGGAAGAGGAAGGACACATTGCCAGTTGCACCTCAAAAGAGATAATTCTCACCTGTTTTGAAGTTACACAGTCCAGGCCCTGAATTTAGAGCTGGAAAAGACACAAAGCATTCTGCCTTTCACTTACAGAAACATGGATGGTGAAGAGCATATCATGAGAGGTCAGGATACAGGATGGCGAGAAGAGATGGGGACCACATCAGAACCAGGGAAGACTTCTGATTCTATCTCCCCAACCCACTTGGATCAGTTGCTTCTCTTATTTTAGCTCTAGCTAATCTTTGAAGATGGGGAAGGAGGGCGTGAAATGGTGGGGGAAGATGTGATGAGACATCAATAGGATGTAGGAAATAACGCTGGACTAAAACGCTGGCTCCATCATCACGAACTGTGTGACCTAATCATGCTCATTAGTTTTAAGTTGGCAGCTTTCCCAAGCAAACACCATGAAGTTACCCAGAAGTGGAAGAGAGAAAAGGGACAGTGCTTTTCTTTGGTGTAAGAGGTTTACCTTGTGTACATGGAGTCATAGAAAAGATCAATTATTTTGCCCTAGTTTTAGTGTAATACATCCTGACACTGAACTGTCACTAATTTCCTCGAAATTCTATCTCATTATTGGGTCCTCATATTCAAAAAATGAACCAAATAATTCACCAAAAAATTTCTATTGCGTTTGATATTTGAAAGAACATCTCTTAAAATTTTTTTCTTTTTTTAAGTCATTTTATTTTTTTCCCAACATTTTGGGGATGTATATCAGGTGGGCCAGAAGCTAAAGGGGCAGACACTGTCCTCCCAAAGTCCAGAAGATGACCAGCTTTCATTCTGTCCAGTGGTACTTTTGTCACTTTAGCTCCTCTTGTCCCAGCTGACTAGAAGAATCTCTGAGTTATTTTTCATTTGGTTGTCTGCTCTAGAAAAGTAAAGGGGTCAGCTTGGGGTTATCTTCAGAACCAGGCTTTGGAGCAATTCTTAGAAACTGCAGCTAAGAAATGTGACACGTTTCAGCCAATGATTGCTATTCTCTCCCACCCACTCAAAAAAGGGAAGGGAAGGGAAGGGAAGGGAAGGGAAGGGAAGGGAAGGGAAGGGAGGGGAGGGAAGGGAGGGGAAGGGAAGGGACTGAGTAGGTGGGACGCCACCACTGGGGCCCCAGAACCTAAAACATGTATCTGGTCCTTTATAAAAAAAAATCTTTTTTGCCAACCTCTGCAAACTATGGTTAAAATATATCCTTCTGAGGCTAAATACACTTGGGTAGTAAAACTTAAAAATAAACAGAATAATTTTAAATGACATGTTTTCCTTATAAAGGGATAATATAATGGCACATTCCAAATAGCAATGCTTCCCCTATAAATGGTCCAGATACTATGTTTGGTTGATATGTTTTTGGTGGTTTTTTTTTTTTTGAGTTCTTAGATCTCCTTAAACAAATTGCCCATCACCCCTTTTTAAATCATTTTAATGAACTTTAATTTGGAAGAAAAAAATGCAAAGATAGTACCAAGAGATACACCCTCTACCTAGTTTCTCCTATTAAATTCCAACATTAGCATAGTGCATTTGTTATAATGAACCAATATTGCTACAATATTACTAACTAATGCCTATACTTTATTCAGATTTCCTTAGTTGTTACCTAATATCCTTATTTTGTTCCAGAATCCCATCCAGGATACCTCTTTACATTTAGTCATGTCTCCTTAGGCAACTCTTGACTGTGGCAATTTCTCAGCCTTGTTTTCAATGACCTTGACAGTTTTGAGGAGTAGTGGTCCTCTACTTTGTATAATTTTTCTGGTATTTTCTTCCTAACTCAGCTGAGATGAAGGGTTTTTGAGAGGAAAACCAGAGAGTGAAAGAGCCATTTTCATCCCATCATACCAAGGGTACATACTCTCCACTGCACTTATCACTATTGATATTGACCTTGATCAGCTGGTTGAGGTCACATGTGTCAGGCTTCTGCACCATAAAGTTAGTTCCCCCCACCTTTCCACACTGTATTCTTTTGAAGGAAGTCATTATGCTCAACACATGCTTAAAGATTAAAGAGTTACATTCCATCTCCCCAAGCGTAGATGATCTACATCAATTATTTGGAATGCTTCTGCATGGAGAATGTCTCTTCTCTGTCACTTATTTATATCAGTATGGATTCATGTTATTTATTCTATACTTTGGGTTATAATCCAATAATACTTTATTTTGCTGAAACTATTGGAGTTCTGATACTACAAGATGATCCAGGCTCATCTTGAGTATTTTCCGCCCCACCCCCATAATCAGTCATTTCTCTAAGGAGCTCTGGTTCCTTTTATTGGAGAATGGTATTAGAAACCAAGATCTGGATACTGGGTGTTCTCTTCACCACTGGAAGGTCATTGCTTCTAGCTCCTCTCAATTGACAGAGCAAGGAAATATATATGCATATACAAACCTTTGTATATACCTGTATCAATAAATGTGTCTATATGTAACCATGTGTATCTACATTAAAATATGAGTTCCTACCGATGCCTCAACTCCTCTGTTGCCACATCAATCATTCTAGCCTCTTCCCCCTGCTTATCTCTGAATTCCCACTCTTAATGGTGAGAAATATGGCTCCCACCACCTGTCATCCATTTACTTAACTGTACACCTTCAATACACCTGCCTAGAAACATCAGAATTGTTACCCCATTCCTTCATGCCTCCTCCTTCTTTCACGCCATTTACTACTTGATGAAGCCAAGATTTATGTTTCCATCCTTTACCCTAATAATGCAGTATGTGCCTTTTCCAGTTAAAGTTTAAATCAGTCTGATTCTTGACCACCAAGACCATGGATTTGCACATCCACCATCTAACCTCTCTACTCTTTAAAACTGGAAAATTTACTCTCTTTTCTGTATCCTTGAACAGTTTGACCCAACTAAATGTAATAAAGAAGCAAAAGAGAATTTTCTTTAAAATTATGGAAAAACAATGGAATATTACTCAGCCATCAGAAAGGATGAGTACCCAACTTTTATATCAACATGGATGGGACTGGAGGAGATTATGCTAAGTGAAATAAGTCAAGCAGAGAAAGTCAATTATCATATGGTTTCACTTATTTGTGGAACATAAGGAATAGCATGGAGGACATTAGGAGAGGAAGGGAAAAATGAAGGTGGGGGAATTGGAGGGAGAGATGAACCATGAGAGACTATGGACTCTGAGAAACAAACTGAGGGTTTTAAAGGGGACGGGGGTGTGGGGATGGGTTAGCTCAGTGATGGGTATTAAGGAGGGCATGTATTGCATGGAGCACTGGGTGTTATATGAAAACAATGAATCGTGGATCACTACATCAAAACTAATGATGTATTGTATGGTGACTAACATAATAAAATAAAATACAATTATGGAAAAACATCAGAGAATTCAGGCTGAACTTCTCAGAATAATGATACTCTCTGCCACTAATTGCATCATAATTTTGAAAAACAGGTTACAACCCAAAAGAGGGGGCAGCTCTAACTTGCTTGCTTACCTCACTAGGGTTGAGCCAGGCCAGGCCCCCCCTTTATCTTCCTCAGGACTATGCTGACATGGTTAGAGAGAAGAGCCAGGATTTCTTTCCGCACTACCTTTCTTACTGTTTTTCTTTTGTACTAAGGGAAGGGTGGTGGTGTTGGAACACTATCAAACAGATTTGGCCTCAACATAATGCACTGAGCTTGAGAGAATTTAATAAACATGTGAATCATTGACAACATCCCTTTAATTTTATCCTGAACAGAAAGGTTTCTTAAAAAAAAAAAAAAAAAACAACTTCAAAGTCACAGTATTTTTATCTTAAAAACAATACCATTAAGTTTAAAGAATTATGGAAGGAATGGTATGCAATTAAGCCTTATCTTCGTTTTACAGGATCCTCTATACTATATTGTTGTGAGGTTGAGAAATGAAATGTCTACAACATAGATGTTTTAATGCCAATCCTCATGCATTCTCATAATGATGAGAGAAAAAGATTGGATCGATTTCCTGGGCCAGGGTCCTTGCCTTTGCTCAGGACCTTCCCCTTGTTGTCTCTTTCCATCTATCAAATCCCATCCATTCTTTGGGATCTGGTTTAATCCCCCATCCTCCAGGAAGCTTTCCTAATGATCTCAGACCACTGAGCTCTCCCTCCTGGAAATCCCATAGCTCTACTGTATTAAATACCTGATGGTTTTGCATAGCTCTATTTCATGATACAAATGTAAGGTTTTATGACATGTTTTAAATTCCTAAGGAAGGGAATGGTATTACATTTTCTT
Source organism: Mirounga leonina (assembly GCF_011800145.1). Taxonomy (NCBI): domain Eukaryota; kingdom Metazoa; phylum Chordata; class Mammalia; order Carnivora; family Phocidae; genus Mirounga; species Mirounga leonina. The sequence continues at coordinate 13,166,860 of NW_023270380.1, read as the reverse complement.
TACTTCTCCACAGCATCCGACATCTTGCCAATACCACAGATAAATTATCTACATGAGTTCAGTTGGGTTTGACGGAATGGAATTTAGACAAAATAATGCTTGAAAAAGCTTGGGAACTTCAGCCCTTCCTGGGAGAAGGATGGCTAAGACCAACTGATTGATTTGCTAAAGGTGCCACGTGCTATGGGTGAGAGCTCTCCAAACGTCCCTCCTCCTAATCCACTCTCACACTCTCATTTCCATCATTTTTACTTACTTCCTCCTCACAATCTATTCTTCAACTGTACTTTGGCAACATGGAAGAAGAAGAAATGAGATCTATGTTTTTCAAAGTAGGATGATTTGGACCAAAAAAAATTTACAGATTTTGTACCTAGACAAGTAGGAAAATAAATGTTTCCAGGGAGAGAGAAAACTGAGATTTTCTTTTCTGCTTGTATGTCAAGGAGATCCTATTTTTTGAAAACTATAAAAGAAAAAAAAAACTGTAATTAGGAAAACTATCCTGTAGAAATCAGTGGTGAAAAGCTGTTTTGCGTCAATTTAATTTTGTACTCTGTTGTTCAGTTAGAATGTATTTCCTTTCAATGGTTATACTTATAGATGAAAATAAAGCTGGATAAATTTTTCTGTCATTTTTAAAAAATTTTTTAAAAGATTTTATTTATTTATTTGACAGAGAGAGACATAGCGAGAGAGGGAACACAAGCAGGGGGAGTGGGAGAGGGAGAAGCAGGCTTCCCGCTGAGCAGGGAGCCTGATGCAGGGCTCGATCCCAGGACCCTGGGACCATGACCTGAGCCAAAGGCAGTCACTTAACGACTGAGGCACCCAGGCGCCCCTTTTTCTGTCATTTTTCACCATGACAAAGGATCATGTTTGGATCTAAGGCAAGGTCCTGAGGGATTTATGACATACTGGTTGGGCTTCTTTTCAATTCCCCTGCCCCCCAGGATCTGGGGTAGACATTTGTCGTTTTGTGCCTGCCCTATGTCCATTCTCTCTTCCTTATACCACTGTGACCACCCTTGGGGCAACTACTTCTGCCTTATGATGATGATTCTGGGGTGGGGAGAGGTATGCTAATCAAAGTGACTCCCTTCCACCTTGGCTGTCAGAGGGGCGAGATCCCCCAACCCCCTTTGAGAACAGAAATGGGGAATGGGCACATAACTTAGACTTGTTACAAAGAGCTGTTCTCTTCCAATGGATGAAATTTTGGTCCAATAATGCAAGAAAGAAAGAAATAGTTAGATATCATTCATTGCACATCAATGGGATAATTTTTGTTACTAAATAAACCTGTACTTCCTGCGTCTGAGGATCTCACATTCCTTTTGATTCCAGCTCATTCCTAAGCCCAGTCTCCTAACCTCCTGTTGATCCCATTAAAGCTTCCAATATATTCCTTTTTGCTTATTAGCTAGAGTTGATTTCTGTTTCTGCAATCAAGGAATTTGTTTAGAACCCTTTGTTTATCTTCCCCCTTGACAAATAATTTGTTTGCCTTTTACTGGAGCCCATTACAGTAGAGTCTCCAGGTAATAAGAGCTAATGTCTAATTCCCTGCAAAGGAGGACAGTCCCTTCTGCTGAATTTCAGCAGGAAGTCTCTTCTTCATTCTCCTTTTGGAAGCCTGTTTTGAAATGGGTTCCAGTGTTACCTGAAACTCATGCTTGAAAACTTCACAAACCACCTTTTAATGAATCAAAAATGTTCCACTCCATTAACTGCTTACCAGAATGTTGAGTGTTTGAGGAATGGGCCATAATTCTCAAAGTTAAAGAAAGGCACATTTCAATGTCTCTTTTACCACAAAATAAAGAACAATGATGACACTTTACTGTGAGGCCTTCTGCACAACTCCATAATTCTGGAGCCCAAGGACAACTTGACTCTTAATAATTAAGACTGGGGTTCAGAGACTGAACTTCTACCTTTTAATTTCATGATCTTTCATTCAGCATTGCCCTGCATATCATGAGCATTGTTATTGGAATTATTCCATAAACCACAAATTTCTATCTCTCTGTTTATATTTATCTGAAAACAAAGAGATTTTTATCAAAAGATGAATGTTTATGTTACTGTGGCAGAGACAATTCAGCTTAGTGCTTGAGTGCAGACTGCAGCCAGATCAATAGAAAGACCGTTTGAACTAGAGTATGAAGGATAGGTAGGATTTGGACATGGACCTAAAATAGTGAGAGTGAGGGGGTGAAGTGGGCTTCCCAAGTAGAGGGAATGACGAGAGTGAAGCATAAAAAATAATAGCAGATACCGCCTGTCACTTAATATGTGCCCAGCTCTGCTCTAAATGGTTTAAGTGCATTAATCCTTTTCATTATCACAACAACCCTATGGAGTACAAGCCATCACTATCCCTATTTCACAGATGAGAAAACTGAGACACAGGGAGCTCAAGTAACTTGCTCAAGGTCACACAGTTAGAAGTCGGAAAAACCAGGATGCAGAGCCAGGCAGCCAAGCTTCACTGGCTCTACTCTTGAACTGGAACTTATGCTCTCCAATACTACCAGTCAAACTGGCACTACAGTGTAGGGTTTGTTAAGACAGATGACGAGGGATGAGGTTGGAAAGGTTTATTGGATCCCAACTGCTGAAGGCTTTGCATATGCAGAATGAGGAGTAGGAGTAGTATTGTTAAGTCATTACAGGGTCATCATCAGGTGTTTGAGCGGTGGATGATGTGATCATAGAGTTATGCTTTAGAAAGAGTCTGGCAGAGGATATAGGATGAACTGAAGGGAAACTAGGTAAATGAATAGAGTCACATGAATAAGGACACTCTTTTCATACTGAGACCAGGGCTGAGAAGAGTCTGAATTACACAAAATCTTGAAGCAAGAGAATCAGTTCAGGGTAACAAACACTGAGGTCTTCCAACATTCCGAGCACCAGAAGTACAAAGATGGATCTTGCTTCTGCAGCTTGGTATCACCCATAACACTCTGTCCCTGATGGGCCTGCTATACAGAGTTTGTTGAATGAATGAATGCACACATATCGGGGACAACTTCAGAGAGCAAGACTAAGGACAGTCAAAAGCTAGAGGCAGGGGGAATATATAGACAATATCCCTGATACCCCGTGGGTCATTGCCTACTACACTCACTGGGTTAAGAGTGCATTATACATCAAACCATCATGCTGTGCACCTTAACCTTATACAGTGGTGGGTATCTAACATTTCTCAATAAAACTGGGTGGGGGGTCACTCTATTTCATAATCTAAAAAAAAGAGCATATCATACAATCACACTATGATATTTATGATGGGAAAAAGTCATTTAAGCACATTTAATTGAATATTGTAAGAATCCTGAAGTCCAGAATAAAATCTGTGGCCAAAGACATCCTATCACCCATTCTGGTGGCAAATTTGCATTTGAAATAAATATGGTAGATGACTTTAGCTTGAACATCTAAAACCTCAGTGCCAAGATTCCACTTACATCCTCTAATACTCAAGGCTCCATTCCCAAATAATTGCATATATTTGTATCTACTCTTTACAAAGGAATCATGCCTCTACATCTCCCAAATTCCAGAGCACTTGAAAATCTAAACAGCATTGAAAATAAAATTGACGGTATTCACAGGTCCCCTACTCAGTATCTGTTCATTACCCCCATATTTCATGACAGGATTTGTGTCTCAAAATCCCACCATATTATCCCCATGCTTATTCTCTAGTAGTGAGGTTATTGCTGTCTCCAGTGAATGGTCTGGAATAATGAAAAAAATCTATTGTATAGTACCTATCACTAAAGAATTGCAAGTTCTCTATTTGTTATTTAATCCACTTTTCCCTCATAATACCAGAATAAGAAGAATGGAAACAAATGATACTTAATAAGCTTTTCTTCTTTTTTACGATTCAGAGTCATAAAGGAGCGAGCAGCACAACTGTCTAGAAAAGGAAACCAAGAAGAGGACTTTGTCATATACAGAATCAGGACGGGCCGTGTTCTGTCTTGGCCTACTGCTGTCATTTGAAATAAAGATTCTAAATGTGCTAAATTATTCCCGTGTTCTAATTTAGCCTTGCAAATATTTTCTCAGTATCCTTAATGGCAAAAACAAACCCAGTTTGACTTGAAAAATATCCTTGTTTACCAAGCATCTACTATATGCTGCTCGTAGATTCCCCCCTCCTTAAACCTTCTCTTGGTTAGTTTTCTCTGCTCCCCAATCTGCTCTATCATCAGCATATATTCAGACTCTCTCTCCCTCCAGCCCCCAAACACAGATTTCTACAAAACACAAAGCCATTGGAACCAGAAAGTTGAGATTGAACAAAGTAAAGTTCTTCTAGGCTCACAGCCTAATTCCAATTAAGCCCTTCTGGACTTGGTTTACATACTGGGCATGTGGCCCAGGACTTGACTTCATGGTTATCCTAAATCATGAACACCATCAACAGTGTTCTCTTTGACCCAGATTTATACACTGCGTAAAGTCTCACAAGTAACCTGAGAAGGAAGGAAAAATGCGCAGCTTCCAATCTGTGATGAAATAATTTCCTCACCAACAATTGTTTTGCTTTGAACAAGTCACTGTGCGTCCAATCGGAGAGTATTTGTGTGTATGATTGGCTTCCTCGTGCTTAAAATATGTGGAGAAACTTAGAACAGGAAGCAAAGAAGATAAACCAAAACAAAGAAAAGTCTGAAAATTAAAGAATTTGAGATTATCCAAGTCTCAGTAAAAGAAAAAAAGAGGTGATTTATTAACTTAAATACATGGAAAGTATGAAGAATATATCCACTAACTTTCCAATTTTGTCAGACATAACTAAACAGGTTTAAAGTCAGAGAAATGACACAGGGAAAACTTTTCTTTTTTAATTTTAAAAAAGTAGTAGCTTCTATTTTTCACCAAATGCCTAAGGTAGGTTGTGGTTTTTCTTTCCTTAATGAAAGAATAAGACAGAATTAAGTTTTGATCTTGCCTAGAGATGGCCTGATTCTTAAATAGTATAACCTCGATAAAAATGTTTTCAATCTGAGGGACATAAAATAATTTAGTAAGAGTTACAAATTCTTATTAGATATGTGCCTAGGTCTCAAAGATGATCAAACATGATAAAAGCAGTCCAGACAGAGTATATTTTTTGTGGATTTCAGGTGACATAGAATGTTGCTTATTGAAAGGCCTCTGGAGAATCCCTGGGAGCCTGTTAGAAATGCAAATTATAGGACTCCATCCCTGACCTACAGCATCAAATTTTTTTTCCCCTCTGCTTAAAACTTTCTTAAAAATTATTATTTAGAGTCTCATTGGTACACCATATTACATTAGTTTTAAGTGTACAGCATAGTGATTTCTCAAGTTTATACATTGGGAGTGCTACACTCACAAGCGTGTCTCCTATCTGTCACCATACAATGCTATTCTGACATCACAGATGTATTCCTTACGCTCTGCCTTTCATCCCTGTGACGTATTCACTCCATAATGGGAAGCCCGTACCTCCCAGTCCCCTTCACCCATTTTGCCCATCCCCCATCTCCTCCCCCTCTGTCAACCACTAGTTTGTTCTATGTATGTCTGACAAATACCATATAATTTAACTCATGGGGACTCTAAAAATACAAATGAACAAACAACAAAAAAGCAAAATTAGACCTATAAATACAGGCTGTTTATTTCAATAAGAAATGTTGGTGATTCCTACACACACTCAAGTTTGGGGAGCACTGACTTGGAAGGTCTAATTGACTGGATCAACTGAATCTTTCACATTCAATTCTGTTTGCATCTATCATTACCATACTTTGGAAATACTCATGATTCAACTGTTTATTTGTACTCCCTTCATTAGGAATTGATGTTTCATGTCTTTGTGGCTTTCAAATCATAGGTTCCTCAAGCCAAAAAAAAGAGGTTAGCTGCCCTGCACTACCACCAATCTTCCAATAAGACAAGAGTTTATAGAATTTGAGACACTTTATACTGTGAGGCCATGAAGACAACAACTATACCAAAAGACAATGACCCTTACGGCGTACTCTAGGGTCAACTGGCAACAAGCGCTTAGAGAGCCTACATGAAACCTTTGTAAATGAGCTCGAACAGATCTTCGTGATTAAATTTTGCACCACACTATTTCGGTAATCTCTGCATATTCTTTTTTTTCCCTTTTTTCCTTTTTTTTTAATTTTTTTTACTGTTTTCCATTTTAAGGTACAGGAGTATACTAAAATGTACCCATTTAAAGCATATATTTTATCACCGTTATTAATAATAACGTCTGTCACTATTCTTTTAAATTAAAAGTATCTCTCCTACTATGGACTGAGAAACAAACTGAGGGTTCTAGAGGGGAGGGGGGTGGGAGGATGGGTTAGCCTGGTGGTGGGTATTAAAGAGGGCACGTTCTGCATGGAGCACTGGGTGTTATACTGAAACAATGAATCATGGAACACTACATCAAAAACTCATGATGTAATGTATGGTGATTAACATAACATAATAAAATTTAAAAAAAAAAGAAGTAAAAAAAAAGTATCTCTCCTATTCTTTTAAATGAATATCTTATTTAATGTAAGCAAATCCAATAGTAACTCCATGAAAGCAACATTACTAAGAGTTCCATGTAAGTTTCATTCACCTGCCGGAGGGAACACACTGCATTATTGGTGATCAGATGGCTGGAGCAAAGATTATCATGTAATCTTGGTTAAATGTGAAAGGAAAATCTTGGCATGTTTTAGCTTAAGCATGAGTACTTACGAGGCTTCCACGTGGGCTCACGTAGGTGAGAGTTGTGTGGGCTACACACTGATATTATATTGTCTATTACAGCATCATTTAAAGTATGAATTTAATGGTGTAGCGGCTTTAGTATTTCCAACTTTATGCAAAGTTTTGTGTAATAGTGTGATTTTAAGATAGCATTTGGTGTTAAGATTACATCTTACATTAGTTATCATGGAGTGACATACTGAAACCACTAAGCAGAATATCTAATACAGCCTATTTCTCAGAGATCATGTGGGTTAAATCATTATACAACTCTAATTAATTAGTTTGCACCTAAAAAAAATGGGTCTGAATTCTGGGAGGCAAGTCTGACTTAAAATTAATCCAACAATTCGCAAATAATCATTAGGGTTGTTAATCAATAGGACGACCTACAGTTTGCATTCTGTAATGTATATTAGTTGTGCGCCCACCCTCTGTTTCTCTTGTCCTCCTCCGTAACACCCTGATTTTGTTTCAGTGTCCATCCCTCCTCCTGCTAGCCAGATGCCACAGAGGGAGGTGAATTCTCTGCATGATTGTCTAGGAGTTACTCTATTTCTCGTGTCAATGACTGGTTCAGAAAATGGGCCAATGGGATGAAAAGTACTTTACTAGGAGCTTCTGGGAAAGTTCTTCCTGTTTCCCACAGTGTCTGGTAATGATTCTCTCCCTCTTCCTCTGGACTCTCTTGTCCACGGATGAGAAACGTACTTATTCAGCCATGTTTCTGAAGACAGAGTGGGATAGCACCAACAGGACAGAAAGGGGAACTAAGCTGGACCCCCAAATGCTCAAGTCTTATGCTCCACTCTCCACAATTTCCTTATTCTTTCCTAAGTTTAAGCCGGGTTCTCCTTTACTTGCCTCAAAAAGCACTTAACAAACCCAAGTAATAATTTCCTTAGCCAAAATGCGTAAGCATCACTTAATTGGCGCTATTTGAATTCAGAATCCCTTCTGTGAAACAGCAAAGGAGCAGTGATAGTCTGCGATCTATTATAGTTCATGTGTGGCCAGTTTTATATTGAGAAACTTTCTTTCTCGAGGAAGATAGCTCTTAAAATCACATCATTGCTAAGAGCAGGATCTCAATTCTTGTTAAATATATAGATAAATGTAAAAGCAATTATAAGCTCTGATCCAGAAATCTCTCTTCAAAACTAGGGAATTTAATTCAAGTCTTTACTGACCCACACTTATTAAACTTTATAGGACACAAAGTTGTTACTGTTTTTAATGATGTTCTCTCTCAAGAATTTACTGTTTATTAGGAGAAGTAAGATCTGTAAACACTCTGTGCCCATTCTGTGCCAAACAGGAGAGAAGTACAAAGTGCTAAGGGGGTCCAGAGAGGAGAGAAATCACTCCCATTTTGGGGAGTGGTAGGAAGAATATCAAGGAAGACTTCCCGGAGGAGGTGACCTGTGAGCTAGAATGGAGAGAGTGTTCCTAGAGGTAAAAAGAAGAGAGAAGGGCCTTCCAACACAGGCAAAAGGTAATATGCAGGACAAAGAGGTCAGGGAGTACAGGCTGTGTTTGGGGAGGACCGAGTCACCGGGTTTCGGTGGAGTACGGTGTGTATGGAAAGGAATTGTGGGAGACGGCTTAGAAAGGGAGGCTAGGGTCAGACGGGGAATGGCAGGCTGGAGGGCAGGAAATTCCTTAGGTATGAAAGAGACAACCAAGGAAGCTTCCCACGGAGCCAGTGGTATGATGTAGTATACACTACTGATACTTTTGTTGGATGACTCTTTGTTGTGGGGGCTGTCCTGGATGTCGTAAGAGGTCTAGCAGCATCCCTGGGCTCTAGCCACTGGGTTCTGGGAATACCTCTTTCTCCTGGCTGAGCTGGGACAACCAGAAATATCTGCCGACATTGCCAACTGCCCTGGGGAGGTGGGGTGTGTGCAAAACTGCTCCACACTGAGAACTGCTAACGTTAAGAGTTGCCTGAGGAGAAATTCCTGTGGCAAGATCACAGGCAGCAGTGACTACATAGTAGGTACTGGGTGAGTTCAGCTGAACTGAATGAAGTTCATTGATGGGAGTGGGGACAATGAGAGGTGGGGTAGGCAGAATCTCAGGCAGTAGATGCTTACCTAGTGCAGTAACAGTGGAAACGGAAAACATATATTTATTTAGCTGTATTACTATTCTCTAAAATATTCCCAAGCTTATTTGGTCATAGAAACCTACATAATGCTCACCCATGTCCCATATAACATACTTTAGGAAATGCTATATTATGCAATTGGGCTTAAATTTAAAATTAATCACCTTTCAATTCCAATATTTTAAAAAACAATAGGGCCAAAGTAGTATTTTGATACTCTATGCCTTATTCTTTAATACCCTAAGATCTAAGTGTACTAGGTATCCACTGACCTTACCATTGCTCATTAGTTCTATCAGTGGGAGTACAAAAATGATTTTTTTGGCTGTGAGTTGCATCTAATAAATCCTGTGCTTGGTCTGTGTGGGACAGAATAATTCGAGGACAGGGACTCTTGTCAAGGAGCTCACAATGGAATGAGACAAGAATAACCATGTGAAAAACACAACAGTGTAAGAGAGAAAAGATTCTAATTCAACATAAAGAAGATATTCCTTGTAATGGTATATTATGAAGCAGCAAGGGGACTGGGGAGAGAACCACTCTAGATTCCAGAGAATCCAAGGAGAAGGCCCTGAGGGCTGGACGGGTTCACTCCCCAGCGCTCACATGAGGCCAAGACCACGCTGCGTGCTGGCGGGTAACATTCCTCACTCTGGGAGCTGTGGGTCTCTTCCAGCTTTACAAAGGGAAAGGCTTTGAGCCAGATCCTGAGAGACATGAGAACATTAGCCCCGGAGGAGAGAGGGTGCCAGACTCTGACTCCAAGTTCAGCATTCTATGGGCATGAGCCCTGCTCCAAGTCCTCTGCTTGGCTTAACGTTTTGTCTGCTATGGCTGTCTTGGAAGTCTTCATAATCAGGGAGCCAGGGCCCCATGCTGTCCCTTTGCACTGGGGCTCACAATCCAAAAAGCAACCTCTGCCTCATCATCTCTCTGGCTGTTTGTAGACAGACCCCTCTTAAACCTGCTGTATTTCCCTCGACACCAGGACTCCCCAGCCCAGTACATTCTGCTCTCCCTTGAGTGTGCCCTAATTAAGGCTTAATTTACCTCCAGAAGGATAGTGCAGGAAGGAATATTTTACTTATCTGTGGAGAACAAATTCAGCAAGCAGGTTCCTTAGCAACTCAAGAGTTCACCTTATATTGAGAATGATTATAAACATACTTTGGGGATCATTCTTGAGAGAGAAAAGGAAGTTTAAAAATCATTATGCTTCATTTAAATGGGATGGGTCATCGAAAGAAGACATCCAAAGTGCTTAATATATGAACAATAAATGTACTATCTAGTGCTTATTTCTTCTCTTTAAAATAGGGATGATTCATCACAGATCCCTTTTACTTCATACATAATGCAAGCGAATTACTGGTTCGCCGAGAGTGGTTCCCATTTTCTATGGCTGTTGTCGATGGAAACTTGAAATCTGCATTTTGAATCCTGGCAAAAACAGAACAAAAATGTAGGGAGCTAGTAATCATCCTCAATTGATATATTAATGAATTAGCCCTTCTATATATAGTGTAGGCATTCTTCTTGGTGGATATAATTTACTGCAAATATAATAAGAAAATATGTCTATTGAAATATTATTCCTGCATGTAATATTGTTAATGCCTAGAAATGTTCTATTTTTCCTCTCTGTTCCACTTTTTCATTTCTTTCTTTTTTTTTTTTTTTTTTTGAGGGGCACAGGGGCTGGAAATCAAACTGACATAGTTTTCTGTGATTGAATATTAAATGTTACTGAACAAAACCTTCATTGATAAAGCAGAGGTCACTTGGCAGTTCAAGGCAAATGATCAAGAAAAAGTGTCTATAGGGAAAATTGACATTTTCAGTCAGTTTGGGTACAGCAGGAAAAGATTATTATGAGAGAGAGAGAAAATCGAGCACCACCCGCTTTCTTTCTATTTGCAGAAAAGCAGGGAAGATAATAAGTACTCTGAGTTATGGAGAAAAAAAGGGAAAATAAAAATTAATGTATCATTACCATTGTATTAAATGAAGGATCTATCCTTTAGATAAATTCTCATTACCTGGTTATGATTTTCAACCAGACTAGTCTCTACAGAGTGCCGTATGACCCAGCACCACAGGTTAAATTCAAAGCTAACAGTCTGTTGAAAATTATTGTTTCAAAAATTTATCATTTTCTTTGAAGTCTCCTTAGGGGCAGGGGTTAGAGATAGAGATATGTAGATCTCATTTCACTGCCAAGACTGTCAACTTTCTGAGTGCTAGGTTTATGTATGATTCATCTTGTGTCCCCCAAAGTTCTTGGAATTGGGTCTTGTTAAGAGGAGGACTCAATCAGTACTTAATGAGTGATAAATGATAAATGATGGAGGTAAGAGATTACATGGTTTTAAAATGATCTTGACAGATTTAAAAACATTACATATAAATATGTGATTTCCTAAAGTAGAATCTACAAGGAAAATTATTTTTTTTTATTATAGAGAAAGATAATTTCATAACAAAGTACAATGTGGTTGAAAATAAGACATGGGCTTTCGAATCTGGAATATGCATCACGTGAAAACATACTGTGCAATGTGGCAAGTATTTTTAAATGATCAAATCAGTTCTGTAAACGTTGGGTGGTTTCCTGTAATGTTCCAAAATATTAAGCAATATTTAAGATGCAATAGAAGTTAAATGTATCTTTCAAAATGGATTGAAATTTTTATTATCAAGAGTGCTTGCTTTATTAAAAAAAAAAGTTCTTTTTTTCTTTTCTCTCTTTTTAAGTTCCCAATGAGCTAAAAATCATCAATGAGGAATGTTAGAATTACAGTGAGCTCTTCCAAAAGTCAGCAATATTTTCAGATTGTATATAACACTATTAAATAATTTGATGGCCATTGAAACATTGATTTGGAGAGCAAATAATGATCATTAATAGTCCAGCTCTCTTTTTCAATGAATAAACTAGAGACACAGGAATAGTATGTGGTCAAGACAAGTTCCCTTAGTTTTTTCGTGACTAAGCTCAAAGTACCCTTGGTGTCTTCCTACAGCCTGGGACACTCCCTTGCCTGCTCCTGAAAATACCTTCTCTCTCTCTTAATCTGTGTCTTCAATGACTTACTTTCTGTTGAGTCATCCCTGTTGGAATACAAACATGCCCCAAGCTCCTCTGCCTTCAACAATTCTCCCTTGGCCCTACCTTTCATTTTAACCATGCCTCCATTTTTATGTTCTACTTGACGGTTGAATTTTGAGAGTCTTCTGTTGGATCACTGTCTCCACTTTCCTCTATGCTTTGCTTCCCTCACCAGTAGTCAGCATACTAGTGCTTACAGGGTTGCTTTGAAGATTGAATATATTAATATATACAAAGGGCTTAGAAACGTGCTGAATCATGATAGGATTCAACACATATTAGCTACTATTATCATTACCAACATCATCATCTTTGTATTTCTATACTAAGATCCTTGTTAAAGTCCGTGCATTTATTACCAGAATGTGTAGCACTCAGGAAACACTGTTTTAGGATAATAATCAAAACATAATGGGTTAATAATTACTGAGTACTTCCTATTCAGTAGGCCTTTTTGTTAAGAGCAAATGCAGTCCTCATTTTTTTCTTTCCAGGGAGCTGCCTATGGGTGCATAGCATTGCTAACTTCATTGTATAGATGAGGAAACCAAGACTCATTTGAGCAAGGGTAATTTTCCAGGCAACGGGAAATGATTCCTTAACACACACAGACTTGAAAGCTTGATGTTGCATTTCTATGAATTAGATGAAATGTTTCTTCTGTCCAGACGTCACATCCTCTCATGAAGCCATCTGACACCCCAGAATTTTTCCAATTCACCCATCACTGTAGGATTTATGCAGGCAGTTCCAAAATGGACAATACAGGGGGCTTAGAAATAGAGGAAACCACAGACATTGGGAATGTGTCTTAAAGCTGAGTTTTCATAAAGGTTTACACAAATCTCTTTAGCTACACCTCCAACAGAAGAATATGTAATATATAAAGTGATTGCTTCCTCCCCTTTTTCCCCTTTAACAGATTTGCTTTTCAGAACTAACCACCTTTTAAGTTTATAATGTTTCTTACCATAAAGTTTAAGTCTAAAAGTTTACATATGCAGGTAAAAATCCATGTGCTTTTATCAACACAAAGAGTGTCTGCCTTAGAAACATTTATATAAAGCTTTTATGTGTCACTGAGTAAGACAGTGATGATCATAAAGATGACAAAAATGTGAAGGAGGACAATGAGGAGGAGGAGGAAGAGAAAGTTAATCCTCACAACCATCAGAGGTGTATGTCAATGTAATACTTATGTTCCAGATGAAGAAACAAATGTAAAAAGATCAAGCAACTTGCTCAAGGTCAGTCGTGTTGGGATTGAAGTCTGGTGGGCTAGCTCCACAGACCATGTTTCTAGCCAACAAAGTATATTAGACTTTGGAGATTCCCATAGTACCACATGCAGATCTGCCTCTTTCTTTTCAGTGGCTGGCCAGAATTCAGTCTCCTGCTATATCCATCATGATGTCATCTGGCTCCTAGTGGTGGGCATGCATTCCCCCACCAGCATACCTACCCACAGGGGTTTTCAAAGTATTCTGAAAATTATAATACATGAGAGTTCAGGCTTGATAACTGATTTTACCCATATTACACAAGTCAAGTCAGATGAAAGACTTACTGAATTTGTTTTATTTTTTCTAAAAAAAACCCTGAATAATTAGTTTCAATTATCTATCTTCTTCATTGCAGACATCAAGATTCCACTTTTCTTAAATATACATTTTTCTCAGCCCTTAATCCTAGAAAGCTTAATAGACAATACTCAGCAATACTAATATTGATATTGATGTATCTGAAACTTGCATTCATACTTTATCAGGTGCTCGGAAGATTCTGAAGGAAAAATAATCAGTACTTGTTTTTCTTTTGTTTTTGTTTTGCCTATTAACTGGTGCTTTTTATATTGCAATGCCCATCAAAACAAGTTTTTGCAAGAACACCATGACATAGCTATTATCAGTTAATCATACTCCAAAAAATTAAGATTTCACACTCTAATTAGAAAAATTGTGACTAATTCGTCAGTGGATTCTGATTCACTAATATATTCACATCATTATTAAGCTGCTCTTTATTCTTCAGCATAATCTATTTTCTTGAAATGATTTTCAGAAGAAATTGAACTCAAAAGAGAACACATTTATATACAGTTCAAATATGAAATATATAAAAATGTAAACATATAGGGCGCCTGGGTGGCTCAGTTGGTTAAGCGACTGCCTTCGGCTCAGGTCATGATCCTGGAGTCCCTGGATCGAGTCCCGCATCGGGCTCCCTGCTCGGCAGGGAGTCTGCTTCTCCCTCTGACCCTCCCCCCTCTCATGTGTTCTCTCTCAACTAAATAAATAAAATCTTTTAAAAAAAAAAAGGAAACATATAAAATGCTATTGAAAAACCTTTTAATATGGTCTGAAACACTATACCTGACTACCAACCAAGTGTTTCATGGATATCAGTAAACATCCCTGCAAAATGTAAGCTTCTTTAAATCTGCCCTGGATCAAGAAAGTCATAAAAGCAAATTCTATGCATGTGAATAGAGAGCTGATTTTTAATTTATAAATAAAATGGTACAGGAAAAAAGATAAACATTTTACAACTCTGTGTGCTAAAAAGCCTTAGAAACAATGGCCAACTTAGGGGCACCTAGGTGGCTCAGTAGGTTAAGCATCTGCCTTCAGCTCAGGTCATGATCTCAGGGTCCTGGGATGGAGTCCCACTTTGGGAGCTCCATGCTCAGTGGGGAGTCTGCTTCTCCCTCTTCCTCTGCCCCTCCCTTCTCCCCTCCCAGGGGCTCATACTCTCACACACACACTGCCCTGAGCAGGGAGTTTGCCTTAGGGCTCCATTCCTCTGCCCCTCCCCCTGCTCATGTTCTCTAAATAAATAAATAAATAAATAAATAAATAAAATCTTTAAAAAAGGAAACAATGGCCAACCTAGTAGCAAAGGGCATCCCTAGGGCTCAGATTGTGGGTCTCTAAACAGAAGAAATTGCTGATTCCAGTGTGGGGCATGAAACATACAAGATGGGCCAAGACCATCCTATCATATCTGATAATAAGGAAACTGTTCAAGACTCTAGATCCATGTCAAAAGAACTCAGAATTAAACTTGAATAGGCTCCCACTGGCGTAAGTTGAGACAATTTGATCATTAATAAGAACTGCAGTGAATTAAAACATAAGAAAATATTTAAATCCATAAATTCTCTTGGTAGAACTATTCCATGTAATAAAGAAAGAAGGATAGAATTAGAACATCTGAACTTCCAATATCTATCAAATGATAATATTTTTAAAGGTCTGATCAAAACTTCTGATGGATATGTGTGTAATAAATTACCATGAAAATTCAGAAAACAAGAAAGTCAACAAGTCTCAGGACACTTATATTTCCTACACTGGAGCTACATCTTTTTCCCATTAAATCCATGTTTTACTTAGAACAAAATTATGTTTTATTAAGTGAAATAACATTTAGAGAAAACATAAAAGCAGGTAAAAGCACCACTGGATAAAATCACTGGTGATATATGACTAAATATGACCCTCGTGAGGGGAAGACAGACTATCTAAAAATTATCCAGCATTCCATTGACTCACACATAAACATTTAATTTAAAAAAATTAGTTTTCATCACTACATCTTAGTAGTTCTGAAATCCCTGGCCTTTTTTACCAGAATGAATTAACCGATGGCTTTAAAAAGGAGGGGGGGATAAAGCCTAGTGATATTAAAAAAACAGAGAGTTAAGATAAGAACACGGATTACTTTAGTTTCAGAAACTGTTTTTTATTGTGATTTCAGGGAGCTCAAAATGCAATTTGGATTGAGGATAACTAATTCTTTCAGGGTCAGACAGAAATCCAATGTTTCCAGACAGCCCAGTTTGTTTGATCAATAAGTTCCGGCTGGCCCCATTGTGATAGCCATTCAATTTGTTTTATGTCCCACATGGCTCTTTGTCACAATATAGCCCATCTTTAATTAGTCCTAGGTAAGATATAGACCCCTCCCTCTCCCACTCTCCAAGAACTGCCGTGACTGAAATATTATCAATATGCACAATCAATAGATCCAAACTTCTAAGAAAGTTCTTGGGATTATTCTAAGACAATACTATACATAAAATGTGACTGCCCTGCATTCTACTGGTGGGTCTTAAAAACTTACCGGTATATCTAGTAGAGATGCAAATTAATTTTTATGTCTTTGTCCAAAGAATGGGGAGCTGATTTCTTAGCTGGCCGCTGTCCATGGAGGGATTCATGGGGCAGAAGAGGAGAGGAATAAATTGATGAATGAATGAATGAATGAATGAATGAATGCATGAATGAATGAAATCAAGGGGCCTCATGTGAACTGAAGATAACCAGGTGTCATGACCCAAGGATTATGATCAATCCAATGCTGTGTATCATCACTGCAATGCCTTGCCTTGAACTGTTGCTTATATATATTTACTTAAACCTGTAGTTCGAGTCTTCCCAGTAGACTGGAAACTCTGAAAGCAAAGGCCTTCCCTTCATAGTCTTCCCATGTGTGACAATCTGTATCACATAAACATTTACAGAAACAAACTTATTCTCAATTACGATCTTCTCTAATCAACAAATATTATCACTAGAGGCCATGTTTCCATGGTAACCATTACTCTGTATCAAGATATGAGCATTCCTATTGTTGGGCTGTGCAAATGCAATTGTTTTGCTTTATTTTTATTTTTTGTTGTTGTTGATTAGCAGAAGGCCCTACAGAAAAGTGGGGAGTGTGGGCTTCAAAATCAGACTCTCTGGGGGCACCTGGGGGGCTTAGCTGGTTAAGCGCCTGGCACAGGTGATGATCGTGGGATCGAGCCCAGTGCTGGGCTCCACACTCAGCTTGGGGTCTGCCTGGGAGTCTCTCTTTCCCTCTCCCTCTGCCCCTCCCTCTGCTCATGTGCATGCTCTCTCTCTCTCTAAAATAAATAAATAAAACCTTAAAAAAAATCAGACTCTCTGGATTTGAATTCTGATTCTTTTATACATCAATGTCTATATGCCTCAATTTATTTATAAAATGGGGTATAGAAACTTTAGAAATTTTTGAGGTTTAAATAAGTTATATAAAATGTAAAACAAAGTAACCAGCAAAGCACCTGCTCAATAAATGCTGTTATCATCGTTGATTTACCTCAAGTTTGGAATGCAAATATTTCCCCTCCTGCCATCTTACAATTTGAAGAGTAAGCCCCTCATTCAAGTACAACAGTACAGTTTTGTTTTGTTTTGTTTTTTCCTGGTTGATTTTAGCCTAGTCTTAATTAGCAATCTAGATCAACTTTTAAGAAGAAAGAGAAGTTTTTTGAGTAAAGAAAAAGGAAATAAATACCTCTGGGGAAAACACGTTGGGTGAGGAGTCAGATATGATTCCTTTACATTTAAAAGAAGAGGAGAGATGAGTCCAGAGGATGGTGGGAGGTTATCAGAGTGGGCCAATATAGCGAGAAGATCACTTGGAGGTTGTCTAAGAAGAGAGAATTCCCATTGTCTCCAAATAACCAGTGATTAGACATGGCAAGAGACTGCCAAGACGGGAGGTATCAGAAGTCTGAGGAACATGTAGGAATCACATCATCACCCACGGAGTATCCAGTTCAGACTCCAGCAGGAACACTTTCATCCCCTGGAGAGGACATTATTACTTTATCATCTACTACTTTACTGGTACACTGAAAGATCTATCACCCAGGAGTTGGCTCAATTTCTTTTTCATTTTTTTTTTTTAGAGAGGGGAGGGGTGGGGCAGAGTGAGAAGGGGAGGGAGAATCTGAAGCAGGCTCCAACATGGGGCTGGATCTCACGACCCTGAGATCATGACCTGAGCTGAAATCAAGAGTCTGATGCTTAACCGACTGAGCCACCCAGACATCTTGAGTTGATTCAGTTTCTAATAACTTTACGTGGACCACTCCCTAGCCCCCTCCATGAGCCAGGGCATTTGTAAACCCAAGAAAGGGAGATTCAGGACAAGTAATGTGGGGGTGCAGTGATGATCTCTACTCATGTACTCTTGAAAGCTGAAGTCAACCAGCTGCAAAGCCCTTGAGCCCAAAGCCCATTGTTTCACATCCTCCTTCCCTGTCACTTCTGGGATGCTAACCTAGGATAATTAAAAAAGAAAAAAATCTTGGCAGTTATTTGTGACTCTTTTAATTACTCATATAGCAGTATTGTAAAGATTCTTTTTTTCTGGTTTCTCACCCATATCCTTCATTTATACTTTGACTGACCATTATATATGGCATGCATTTGCCAAATGTGACAATCTTTTACAGTAATGTAAGTACACAAATTCAATAAACAAAAAGGACAAACGTGTGGAAAATACAAAAAGGAAATTTGTATTTAGAGAGGAGACAATATTTTATCTCATATTAATGTATTTTATTCCAACGGAATGTAAAAAACAGACGCAAAAATTACTGACGAGTTGCTAAGCGCAGAATCAGAGAACTTTGCAAGTTTAAGAGCTACATGGAGCATTTGTAACTATTCATTTGAGAGCACCCTATGCCTGATTCCTTAAACTTGAAGGACTCAGTAACCTGAAAAAAAAATCAAAGCTCAGACCTAAATCTCCAGAGACACTCTAAAAAAGTAGTCAGATGATTTTCATATTTTTCTTCAAGCATTCTTTTCTCTTTAAGAAAAAACATAATTCATAGCTGCCACAGGACAAGTGGGAAAGATACCTAGAGTAGTTAGTGCTAGTCAATCCTTGATACTTAATTTTTTTTTCCTATTTCAGCTAGCTAACATAATTTTTGCATATATAAACTCCAGCAAATCAGAGAAGGAGAAAATAGGAAAAAAAAAAAAACAGGACTTGGGAAGAATACAAATCAACTTTTGTCTCGTAGCTTCAGATTCTCGACACTGTCCCATCTGCGGGAGTTTATCAGGACCTGCTGCTGGTTGAGCAATTTGTGTTTTGGAAGTTCCTTAATACATGTGATGATATTAGAAGCAAGATGGCTTCGTGCACTGAAATAAGACTCTATTTCCCCTTCTGATGGCTTCTCCTGGCTGCGAGATACATTGCAGGTCATGGAGAGTGTGGTAGAAACAAGTAAGGCCAAGTCGGGGGTGAAGACCAGGTCTGCAACGGCTCCACCTCATTTAATTCTCATAAGGACACCTTGAGGAAGGTACCCGGGGAGCCATTTTGTAGATCTGGAGACTGAAGCTGAGAGGGGTCACTGAGCCGAGGTCACAGAACTAGGAAGAGGTCACAAGCAAAGGAAATAGACTCCTGAATAGAAAAATGATGAATTTAGATGCTACCCAGGACTCAGAAGCTTTACCAAGTAAATCAAATGCTTTATTACAGAAACGCCTTTTCCTCATGAATTCTTCATAAAATAATTTAAATAAGAATCCCTACATCGACTTTGATTTGAAATTAGTAGCATAAAAGGCTTATTTCTCATGAGTAATTTATTCAGTTCCTTTAACTGAAAAGTGAAAGATAAGAAGTCTCTGTTTTTAAAACTTGGCTTCCAGGAAGCTCAGAATTAACTTTAGCTTTAATTTTTTTAAAATTTTTTTTAAAGATTTATTTTTTTTTTTTTGAGAGGTGGGAAGGGGCAGAGGGAGAGAGTCACAAGCACACCCCACACCGAGTGCAGAGCCCCACATGGGTCTCGATCCCACGACCTCGAGATCATGACCTGAGCCGAAACCAAGAGTCGAACGCTTAACCAACTGAGCCACCCAGAAGCCCCAATTTTAGCTTTTAAAGAGTGTTCTCTGTCTTGCTCCAGTCTTTTTTTTTTCCTCCCCCATGCCTTGTTTTATATATGGCTTACTTAAAGCTTCAGTCCTCGCCTCTCCTAAAATACGTTAAAATAATTTTTAAGATATAACTGCTGAAAAAGTCCAAGGCAATTTCTTAAGATAAAAATGGTACACCACTTAGAGGCAAGCTGCAGTTTACCTTCCCTGGTCTGTGATGTGTAAAGACAGCTGCTATTCTTTCTGGAGAACTTGAGATATTCTTTGCAGAGGCATGGCCTTGTCTGTCCCCACGAGCCACTTAAGCCATGTCTGGTTCATTAAGAGGGGGCATATCTTTCTTATACTTAATCTTAGTTCACTCTCTTCTTTTCATTTAAATGGGAAACTGTGCTTCCAAGGTGTCATTATTTCCAATTAATTACCTGAACTGAAAAATTAGTGCATCCTGCTTCTTTCCTGTCTTCAGGATTCTATTCTCATCAGGGACAGGCTCGCCGGCCCATACTCCTCATATCTTAGCTCTCCTGCTTGTATTATAACACGGCATTGCTTGCTCATCTGTTACGCCTTTCGAAGGAAGGCAGCAGGCGAAATACACGAAAACCAGGGACAGCTGGGTCCAAAAAAAAGAGTCAATGTTCTGTTTGTTTTTTGGGTTTTTTTTTTTTATAGTTTCTAGGTTAAAAAGCATTTAGCACAGCAATGATTTGATGAATGAATAATAATAAAACTCAAACACATATCAAATATTGAAATGTCAACAATACATTTTTTTCCATGTGACTGCTTAATGCACAAAGGGCACCTTTCTGCTCACCTCCAAGCTCTAGACATCACAAGCTTACTCATTTTAGAGACACTTAGCCCTGCAGGGATTGCTTGAACTATGTGCTTGTGCCTGGGATTTCAAGAAAGGACTTCCACTGTTATTCTAAGAAAAGGATTCAAAATGGAGTATACATATCTAAAATAATAAACCACTGCTTGTCGATTTTTCAAATACTTCACAGAAAAAGAGACACAGTAAGACCACGGTATTCTATTGTAAAAAGTTCATTAGTCCTAGCCAACACAATTACAACTGTAATTCTAGATTGTTTTGATCACTTTTTAAAAAGTGATTAAAAAGATCAAAAAAGTGATCTTTTAAAAAGATTTTATTTATTTGAGAGAGATAGAGAGAGCATGAGCAGGGGGAGGGGGAGAGGGAGAAGGTGAGGCAGGCTCCCCACTAAGTGGGGAGCTGGACATGAAGCCCAACCCCAGGATGCCAGGATCATGACCTGAGCCGAAGGCAGATGCTTAACCAATTGAGCCACCCAGGCGCCCCCGTTTTGATCATTTAATTGGTGAAAAATGCACAATCCTTACCTCTGGGCACATCAGTGATCACTCATCTTTTTTCCCTTCTCACCTGCCCATATTTAGCTACCTTCATTAGTTCATATTTCCAAGGGCCCAGGCTGACAATCACTTTCCCTGAGAAGGTTTCAGAAGGAAAGCCTGAAATATGGATCCCCATATTGAATCATCACAAGATGCCCAGACACCAAGCTAGGCACTATCTATAGCCAATTCAACTTGTTTCTACCTTAGCATTTAGCAAAGGGCATCTTGTTCTATACATTCAAGCTTTTCCTTGAAAAGAATAGAACTCAAAGAAAACCTCTAACTAAATCACACCATCCTCCCAGTTTGCTACCTATCACGCCAAAGGCTTCAATACAGTTGAGAACAGCCTAGAAGAAAGAAAAAAGAAAAAAGAGGGAAATTTGATAAGTGAAAAGTCACAAAGAGCAACAAACAGAATGAACCAGGAATGAAATAGATCCTTCAGTTCTGGATGGGCAGGTGAGTGAATAGAAAAAGCTCCTTTCACGTGCCTGGGTGCAGTGGTCCCAAAGCGTATCCCAGTGCCCAAAGCTTATCATCCCACATGCAATATCCAAATCACTCTAGGCTCTTGAGGTAGCCTAGAACCATTAGTTAAGTATTTATTGAGCACAATTCTATGCCAGCCATGGTTGTCTTCTCATGGAGAAGGTATTCAACCCCAGCCAGCTCACTCTTGCAATTTCCATTCCAATTACTGAGTACTATACATGAATAAAGTATAAAATGAATAACTAATTATATAATGAATAGGGCTCAAATATTGTTTCATCTAACCCTGTTAATTTACAGAATTATGACAAATCAATGGCTTTGATTTTGAATACAGCTAACTACTGGTGAAGCTCAAGGCAAAAGCTAAGGTCTTCAAGGTCTCACAGAGATTTCTCAGTTGTCAAATATATTCATAAACCAATAAGAAGGGTGTGATTGTTAAAAAAATATGCAAACCTGCACATTTAAACCTTTTTCCCTTCTATAAAGAACATTAGGCAGCTTAGAGTTTAAAAACAAAATGAAAATCAGACTAAGCCACCAAACAGAAGCTCCCCATCATTCACGACTTAATGAATTTCTCTTAAATGTTGAATTTTCTTGTGTGTTACCATCAGGTATTGTTTTTGCCTAAGTATGAATTTGTTTCAGTAGACTTATGAAATTCATTTTTGCCCTGTTCTATGAGCTATGCAAATGCTTAGAAGTTGAAGCTCTGTTATTTTTACTCTCTTTATTTTGTGACCTTGAACTATTTATTTAATATTGTTTAGCTAAATTGTTTCCTTGTCTCTGAAGTATCTAGAGAGGCCAGATTGAGCAATTGGCAAGTGATAAACCAAGTGATTAATTTAGACCCATAATTACTATTGAACTGATGAACGAGTTGCATGCATCCTACACTGAGTTTCTTGGAAGAGAGAAATAATGTGTTAAAGCAATTCACATGAATTCATACGTTGTTTATATCAGTGGTGCCAAAATGGCCATCTGTCTAGGGCGTTTTTTTTATCTAATTATAATCTGGCACATTGGTTGGTTTTTCTTGACCACCGCTCAAGTACCAGTCAACAAGTGTCTTTCATGGCACATTATCCACAAGTGAATTTTGACCATTGACATTTTAGGAGGTGGAAAAAAAAATCTGTCTCTAAATCCTGACTTAACCTTATATTTTCTTTTTGATCTAGGGCAATTTTTACATAATTGTGAGGTTTCTCTACTCACTTCGAATACATATCTTTACATTAAAAATGGTGTTTTATTGGGTTATGTTTACATATGGCGACTGCATACAATCTAACCTCTTTTATTAAAATAAAGTCACTATTGCATTATCTTTTCAATCTATTTCAATCCAATTCCATCTAATTTATGTTTTCATGATTTCTATTAGTTGCTCCTGATAGAGGTATTATATTCTCTGCACAGTATCCAAATGCAGGACAGGCTGCTATATTCTGTACACCAGCACAACTTCCCTGTGCTCTTACCATTCCTGAACACTGCTTTATAATCTTACCTGGAAACCACACAGTTGTAATTTATTGTGACTAGTGCAAAGCTAATGATTAAGGATTGTCAGTACTGCCCAAAATAGAAGGATCCTTATTTTAACCAACTCATTGGAGAAAACGTCCAAGCACATTAAGGGGAAATACTCCAGGATTTGGGATAAGAACACAGAAAACAGACCAGATCAGATTAGATTATGTCTCTTCCCTGCTCTAAACCTGGAATGGCCCTCCGTAACTACATAATCAAGTTTCACATCTGTAGACTGATATCCAAGGTCCCCCTTGACCTGGTCTCAATTATAGTTCCTCATATACTCAACCTTCCAATCATACCCAATTAGACCATTTTAAGATATATCGAAGCCCACAATATAACCATAGAATTGCTTATACTTTCCCTTCCCTTACAAATGTCCCTGTCCTTTTCTCTCAAAATACTATTCATGCTACATTGTCTGATTCCTTACCACGACCTCCCTAAAGCTTTTCTAGTACCTAGGTTAGGTGTATTGCTCTCACAGAGTTTTTTAAAAACCCCAATTAAAAGCATGTATTTCATTCCGCCTTACTGTCACCTCATGTACTCCCTTCTCTAGTCTGACTGATAGGTGACCAACCACAGAAATCTCCAAAGGCTCTAAAACACCACACATTGGTGAGCAATATATTGCTATTAAATTAAGAACTGGGGATGCTATTCCCTTAAAGAGGGGTTCCAGAGCACTTCACAATTTCTCATGAGCAATGAAAAAAGTTCTGTCTGTTGTTGTTGTTGTTGGAAAAACCTACAGCTGAAGGGTCATCAATTGGCTAAGTTAAGTTTACAGATAAATTTTGTTTGGCTTGTGTTGTGTCCAAAAAATATACTGAGCCAACATTTTTCAGCCAGGAGATTTCTCATTAAAAAATCTGAATTTTGCTTCTCCTGAAAAAAATCTGAAACCGCTGGGCCTGACTTCCCAAATAACAATCATCTGGGGAGCTGGGTGGACGGGGAGGGCTGGTTAGGCAGGTCGTGCAGTCTCCATTCTGCTGCAGATAACACCAGTCTCCTTTGTCCCCATGATGAAGGGCCAGTTGCCATTTATTATCACGTGCCCTCCTTTATTTGTTGTTGTTGTTTGTTTTTTTAAGATTTTATTTATTTATTTGAGAGAGAGAAAGTGAGTGAGAGGGAAAGGGAAAGAGAATCTCAAGCAGACTCCATGCTGAGTGCAGAGCCTGACAGGGGGCTCGATCCCACCACTGCGAGATCATGACCCCAGGGGAAACCAAGAGTCGGATGCTTATCCAACTGAGCCACTCAGGCACCCCACCCCTGGTACCTTTTTAATGGCCCATAAATATGTCTCTGTTATCAGAGATCTGTTAAAAGTATTTTAAAAATCTTTTTAAGAATGCTTGACCAGGAATGCCATGTGTTTTTTCTTAATTCATTATTTATATGTGCCTTTGAGTTTGCAGTGATTTATATTTTCCTCTGCCTCAGAATGTTCAGCTAAACTTTTTGAAGAGCAAGAATTTGTTCGAATAAAGAGTAAGCCTACCGTCACTTTCAGGTTGGTAATACCATGATACTGATCATTTTATCTTAGAGTACAAACAGAAAGTCAACAAAGTAGGCGTGGAAGGATTCAAGGGAGTTATTCTTCTAAATATGTGAGTGGCTGCCTCTAGACCTTCACTCAGACCACTGGGTGTGAAGTCAATCCCGTACCCCAGATGGGCAACAACTGGAACCCCACAACCTCTGTCTGAATCTAAAGGTCTGCTGCCAGCCAGGATCTTTTACTCATCATAGCTAAGCAAAACTGGTCCAAATCTAGTGATAACAAACTAAATGCAAAGATTACATGATCTTAAAAACATGGCTTTTTACTTGGACGTCTCTAAAAGAAGAACTTGGACAGAAGCAGGCAACATTTGGAAATTATTAAGGCACCAAGCATCACCCTTATAATGGAACTAATTTAACTATTCTTTTCAAAAGGAAACACTCTGTCATGAAGGACTCATCTGAATTACTTGTACCAGCCAAAAGGGGCATGCATGCATGGATCAGTAGGCACAGCTCCACCACATGAGAATCAGAGACCCCGCATTAAGGCAACCAGCCCCCAGTTCCACCATTAAAGAGAGCACGTTTTTAGCTACAAGCATAACTCTGCACTCAATTTTACTTCCCATCTAAAATGTTTTATTCACGAAGTAATTAGAAAACACCTTACAGTGACGGAAAATATCAACTCAGTAGGGGAGCACAGATAGACAGGATTAACCACATAGGAAACAATTTGAATGGATGATAATGTGAGAAAGGAAAGAGAAAGCAAAATTTGATCCTGAGCTTTATGCTCCTAAAACTGTCTGTACTTAATTGTGGTGGGTGTACATGCGTACATGTGCACACGTTCACAAAAGCATCACAACTCTACATAATTCAAAGACCAACTAGTTTCCAAGTTTCCTACAGACAGAATATTTGACTGATAGCATTTTTTTCCCATTGCGTCTTAAAAATGACTTATATATCCTTTAAAATCATATGAGGGGGCGCCTGGCTGGCGCAGTTGGTTAAGCATCTGACTCTTGGTTCCAGTTCAGGCTGTGATCTCAGCGTCGTGGGATCAAGCCCCGACTTGGGCTCCACGCTGAGCACAGAGTTGGCTTACTTTCTCTCTCCCTCTTCCTCTGCCCTTCCCGCTTGTGCTCTTTCTCTCTCCCTCAAATATATAAATAAATCTTAAAATCATGTGAGGTAACTCTTTATAACAAATACACCGTTTCTTCTCTAATCTGCTAGATTTTATCCAAATAGTAAAGCAATCTGGGATTCTAGGGCAAAAAAAAGAGGGAATTCTAATAACCTGATTTTCTGTCCTTCAGAGCAAATACTTTTTTGACCTAGAGCTCCAGCAGGAAATAGATTTTACACAATGATTTAATATACACATAATTGAAACTAAATTTAATGAAACAATATTCTTAGTGATGCTACATTTCTATATTTCAGTTATGTTCCATTCTATTTCATGAAAACAAAAATGCTAGCTATTTTTGTATCCCCCACCCACCCAAAAAAATGATTTTGTGGCTCAGTAACATATCATAACTTGCAGTTTGAAAACCTTGAAAGTGTTTTACTCTCAGGCACTTACCAGCATGGTCTATTTAATTTATAAGGTCATTCAGGAAAATAGGAAAAATTAAATGTGGTGAATAAAAATATACATGGTAGGGGCACCTGGGTGGCTCAATCAGTTAAGCATCTGCCTTTGGCTCAGGTCATGATCCCAGGGTCCTGGGATCGAGTCCCGCATCAGGCTCCCTGCTCAGTGGGAAGTCTGCTTCTCCCTCTCCCTCTGCTGCTCCCCTTGGTCCTGCACCCTCTCTCTGTCAAATAAATAAATAAATGCTTACAAAACATAAATAAAAGGGGAGACTGATGGAAAGCCTTCTTCCAATAAAATTATCCAGGAATGAACTTAACTCTGATTAGTTAATCCTCGAGATGGTGCCAACACCAGGTTTAGCTGAGCTGGGAGTAAATAGTATGGAAAGAAAGTATTGCATAAGAACAGAACACTAAATAGCTCAAACGAAGGGATGGATTGTTTCTCTATAAAATATCAAAAGCAGAAAAATATGAAAGTCTACAAACTAGTGCTTATTTTTATTTGTAGATTTTTTATGGATTGCTTAGATAAAAGTTAAATTCAAAAGAAACAGAAGTTTAAGGAGAAAATTTTCTACTTAGAGATTGTCACAGAATGGCTTTCAACCGTTTTGTTTTAATTACAATAGGACTTTGTTTCCCCAGCAATATACAAGCCGGATTTTTAAAACAATATTGGTTCTTTCTTGAGCACAATGTCTAATAACATACTTTGTGCTGAGGAGCTCCTAATCACCAGAATAAAAAAGGTATTTTCTAAAACAAAATTATACATTTCACACTTCATGCTCAATATCAGATTATACATGTAGATATAATACTATTTTTAAAGAAAGATTTTATTTATTTGTTAGTTAGTTTGTTTCTTTTAGAGAGAGAGCATGAAAGAGTGTGTGCAGGGGGAGGGGCAGAGGGAAAGGGAGAATCTCAAGCAGACTCTGCATTGAGCGTGGAGCTGGAAGCAGGGCTCAATCTTACCACCCTGAGATCATGACCTGAGCTGAAATCCAGAGTCGGATGCTCAACTGACTGAGCCACCCAGACACCCCTATATATATAACATTGTTTATATATAATATATATTATGGAAGTACACCTGACACACAATGTTACATTAGTTTCAGGTGTACAACACAGTGTTGGACAAGTTTATACATTATGCTGCACTCCCCACACCAGGAGCTCCCATCTTTCACCGCACAACACTGCTACAGTGCCTTGACCACATTCCCTGGGCTGTGCCTTTCATTCCCCCGGACTGATTCATTCTGTATGGGAAGCCCGGACCTCCCACCCCCCTTCAGCTCCACCCCCTCCCGTCCGGCAGCCATCAGTTTGCTCTCTGTATTTATGGGTCTGTTTCTGCTTTGTTTCTTCATTTGTTTTGTCTTGTAGATTCCACCTATGAGTGAAATCATATGGTATTGTAAATGCTCACTGAAGAATGAGTGACTCTCGGGCATCCAGTTTTCCCAGGGAGTCCTCCTGCTTTATGACTCACATCACATGGTGACCAAGTCATTCCCATGACCGTGGGGAATACTTCTGCCATATAGACCAATAAAATGTGAATTTCCTTTCCTTTGGGACAACTTGGATCATAGAAGATGCCTGTAAATACCAAGATAAGAAACAGCATTTGACTTCAGCAGTGTTGTGTTGCCAGTAAAATGAAACTCCCATTACAGTTTCAATCTTAGCGGTAAGCGGGTTCTCAGTCAATTTCAACGGGAAATAGATTTCACGTTAGATGAACAACAAACTCTACGGGGATCTAGGCGGGGAGAGGAGCGACATAAGTTGGTGTTGGCCTGGCAGAAAAGCTGCTACCTTCTGATTAGCTCTGACTATTGCTCATGGATGAGGCTCCTGGAGGTTTGTATGGTCATAGCATCTAGAGACGACAAAGAAAACGCAGCCCATGTACTCCCTTAAAAAGATCTAAGAGCAGGGTGCCTGGGCGGCTCAGTTGGTTAAGCACCTTCCTTTGGCTCAGGTCATGATCCCAGGGTCCTGGGATCGAACCCCGCGTCGGGCTCCCTGCTCAGCGGGGAGCCTGTGCTTCCCTCTCCCTCTGCCTCTCCCCCGCTCGCTCTCTCGTGTGCACACTCTCTCTAATAAATAAATAAAATCTTTTTAAAAAAAGATCTAATAGCTTTATCAAAGCAGAATTGACATACCGTAAGATTCTCCCATTGTAAGTGATTCATGATGCAATGATTTTTAGTGAATGTGCAGACCTGTGCTACCATCGTAATCGCCAATTTTAGAGCATTTCCATCACCTCTAGGAAACAGCTCTTGCCCATTTGGAATTAACCCTTATTCAGCCCCCAGGAAATCATTAATCTTCTCTCTGTTTCTGTGGATTTCTCTTTTCTGAGAAAGCATTTTACGTAAATGGAATTATATAATCTGTGATCTCTCTCATCTGGCTACCCGCACTTAGCATAATGCTTTGGAGGGTCACTTGTTTTGCTGCATGTATCGGTGAATCATTATTTTTTATTGCCAAATAATATTTAAATCTGTGGGGATATCACACTTGGTTTATCCATCCGGCAGTTGAGGGACATTTGGATTTTTTCCAGTTTTTGGCTACTGTTAACAAGGGTGCCATGAACATTCTTGTACAAGTGTGGACTTCTGTTGTCATTTCTCTTAGATACCCATAAGTAGAGTTTCTGGGTAATATGGTAAATTTATATTTAAAATTTTAAGAAATTGCCAAACTTTTTCCCAAAGTGGTTGGACCACTTTATAATCCCACCAGCAATGTATGAGAGTTCCCTTTTTGCCACATCTTCTCAACATGGTTATTGTCTTTTTTTTTTAATATTACCATTCTAATCCACATGTTCTTAAGACTTCCTCTTAAGTATTTTCCTGTACTCTAAATTCTGCAGTATATAGTATACCCTACCTCTCTAAGAGCCAATTAAACAGACACAGCTCTGTCCTACCCCTAAATTGATTTGGGGGATAAAGTATGATTAGAACAAGAAGCTTCCAAGCAATAAAATAAATGGGTCTTATTCCAAATACATCCTCTTATAGATAATCTGAAATAGGAAATGCCTTTGGTTTCTTTAAAAGAAGCGGTGCACAGGCACCAAATGGGGGTTATGATCCTTTGCACTCTATGTGTATCATTTCTCACCTGGCATATAAGGTGCAGTTGTATGGATGATCTGTGCCTTGCAGAAAAATAGAAAATGATGCCGCAGAAAATAAAAACCCACCATAATCCCACCATTTTCATTTTGATAAATTTCACTCTTTCTTTTATCGACATGTACATGCATTTTACATCTGCTTTCATCACAACTAAGATTATGCTTACATGCTATTGAGAATCCAGACTTAATATAATTTGGTCACTTGCCAGAGTTAGAAATTTTTGTGAAACCTGGTTTTAAGATGGTATAGCAGCTTGTCATGAGAATATACCATAATTTAACCATTTCTTTTTGTTCAACATGTTCTAATTATTCACTGATGCACGTGACACTTTGAGGAACATCTTGTACCCACAACTCCAAACCCCACGTGAGGAGAGGCACTGGGAAGTCAGATCTCCTCCAGAAAAGGATAATGCCTGGGGATCCTGAGAACGCTCAGCTGGAAAAGAAAAGCCTTGAAAGACTCTGCCAGATAGAAAAATTTGAAGTGGTGACACAGAAGAGGAATTAGATCCTAAGAAGTTTCACAGATAATAAGCAAAAACAGCAGTATTTGTTATAAGGAGGCAGATTTCTGCTCATTACAGAGAGTAACAAATGGAAGCCCATATAGAAGGCGCAGCTTACTGAACAGCTTCCATCCTCCTCAGCATCAGGGGTATTTGGCAGAGAATAGGGTCTCTTCTCACACCATAAATCCTGAAAGAACACTTCTGCCCAAATCCCTCCATGAGAGGAATTGGTCCAGGACCAGGTGTGCATCCATCACTCCTGGCAGCCCTTGGGCGCCCTCCTCCATCTTTGGGCTTGTAACCATCTCGTGACAGAGTGGAGCCCCAAACCTATTAGGAGTTTAAAGAAACTTCAATTCTCCAACCTATGAATCACAGGCCAGGCGTGACCTAGTCAGGGAGGCACTTTTCTGTCATTTTATGCCAGATTAGGGAAAAACGAGTGTTTGATGGACAACCATGGAACTCTTACAAAGTTTCTGAATGACTCATCAGCCCACAGAGGTCCACGGTCTGTGGAATGAGGTACAGGATATATTTTTAAGAGAGAAAAAAAGCAAGCATAAGATCAACAGAAATCGCATGGCAATTCTTGCATTGCTTTTCCAAGGGCACAGAAACAGAACACCCAATAAAACAAAACATCAGCACCCTCCGTCAGAGTGGCCAGCAGCTTTGGGGATGCACAGGGAAGGATAAACTCTGTAAAGAGAAAGATGCAGAAGAAAGTACAAGAGGCTTAGCAGATGTCTGTGTGTGAAGCAACGTGAAAATAAGCAACTCTTGGAGAAGGATTTCCCCTTTTCTTCTGGCTTTTCTCTGGCAACAGGATATGCTTTGTATGTCACTGACTGGTCTACAAATAATCACATAGCATTTTTTCCTGAAGAAGTGGGATTCCATCATAACACATGAAAAGTGATGTCGATTATAGTGAGCTATGGTGTCACCTTAGGGACTTTTTACTAAAAGTTGGCATCCAGAGTTGAAATCACATCAGCTCTACTGTGTTCAAAGCAAACTTTCTGAGAAACCTATAACAGTCAGACAGATTTCAGTGTGATCTGACAGACCTCTACAGGTATGGAGGTATCTGTAAATGTTCATACATACGACAGACAGGGAAAATGTTTCTGTTGATGGCGATGTGTTATATGGGTGTTTTAACTGAGAGAAAATCAAGTACTTGTCCTTGTCATTTACCAAGCCAGCTGTGGGACTCAGTCTCTGTCCCATACATCAGTTTTACTTTGAAGAAAACATATTTCATTTTCTGGCAATGGATGAAAAGAATCTCAGCCATGTATGTGAAATGGGGTAGTAAAATCACATTGAAAAACTAAGGATATGTGTGTTCAAGACCTTGCTGTTTGGGAAAGTGAAGCCCAAAGCAAATAATTTCCTAAAAAAAATCTGATTGGCTTTCTGATACAAGTCAGACAGCCAGCAAGCACTGTCCTTGCCCACACCCTTTGATAATTATGGCCAGATTTTCCATTTATGCATCTCCGTGGAGAAATATACTATATACACTTATTGAAAAGTTCTTATGTTAAATGTAGGACTTAGCAGCATATCATCTTACTTATAAATTAGTTTACTGATTTGTCTCAGACATAAACAAAATATTTCATTTCCATGACCATTTTTAATTAATGACTAAGTCTATAACCAGCAAGTGATGCTAGTGTAGACTCCCGGGGCGGTCCTGAAAGCTTAAAAGTTTTGATGACTGTTTGTCTTCAAACAGAGTTTCCATGGTCTTTCAAGTTGGGGAAAGTGTGGGATCTGTTGTGAATATAAAGCACTCCCTTAGAAGCTGCTCAAGATCCACTGCTATCTGAAAATGCTGAGTAGGATGTTTTCTCCATGAAGGTAAAGAATCCCAAAGCCATGGGACCGAGGCCTCCAGTTTCCTCCTTGTCACTGACACAAGCCCTGCAAGGTGACCTGAATCTTGAGGACAGGGTTCATCCTCATTTTCAAACTGATACGACACAGTATATAACTCTGCAGGGCATGGCAGGCATGCCTATGAATGGATTTTGTATATTTCCTGCAGGGGCACACATTTCCTACACTTTAAATGGCATCAGATGTGGCATATAACAAATAGTTGGAAAAAAAGCAAATCCAACCAGAGTGAGGAGAAATGGAAAGGAATTTTCAGGGCTGACGGCAAGGGAACCAAGCTGATCAGGGTAATAAGGTCACATATCAAACATTTTCTTTTCTTTCTTTTTTTTTAAAGATTTTATTTTTATTATTTATTTGACAGAGAGACACAGCGAGAGAGGGAACACAAGCAGGGGGAGTGGGAGAGGGAGAAGCAGGCTCCCTGCAGAGTGGGGAGCCCGACGCGGGACTCGATCCCAGGACCCCGGGATCATGACCTGAGCCGAAGGCAGCCGCTTAACCGACTGAGCCACCCAGGCGCCCATTTTCTTTTCTTTCTTTTTTTTTTCCCCCCAAACATTTTCAGTCACTTTTGATTCTGGTGCCTAAGCAATAAACTAAATAAATCAAGAGCCCAAATCTGACTTAGAAGGCTGTGGCTAGGAAATTTCAGTTAAAATACTATTCTCTCTTTCCAACAAACAGGCTACAAAAGAAAAAACAGGTTTGCCAGATCTTAGGAAGTATAAATACACCAAAGGTGAAAATGATTCATTTGTGTAGCTTAGATGTAATCAAATAAAATTAAATAGATATAGAGAGCATTCAAAACAGCAGACCAAATTGACAGAATTCTAGAATAAAATGAAGGTAACATTCCAAGTCAGGTTATTAAAGAAAAAAGAGAGAGGGGGAGGTTTGATTTTTCCCTCATTTCAAAGAGAGGTTTAGGTCTCTGAAGGGATGAAAAACTTGGCAAGATCCTTGCACAGATGCTAAGCGAGAGAAACAATGTTGCTCTAAGGGCTTCAGGGGCCCCCCCCCGCATTGCATCCTTCTGGTTAATTCCCTTAGTTGTCCCTGAAATTCTCAAATGCCTTTTCAAGACAATGCATCAGGAGAGAGTGCGCAATTACATGTATAAGATAAAGTCTGTGATATAAAGACAGAGACATAAGGAAAATATTCTACAAAGTGATGCAACACCAAAAGATTTTCAGGTCTTAAAAAAAAAATTTTAAGTAGGCGCCACACCCAGCATGGAGCCCAATGTGGGGCTTGTACTCATCACCCTGAGATAAGACCTGAGCTGAGATCAAGAGTTGGATACTCAACCAACTGAGCCATGCAGGTGCCCCTAAAAAAAAACTTTTTTAAGTGTAAAGGGGTCCTGAGACCAAAACCTTGGGGAAGTGCTGATCTCTAATTTCAAAACTCCCACCCAAGAGAGGTAAAGTCATTCAACTTTAGGAGAGACCAGTCTGAATGCAACAACTGAATGCCCCTGAGAAACAACTAATGAAGCTTCCGAGGATTCGAGCCACTCAGTGGCATTCTAGCCAGTAACAAAGAAAAGCGGGTCCATCTTAGCATAATGGTTAAGAGCACATGCTCTGGAGTTGGAGTCGATTCCAATCTATGATCCGTCATGTCACAGATGAGGATATGGGGTCCTTTCCCCTAGCTTACTTAGGACAGTGAGATGCCCTGATTCAATCTGTGATCCCCGGCTTGCTGTGCAGCACTGAATAAGTTAGGTAACTTCTCTGTGCTTCACCTTCTCATAGGTAACATTGGAATAATAATAGAATCCAACCCATGGAATCATTGAAAGGATTATCTGAGTTATTTGATGGAAAGCTCTGGAGCAGTGCCTGGAACAGATTAAGTCCCTAATATGTACAAGCAACAGAGATGAAAACGAAAGTCATAATGATAGGGTGTGATGCTGGTCCTAGAAATTATGGCCTGAGAAATACAAGCCTTTAGGCCTCAAGTAGCTTCAAGGAGGAGAGCTGAGGGCTGCATCATCAAAGCATTTTTTCTTTGAGCTAACACTGTTCCAAAAACGGGGCAGGGAGAATTCTTCATGCCGCTAAGCCAGGAGATGGTCAGTGACCTATGACTTCAGCATCTTTGCGAGAACAGAGAGTGATTGGCCATATATATTTTTTAGTTTTACTTTTATGTTCAAAGCCATTTTAGGTGTTACTGTCCAAGACTGCCCCTGAGAGGCTCCTCAGGTTATTTTTCGAGACTTTCTACAATCTTCAGTTCAATATGACAATACTCATAGATTATCTATTATGCCAGACATGATGCTAAAATCTGGGATGCGTACTTCCCTAAATTCCAAGTTATTTTCAAGGATTGATCTACTCGAATCAAGTGTGTTAGTGTCTGTTGAGACAGAAAGGGGGAAATAGCATCTTCTACACATAACAACCATTCAGATAAATACTCTGCTCGTGAGAAGATTTCCATGAAAAGATTTCAACTTGTCACCGTTGAGTTTGAATTCAAAGTCTCACCTAAAAGCAACTTCCAAAGTTAAAGAAATAACTGCAAATAGGACGCATAGATGGCAAAGTCAACTGGTATCTCTCTGGTAATATCTTACTAGACGACAGTGTGTTTCTTTTCTTCCCTCTCCTTGGATACACCACCACCAAGTGACAGGAAATGACCCACTTGCACATTTATGAATGCGCTTTATGACATTCCTGATAGCAAATGGCAAGTTACCCATGACCTCTAAACTCCTTTCAATCTTGATTGCAGGGAATATGTAAACAGCATCCTTCTCCCTGGCTTGGGTGTCCTGTCTGTGATGATAATGCAATCATCTGCAGAAAACACGCATTCCCTCATTAGCGTTAGAGCCCTGGGAGACTTTCCCAGGGAAAGGCGACCCAGGGGGATCCCTACACAGCCATCAAAACAAGAGGGTTCGGCTTGGCTGATTTGATTGGATCTCATGTAAATGTCTTATGTCCCCTTATATCTTATTTGCAGAGTCTTCAAGGCAAAGTCTCCTGACTCTTTCAAGAAATCCCCCCAGCCTGGCTCTAAGCAAAGAGAATGTGGAAAAATCAGACCCGATCAGAATGAAGCTTGCTGCACAGGGCGGTTAGCGCATTAACGGCAGGGCACCAGTCAGGGATCCATGACCCGGCATTATCATATGCCCACTTCTGTCGTATATGTATGTATTTCACTTGGGACACTGACTTCTTGAACTCCTCCCTTTTGCCCAAACCCAACCACCCAGCCCTGTTCATTTCAGCAAATGATTTATCAAATCAATCCCCTTTCCTTGTCTTCTCCCTCACCATTTCCTCTGTAGCTCTTCTCACATCTAGCCTGCTTTTCCTTCCCCTCTTCTCCCACTGATTTTAAACATCTAAATTATTTGAAATGCAAAATGGGCAATGCCAGTCCCTTGCTTAAAACATTCAAGGGCTCCCTAGTTCCCAGAAACACAAAACTCTGTACCATCCCTACATCTAAACCTGCGTAGTCTTCAGTTCCTTCCTCCACCAAGTAGGGACGATAGTAGGGCTTAGTCACAGAGTTGTTATTAGTGCTACAGTGAGTTTATACATACAAAATGCTTAGAATAGTGGTCAGTATACATTAAGAAATAGGTCTCTCTGCTATGATGATGGAGAGGATGATGATGACAGTGTTGACCATTTCTCTTGGAGGTATGGCTATGGGCTCTGGGGATGGCTCGCTCTCCCCATATCATTTTTTTTTTTTAAGCCATTGTATTTTGTCCTGAAGCACTTGGAATAACCAGGCTTAGCTTCTATGACCTAAAGATATCAGTTCCTGGACCATGACCATTCCCGGGGTTATTGCAGACCTCAGAAAATAAAGGCCAATAGTCCTAGGGGCATCCAGCATAGCAGCGGCATAAACCTCAAGTAGAAAAACCAAGCTTTCTGCTCTTTTGCTTCTTGCCAGCAATCTCTAGGTTTCCTTAATCTCCAGAGCCAAGGAGAAGTCTCGGTTTTGAGACCATTCCACATTGACAAAACTGCTATAATGAGGGACTCAGAACCAGGAAAGATGTCTTCTCTTGGAACAGATATAACTGCGTCGAGGACAGAAAGGTCACTGATTCAACTGCAGAAAATCCTGGACTATCAGACACAGCTGAGTGATGATCCTCTCTCCTAATGCTGAAATATTCCGTGTCTGTGGTCCCACACTTACGCTGTCTGGGTGAAGGTTAAGCCTTTTGCCCTTTGAGCTGGATGTGTTTCCACTTTGTAAGCATCATCACTACTTTGCTTGATTAAAAGAAAAAGCAGGCAATGTATAGAGGAACAGGGACTTTTATCATTTTCATGGGTTTCAAAATAGTTGGACCAAGCCATTGGAACTCTCAAGTCCTTGAAAAACTCAAAGTGAAAAGATCTTCCAGCAAAGTGTTTGAAAATGTTACCTGAATTTGTGTATTAATTGGGACAAACTCTACAAAACATTATTTAGAAAGGGAAAGAAGACCAGTAATATTTTTTTTTTCTAGTTGTGTACTCTCAATACCAAGAAACATTATGGGCAGTTACTAATTATATAAATGGGTTGATTCCACAAGTTGTTGGGGTTTATTTGTTTTTTGTTTTGTTTTTTCTGTATCAATTATCTGGACTTAGAATTCTCCATGCACCTTCCCTCCCCAACTAAGATGGCGGATCGGGATTCAAAGACCAACATACTCTGCTACAGAGGCAAAGCACAATCCTAATTTCAACCAGAATTTCAGGCATTTATCTCTCCTTTTCCCTTTACCTCAAAAGAAGGGGGTGGGGATCCAACTGGCTCAGAGCCAGTGGGGTAGCTCCTGATTAATATTCCTCAGTGGTATGGAGAGAGCCAGGGTGAGCTGTGGAGGCTGGAAGCCCTAGGCAGAGCTTACCAACTGGACACTGTCATCAGTGTTCCTTTTCCTCTCACCCGGGTGCTGTTGTGAGAGCCCACTGCTTTCAGGCAAACAGGGAAGGGCAGTTTTCCTTCCTGTTTTAGAAGTACCCCCCTCATACTCTCGGTTTTGCTTCTTAGCCCACAAAGTCTGAAATACTATCGAGCTCTTTATAGAAACATATGCCCAGCCTGTTCTAGATCAAACTTACAAAGGATGTTTAAAAATTAACTACCTCTCAGGGCGCCTGGGTGGCTCAGTTGGTGAAGCGCCTGCCTTCAGCTCAGGTCATGATCTCAGGGTCCTGGGATCGAGGCCCGCATCGGGCTCCAGCCCCGCATCGGGCTCCCTGCTCAGTAGGGGAATCTGCTTCTCTTTCTCCCTGCCCCTTGCTCATGTTCTCTCTCACTATCTCTCTCCCTCTCTCAAATAAATAAATAAAATCTTAAAAAAAAATTAATTACCTCTCTACTCCTATGTCCCTGAAAATAAGCAAAAGCTGTTTAAGTACTGGCACGAAATTAGTACCACATGCAGAATCCCCTTCCATTACTAAGGCATTTCAGCGAGAGTATACTAAGTGAATGTGCATATTTAAAGGCCATTTTTACCATATAGATGTTTAGGACAAAAATGGTTTCAGATCACTGTTAGAATTACTGGACTTTTCATCAGCAGAACACTAAGGCAAAAGCCACCCCCACCAGGGTCCTCTTTAGAAAGCTGCGCTACTCCCTTTCTTGCAGGAATCTGGGCCCTTCAATTGCACGGAGCGGGGCAGCCCAACGCCAACCGAGAAAATTAGCCATCAGCGGACTCGCCTGGGGCACCCTACCTCTACCCACGCATTTGCAGTGAAGCTACTATGTTTTAGTCACAACCACTCTCTTTAGATCACTCTCTTCTGAATACAGGATCTCATTCCAGGAACACTTACTTCCCTAGGAACACGTGCAGAAAGAACCTATTTTAGCGGCGCTCATCGAAGACAGGGTGATAGAAGAACATGCTGTCCCCACACAAAACACCTCTCTCGGGCTTGTCGAAGACTCCACACTTTAAAAATAAACTGCTATGCAGACGTCCTTTGATCTGCGTTCTACACTGAGGATTTTAACATTCCCTTTCATCCAGGTAACTCCCGCAGTCTCTGATGTACCCTTTCTAGATGGGGCTCACGTGTCACTAACTGAACACTTCAGCAGACCTTCCTAGATCGAAACATAAATGCAAAGGCACCATTAGCTCTTGGCAGGGTATGACTTATGCGATGATGCTGCCTCCAGCTGGAACCCCCACCACCCTGTTTGCCAGAAGAAAACAAAGTAAAATAACGCTAGGCACACACTTCTCATATGTCTACAGCAAAACACAACACTGGAAACAGTGATGGCTGCATACTAAGCCTCCAGAAGAGCGTCTTCTTTGCTTCTCCAGCAGTTACCTATTTTATTACTTACATTAATCAAAAACCTTTGAAATTCATAGGCTCTTTTTATGCAATCCAAGTAGGCTAGAAAGAGCGGAGGAGTGTGGAAAACATTTTTTAATTTTTTTATGATTTTTTTTTTTAAAGAGAGACACAGAGCATGCAAGTGGGGCTCGATCCCAGGACCCTCGAGATCATAATCTGAGCCAAAATCATGAGTCAGATTCTTAACCCTCTGAGCCACCCAGGAGCCCCAAAAACATTTTTTTTTAAATGGGAAGAAAGCAATAGATGTGAGAAATACTAAATCAAACCAATAATCAATTAACTTATTTACTGAAGAATTACTATCAAACTAGGTAGAGCCCTAGGAAATTATAATATCAACAAAACATTATTAAGTGCTATGTGCCAAATCTTCTACTAAGCACTTCACATAAATGGACACATCCAGTCCTTCAAACAGGCTATGGGGTAGATGCTATTCACCTTTTACAGAGGAGTAAATGGAGGCACAAGATACTTCATAACTTATTTGTCCAGGATGACAAAACTGGCAAGTAGATGAGCAATGTGCTGAACTCAGGTCTGCTGACATTAGACCAAGCATTTTAAGCTGCACACTCTACTGGTTCCCACAAAACTGTATTCCTGGATTTTTATTTATAGTAAGTCTATGGAGGAAAGGATAAAAAATATGTTTTTTGACA
This sequence comes from Mirounga leonina, assembly GCF_011800145.1. Taxonomy (NCBI): domain Eukaryota; kingdom Metazoa; phylum Chordata; class Mammalia; order Carnivora; family Phocidae; genus Mirounga; species Mirounga leonina. Next base: position 13,127,897 of record NW_023270380.1, on the reverse strand, counting down.
GAAGTTGATAAAGACATACTTTAAATGTTTACCAAAGGCTGACCCTGTTGTCATTTTTTTGTTTTTTTGAGAGAGACAGCACGCTCACATGAGTGAGGGGCTAGGCAGAGGGAGAGAGGGAGGGAATCTCAGGCAGACGCCACACTGAGTGTGAAGCCTCATGCAGGGCTTGATCTCACAACCCTGGGATCATGACTTGAGCCAAAATCAAGATAGATAGATAAATCATGTTTCCCAGAATAAGCCAGAAAGCACCATGCCTGGCAATGTAACATGTGTATTTGCCAGATAGTTCCGGATAAGGTGCTCCTCTGTGCTATATGGAAATATGACCATTTTAGTACTTGCATCCACTTTCTTTTTTTAGATTGTGATCTCTGTGGGTGAGAACCATGTTCTGATTGTGAACCGTGGTCCAACAGGCAAGAAAGAAGACACAGGTGATTATTAGTGACGCAGTGTAATGTATGGGCTCAAACAACATTTCAAAGGTTAAAAGAAATGACAACATCCAAATTGTTCAAAAAAATGAAACCACACCAAATCACCTCTCCCTCTGTAAGAAAGAATCAAAGAAATGTTCAAATGGGAATTAGTGACTTCGGATGCTATTTAAAAAAACAAACAAACAAAAAAAACATAAAAAGGAATCTGAAAGGTCCAGGCCAAGAGAACCACAGTCCTTTTAAAGTCTTGAAATACCTTGAGAAAAGAAACAAATTCACTTGTAATGGCAAATAGGGTTCTGGAAAGTAATGTGGGAGGGAGGACAGCTGAGAGGGCTGGGGGGAGAAAAAGGCAGAGATGAGGTGGTCTTAATCCTGTGTAGATATGACGTCTCTCATTTCAGAGATACACAATACTGAGTGTCTCAGAAGGGACACAGAATTGGGGCTGGCCCAGATCTTTGATTTATAATCCAGTGTCCTTTGCACTTTGCCATCCCCAAATGACAGCTTCTTAGTAACTGAGGCGATCATGAAGACAACAGGGAGCCAGGTACAAACCTCTTCCAAGAGGCCTTCTCTGACCTCAGCTCTTTCCCTGCAGGCCCCTCTCTGTCATCACATCAAAGAACTTATCAGAAAAAAAGTTTGAAAATTACTGAACTAGTTGATTTCAAATTCCCCTCCACCCCTGAAATTCCATGTTTCTAAGTGTATCTTCTTGTCTATTGAGTAAAACATCTGAATTCTTTCAGCCCAAGAGTTATAAGCAGCCTTTAAAAGAATGTTTTGTCCAAGGCACTCCACATTTTCTAAATTCTACCCAGGAACAAAAAGGTAAATGATAATCTCCTCTATCTCCAACTTTTAACCAGTGTCGATTGGCCAGATCAAAGTAACCTAATTGATCTTCTCTCCCTATTTTCCAGTAAGAATAAAAATAATCAAGAAAAAAAAATCACAGAAAGAAAGAAAAATGAATAATGGACACATTCTACAGATAAACATGAGCTTATGGTGAATAACTTGAAGGGTTTCTGGGCCATTTTTTTCAGTGCCCAGTGTTGGCCTACATTATAATTTAGTGTTGTGTGTAAACAAATCCTCTCAAGGTAGCAATAGTTTATTGACCAATGTGGAGAGAAATGATATGATCACAGAAACATAAGGTTGTTCCCACTGCAAGTATATTCTAATGTTTGTGTTGAGCAAACCCCTTGGCTAATGCAGAAACATTGCTCACTGTGGCATTCTGACTATAACAAGGATTCTAAAATCATCCCACATCTTAAACTCTGAAAGGGAAAAGTGTTGAATATAATTCCAATTTATAAAGGCCAAAGAGATAGGAAATGCCAGACATTATGTTACATTACTGGAAAGAGGTAAAAAAGAAAAAAAAAATCTGTGACAAATGATGGAGCTAGTTGAAATGTTGTGTAAAACGAAGAGCTGTCAGCATCAAACATTTTAATTCCAACTCAGATTGTCATCTGCAACATGATTTGGAAATCGGCTCAAACTGTAACGCTGTTCTCGTATTTCCCAATCAGATTAGATCATCCAAACCTCTGCATTCCAGGCAAAATGGCTCGGCTTAAAAAACAAAACAAAACAAAACAAAACAAAAAACACCCAATCAGCCACTTCATTTCTAAAATAATGGTGATAAAAAATGACACATGGTTAAAAAGAAAACAGAAACTTCCTTCACGGAACAGGCTAGAAGAGTTACATGGCTCACTTTGATTTGGCTTCTTCCAATTGAGAAGAGGCAGGAGAGGAATAGAAGCAGCAATGTGATAAGAGATGTGGACACATCAGTGATGTCCTGCCAACGTCACCTTCAGCATGGCACCAAAACAATTTAAGGCAATCATGTGCTTCTCCTTGATTACTTATAGACAATAACGTGCAAACCACAGGAAAAACAGCATACAGAGCAAGAACAGTGGTCATTTACATGATGTCCCTTCGTTTTAGACAGTTACTCTCCTTCTCTTCATTTTCCTAAAATATGCACATATGGTTGGACTTCTCAACTTAATTAAATTTTCCCCTTGACAGTAACATTCTTTCATTTGGGATCCAGTCACGTATTTTGACAGGAAAGGAGATCCAATTCAATAAATGTATGGGGAGCACTTAATCTGTCCCAAGCATTCCTCAAAAGGTTGGGGATGGAATCGTGAAGAAGTCACACCAAAGTAGTGGGGAATTGCCTAGTTTACATCAATATTTCTTCATTATAATAAAATAGAATCAGATTATGGATAGTAGCACATAATAGCTGGAAATGACTTAAAAGAGAATTTGTTTCCTTTTCCTTCTTTCCCTCCTCCCTCCCTTCTCTTGCTCTTCCTTCTCTCTAGTTCATGATCTCTCTCTCTCTCTCCCTCTCTCTGTCATAAACTAAGAGTTTCCCCAATCATCTATATATTTGTAAGATTTCACAAAGGACCTGGATCATAGTAAGCGACCAACAGACAAGAAATGTTATTGTGTGACCAAATTTAATGAAGATAAAGCTAAATGCATCCAATATGGTAGCCACCAATCACGTGTGACTACTGAGCACTTGAAATGTGGCTGGCCCATCCAAAGTGACATGTATACAAGTATAAAATACCCCCAAATTTCCAAGATGAAATTTACAGACTGAAATGACAATATTTTGGATATATTGGGGGTAGATAGTAA